>NC_090446.1:1144832208-1145142976 GCF_031143425.1 Pleurodeles waltl | reverse complement strand
TTGTTGTAAACCTAGGATTTCAGATGGTATCAGTGATGTAATCTGAAAGGGCATAAGCAGTGCTTATAAAAGACATGAGTTAGAGTTAGTGTAGTGTGGCAATCGAGTAAAAGGAAATACTATTAATTTATAACTGGTCCATTTATCGTCTATGAAAACCTATACTGTATTTACATAATTCATACTTTACTCATTTTTCTAAATCATCTACATCAGTCATAGACATAGAAAACTAACCCGATAGCAAAGAGTCCTAAGACCTAAAGTGAATTGGCTGTGAAGCATATGTGTAAGTGAGGAAGTGTGATTATTATCTTATCTGTGAGGTTGTGTCAGACTTTAATGCTGGCATAATTTGCTAACAGGAAATTTAGCAACGTAAACTCCCTCAAGCACCTGTATACAACTTTGATACTCAGATATATGAAAGTATGCTGGATTTCCGCAGTATGTGTATTTTTGTGAATATATACTCACCTGTTGTTTCAAAGGCTTTAAACCATGTATATATACATACCCTGGTGTTTACACCCATATCTTGGGGTACTGAGGATACTTGTTATCTCGCCCCACTGGGCAGGTACTGTTCAAGATAATCCACCCATTGTAATTGATTTAAACATTCCCTGGCCACTGGTTTCTTCCCTCATTGTATCTATATGGAAAAGGCAATCTAAGTATGTTCACACTTATAATGTACCTCTCTTTGTCTGGGTATATGTATCAGTATAACTTCAACCATTCACCTGCAGCTTAATGTACGTATGTGTAGGCAGGTTGCGCTTTTGTTTAACTAAATTAAGGGGGTAAATTTTTCAATGTTAACACAATGGCATGGGAGAACCAGAGACCAATATTTTGTATCATCATGGAAATCCCTTGTCCTATCCAGTAATATACAATGTGGTACATCCTAATTTATAAAGGATCCTTCACATAAGGTGAAACGTTATTTCTTACGTAATTCCCTGTGAGTCCACTTGTATTAGGTTAGAAATCCCATGGCGACGTTCACCATACATCTGTGGAAGTTGGTTCTTGTGGTGGAGGGGCCTTCTGACAGCGAGAAAAGTAACTGGGTGCCGTCGGCATAGGAGATGATGTTGAGTCCATGTGATCTGACAGTGTTGGCCAAGGGGGGTCATGTACGTGTTGAAGAGGGCAGGGGTGAGGGACAATCCTTGTGGTACGCTGCAGAAGATCTCCTTGGGTTCCAAGGTGAATAGTGGGGGACGTATTCTCTGGCTTTTCTGGTGGGGTATGAGGCTATCCATTTGAGGGCGTCTCCCTGGACTCCAATTTGCTGAAGTCTGTTGATCAAGATGTGGTGGGAGACAGTGTCAAAGGGAACTGGCAGGTCCAGGAGGATTACGACTGCTATCTAGCCATGGTCTAAGAGGGCCCTGATGTTGTCAGTGGTTGTGATCAGGGCTGTCTCTGTGCTATTGGCTTGGAATCCAATTTAAGAGGGGTCCAGGAGGTTGTAGTGTTCCAAGTGTTTGGTGAGCTGCTTGTTGACTGCCTTTTCAAGAACCTTTGCCAGAAAGGGGAAAAGGGAGATGGGCCAGTAGTTCTTTGAGTCTGTTGGATCAGCGGATGTTTTTTTTCAGGAGGGGCCTCACTTCAGTGTGTTTCCACTCTTCAGGGAAGGAGGCAGTGGTGATGGGGGCGTTCAGGACTTTCTTGAGCTGGTTACCAATTGTCCTGCTTGACTGTACTCACTGCCTGGTTTTATAATCGCATTTCTCATTAGATCACTTCTGTGTTTCAAACTCCCCTTCTACTCCACCACAGTTAAGACTTTCCTAGGATAACTCCTAGCTCTAAAACGTTGGAACATAGTTTCTTTCTCTCATTTAGAATGTTGTATGAGAGTTGTTCTCAAGTAGAATACTAATCCTTGCGTTTTTTTTCTTGAAGACTGGTGGTCAATGTACTGTTTCTCACTTCTACCCTTACATCAGAGACAACTATTGTATTTGCACTGATGTTATAAGTAAATGTCAGGTTTAGATCTTTATCAGGTAATTAACCTACAACTGCCATCCCAAATGAATAATAAATCATCTAAGTAGTGGGTGTACAACAAAATATGACTGGTTAGGTCCTAATTGTTTGTGACTAGACCACCTGCTCCTCCCTCCAGCCCATAAAGATATTAATATACCTGGGTGTGAAGCAAGTGCCCATAGCTGTTCCTGACTTCTGTGGATATCACTTGTCCTCAAATATGTATATACTGTTATGTAGACAATATTCAATAATATAAAGTAACATCTCTGAATTCTCAAATTGATCCAGAGGCCTACCTCTCAAGAAATGTCTACATGTTTGGATCCCCGCTTCATGCTGTATGGTGGTATAAAGTGAGTTGACATCAACTCCGGAGCTATGAAGGTTCCCAGTGATTTGCCTCAATCTTGCAGAGAAAACCAGTTGTAGCACTACAGTACATAGGAAACTAACTACAAATGGCAATAGGAAGTGGTTGTTGTAAACTGCAATATTTTGTTAAACTCCCAATCGAAGACACAATGGGTCTTTCTGGTAAGTTTTTTTTTTTTTTTTTTTAAATATATTTTATTAACATTATGCTACAGGTTGTATTCTTTAAGACATGCTCATTCTTAATCATTACTTTACATTTAAACATCATTACTCTTTTTTTCTGTTTAGGATTGGTATGTGTTACAGGTTCTCAGGGTTATTTACATACTTTAATGTCTTTTATTCACCTTTAACATATGTCTGACCCCGTATTCAGATTCTGATTGAGTACTCTCTCTGACGGATCCTTACTGTTATCCTGTTGGCTTAAACTTAACATAAACATGAACTTAAACGCTATGGTGCCATTATTCCCTATTGTCTTTTTATGTGGTGGTCGTATTGGAGTAATGCTTCTGTCCCTGTTTACCCTTATCCAGTTCCTACCTCTTCTGTCTTATGTGCTGGGTCACCTACTATCACCTCGGCATCCTCTGACTCCTCCTCCCGCCTCCTTCCTGATATTACGCCTGCCCTCTACTTCTTGGGGTTCCATGTTCCCATCGCTCGCCCTCCATATTATAAGGGATCTTCTGAAGTGTTCTTCTCTGCGCCATATAAGTATACTAGCTAACTTGCTAACCCGAGTCTCCTGTGTCACTGCCTTCCCCCATCACTTCTCGCCTCCATTTTAATAGTATCTCTTCCCAGGCCGGGGCTATTGGTGTCTGGCGCAACCCTCTTGCCTCCTCACTCTTCAGAACCTGCAATTTGGCTCCTGTCCACTTCACTACCTCACGTCTCCGCTCAGTCAAAGTCGGGCCCTTAGGGGATTTCCATCCCACCGCTATTAGTCGTCTATATAATGCTAGCGTGGTATCTATGTAGCGCTCCTGCACCTTCCCAATTGTAAGTCCCTGTTTCAGGCCCACCAAGCATACTGCTGGGGTTTGTGGTATTGGCCTTCCCACCAGCTTCTCCAAATCACTCATCACCATCCCCCATCCAGCTTGGATCTCTGGACAATGCCAGATCATATGATCGAGGTCAGCGCCCACGACACCACATCTGGGGCATCCCGCAGGAGTACCTCCATATATACGGGTTAAGCATTGTGGAGTAAGGTATATCCTATGAGTGTAGTTATACTGGATATATCTATAACGGGTATTCCTCGAGACTTTCTTTGGGTATGCCATTATTTTCCTCCACTCTGTGTCTGATAGCTCTCTTTCGAGGGTTCTTTCCCATCAATCTCTCAATGGTCTCAACTGGTCTAGTGTGTCCTCGATTTGTATTCTGTACAGTTTTGTGATTGGGTGGGAATCTGCCCCCATTGTCAGTAGTTGGTGTAATACGCGGTGTGTGGCAGGTTCCGCGTTAATCATTTCCCAGTGTTCCTGTACTATATGGGTTAGTCTCTGGTGCACAAGGAACTGTCCTCCAGGGATCCCCTTATTGTCTACCAGCTCAGTAAACGGGCTCAGCACCCCCTCACCGAACAGATCTCCTATTGTCTCTACTCCAGCCTTCTTCCATGGCCCTAGGTCTGAGTCCATCCTTTTCCCAGCAGTCAATTCTACCTTTAACATGCTTAGTGGTAATGCCGGGGAGTAGGGCCTACCTATTCCTACCCTCTTTGAACATCTCTTCCAGCACAGTAGGGCCACTTTCGTCAATGTGCTCTTTTCCTGTGACTTCATCTTACGACCCACCATTTCTGATATCATCTCTTCCGTGCATAGTTCTCTGCTCACCGTGTGTCTATCTAGGTTGCCCTCACCCACAAACCATCTGGCAGTCCACTGTAACTGGCAAGATAAGTAGTATAGCTCGAAGTTGGGAACTCCGAGTCCTCCCTCAGTGGTTGGTCTACTTAACGTCGATAGTGCCGTGCGACGCCGGCCCCCATCCCACACTAGATATCTGAGTAGTGAGTTCAATTCCCCAAACCATGACGCTGGGATCTGTATCGGTAAATTAGTGAAATAAAAAAGGAGGCGAGGTAACATGACCATTTTTGTTAGTGCTATTCTGGCCATTATAGATAGTTTCAGAGTTCTCCAGAAACCCGCGGATGCTCTTAGGGAGCCGAGCGCCTTGCCAAGGTTACCTTCCCACAGGTCCTTCGGGTTGTGGTAAACCTGAATTCCTAAGTACCTAAATGTAGCAGGGGCCCATACCACAGCCTAAGGGAATGTAGATGGCTGGTGCATCCTTTTGTCATCGGGAAAACGTATGTTTTGCCTCTATTAAGTTTTAATCCTGATAGGTCTCCGAACCGATCCAGTGCCTGCAGGGCCCAGGGAAGTCCAGTATCCCCATCATTGAGGTAAATTAGGATATTGTCTGCATATAGTGAGATGTTGTGTTCGGCTCCTCCCCATCTTACTCCCCTGCCCTTGCCTTCCGTTCGAATGTAGGCAGCCAAAGGTTCGATAGCCAGGGCAAACAATAGCGGCGACAATGGGCATCCTTGTCTGGTGCCCCTATGTATGGTGTAGGGGGTTGAGATGATTTTCCCGGTCTTAACTTTCACTTGTGGGGCTGTGTAGAGCAGGTTTACCCACTTTACCCATTTGTCTCCCATGCCCATCTTTAGCATTACCACTCTCAGGTAATCCCAGCAAATCGAATCAAAGGCTTTCTCGAAGTCTATGGCCAGTCACATCCCCTTTGGAGGTTTCACTGTTCCTGGCATCGGTAGGATAGCGAAGAGCCATCGGAGATCGAGTGATGTATTGCGGTTCGGTACAAACCCATTTTGGTCCGCGTGTACGAGGGCAGGTATGTGCTGCAGCAGATGGTTAGTCAGAATTTTGCTAAGAATTGTAAAATCGCTGTTCAGCATCGAGAGTGGTCTGAAGTTGGTGACTGACGCCTCACCTGTTCTCATCTTAGGTAGAGGGATTACTACCACTTCCCTGAGTGTGTCTGGGAGAAGGCCTCGGTGTAGTGCCTCTGCATAAAGTTCCACCAGCTGTAAGGCCAATGGCTTGGAGTATTTCTTATAAAAGTCCATTGGCAACCCATCAGTGCCTGGTGTTTTCCCTGGGGCCAACTGCGAGATAGCCTCGAGTACCTCCTCCTTCATCACCGGGCCCCCTAGCTCTTCACCCTCTCCATTGACTAGGGTCGGCTGCGGAAGTGGTTGTAAGAATTCCATTAGTCTGCCTTCCTCTAGTTCGTCCGGTTCCCTGTAGAGGTGGGTATAGTACTCTTTGAAGGCCTCGTTAATAGGTCCGGGTCTGAATCTGTGGGCCCCTCTCATGTCATGTACGTTTACTATAGGTGTTCCCTCTCCTCCTGGTTTCACCAACCATGCCAGCATCCTGCCCGATCTACCCTCCTCGGCTTCTACTGTGGCTAAGTGTCTCTGGAAGCAGTGGCAGCGGAGCTGTTCTTCCGCGCGCAAGTGGGATTTCATCGCCTGTTCATATTCCTCCTTTTCTTGCGCATTCCTATGTCCCTTTTTTTCCCATCTATGTATGACCTCCTCGAGCTTGAACACTTCTCGTTCTAGTGTTCGCTTAATCCCGACCGTCTGCCCTATACTATAACCCCTCGTCACCACCTTTAGTGCTTCCCATTCCATGTACCTGGAGGAAACTGACCCCTTATTTATGTTAATTTGGTCTGCTAGGTGAGATCTGAGAGTCTCTCTGAATGCCTGATCTTCTAGTGCTGTCGGTGAAAGCCTCCACTACGGTATGGGGGGCCTATCTTCCTCTACTCTCCACTTTACTAGTAACGGATTATAGTCTGATACGGTTTGTCCCAGGTACTCAGTATGGATCATACCTCTTGCTACCCCAGAAGTGCACACTACCCTGTCGATTCTAGTGTGTAACTGGTGTAGGGCAGAATAAAATGAGTAATCCTCATCGTCTGGGTGTTGTTCTCGCCAGATATCTACCATTCCCCATGCCTTCATCCACTCTTACTTTCTTGGCTGTTTTGTGTGTCGCTGCTCCCTGTAGCGGGGGTGAAGAGTGATCCAAGTCTACGTCCATGACACTATTAAAGTCTCCCCCTAATAGTAGTTCCCCATGTTGTTGGCGGGTGATGCGACTCGAGAGGCACTGCAAGAAAGGCGCCTGATCTTGGTTAGGGGCATAAACACTTTCCAGCACTATTGGGGTCCCGTGGAGCCTCCCCTCTACCACTACAAATCCGCCCTCCTGGTCTACCTCTATGGACCTCGCATCGAATGGCACGCCGGCACGGATCCAGATTAGTGCACCCCTGGAGTAAGACGAGTACCCGCTGGCAAACACCTGCCCTCACCATCTGCGTTTCAACTTTTCTACCTCACTCGTTGTCAGGTGGGTCTCTTGGAGCATCGCTACGTGTATGCCTCTTCGTTTCAAGTGGGCCAATACTTTGTGTCTTTTTACAGGTGACCCCATTCCCCGTATGTTCCATGTTAAAAGCCCATAGTCTGCCATCTGGGTATGTCTTGTGAGGGATGCAGGTCCCACCCCCTCTTATTGTTCTCTCTTCCGCTTTGTATGCTCCGACGACCCACATATGTATGACCTTTTTCATTCATGCACCAACTGGTTTCAAACTTACGTAACCCCAACTCCCCCACCCCAGGCCCCCTCCCTAACTGTAGGGTGCCCAAAAAAAACGGGTAAACGAGCAACGTGGTCCAACAAATACACGTAGTTCTCGCCATTCCGCTGAATGGACGAGAAGCCTGTCGGGGGGGTTGGTACGGAGTCCATTAGGGCCTTTCTTCTGGTCAGTGTGCCCCACCATGGTGTCCAACAGCGCCACGATCACCCCAATTTGTCCGCCGTCTGCAGCGTCACTTTCGGTTGACTCTCCGAGCCACAGGACCTCTCTACTGATGATGCTGCTGTGCCGTCTGAGTCATTGTCTTCGTTTCTCTTCGGGGAGGCCTCTTTGCTCAATGAAGCCGCTGCCCTCCGGGCCTCCTTTTTACTCAGGTCCTTCTGGGTCTGTGATGGCCCGGCTCATGTGCGGGATCGGCGTTTCCTCCTCCCCCTCCCCCCCAGAGGGGCGGGGGGGATCACAGCCCGGCCCCCCAGTCCGCTCTCTGCCACCCCCCGAGCCTCCAGCCATTCCCAAGCTTCCTCTGGATTAGGAAAAAACGTGGTCTTGCCCTCGACCATCACCTTCAGCCTGGCCGGGAAGAGGAGTGAGTATTGGATTCCCTCCTCTCTCAACGCTCTCTTTACTGCCAGAAAGGAGGCTCTCCTGGGGCGTGGCCAAGATGGCGATCGGAGCAGCAGCATAAACCGCAGCTCCGTCGCCCAGCCCATACAATCATCCTGACGCTAAGCACCTAGCCCTCCCTGGGGCAGGGTGAGGAGGCCGTTCGTGGGACCCCGAAGTGCTGCACCATCACCCAAGTCCGCGCCATTTGAGACGCTCCAATTCCGGAGTAAGGGAAAAAGAAAGAACACCGCTGTGGTCAGCGCCTGCCTCGCGGGCCGCCTAGCCCAGCCGATCGCGGGCCGCGCTTGCCGGAACCGGCGCTTGGACTCAGCCGCCACTAAAAAGAGGTAAGGGCTCGCCGCCGCGACCCCGTCGTGTGCGCCGGAGCTGCCTGCTGGCTTGCGGGGAGCCGTTCGGCGTGCACAGGGCCAACCGAGTCCTCCCGCAAGCGTCCCTGCTCCGCGGAATGCTGCGCCGGAGCGCGTATATCAGAACGGATCATACTCCTACCGCGGGCACCCATCGGGCGCCCGCGCTTCGTCTTGAAGCTATGCCCCATATCCGGGACATCTGAAATTTAACACAGACATCATTGACGGCGTGGGAGGCGGCCTGGGAAAAAAGGCATAATCGAACACTCGGAGGATCGACAGCCGCCATCTTAGGTGCCTCGGACCTCAGGGGGACTAAGTTCCTGCGGCTTAGTAATATTGTATCAGCCAGCAAAGTAAACTAAACTGCACAAGCGCCCCCCTTAAACGTGCTGCATATCGGGTGCACTGACTGGCGGCATTTGAGCAACAACACTACCTCAAGCCCCACGGTGCCCCCCCTAGGGCACCAAGTGTGCTAGAACTAGCGAAGACAATGTAATAGGTGCAAGAAGGTAGCAGCAGAGTCAGAATAAACTGCGAACACATTCCTGGAGTACAAGTAGCGCAGATTAAAATATAAGTGGTGCTCCCTGGCGATACTCGTCATCTTGCAATCCCGTAATAAGTTAAACATTTCTCTCAAGAAACCCTAAACATCCAGCACAAATATTGCCTCCACCTGATCTGGAAACGCCATATCTACGCCTCTTCTACAACGCGATATCCGGCTGACACCGCCAACTGCAGTCTCTTCAAGCAGATAGTCAACGCTTCTAGCTGCTCCTTTTCCGTTTAATCGCCAGACGTGAGCCCCTGGCGACCGGCTTGCCACAACACTCGATCTGGTAGCTTTTGCCGCAGGAGCCCCAAATGCAACACTAAATTCACAGCCACTGCTGCATTTCTCAAATGGTGAAGCCAAAAACCACTCGTGCACCCCTCACCAAAATGGACCATACTACAACATCCCATCCGGAAGCGCACGCCATTGCGCAATCAACATTACAGAAGCTGGAACTAACTTTACAACACATACTTCACAATTCGAAAAAATCCTGCAAGCCATTCTAGACACTAAGACCACCTTGGAAGCCAAAATAGGCTCTGTAACAGAGGACCTCAATATCCTTCGCACCGATCAACACGCTCTAGCCGATTAGAGTATCCGAACTTGAAAAAGACACGGCGCCCCTGCTTGGCTCTATGAAAGACCTGCAACTACAGCTATCGCAACTGTCAACAGAAGTTGATTTCGCGCAGAACAGAAGACGCAGAAGGCAGGTCTCGACGCAACAACATACGCCTGGTCGGTTTTCCTGAACGTGCTGAGGGCTTAAGCGCAGAACTGTTCATTGAGCAATGGCTTATAGACACAATCATTAAAAACAATATCCCGAAGTTCTTCTCAGTTGAAAGGGCACACAGAATTCCAGGCAGACCTCCAGCACCTGGTTCGCAACCACGCCCTCTTATAATAAGACTCCTTAACTACCGAGACAGAGACCTCATCCTCCAACTATTCCGCAAATCAGGCCCAGTGTGCTACGAAAATGCCACGATAACAGCTTATCCAGACTTTACAGCAGAAGTGCAAAAAAACTTAACTCCTTCTACAGTGTTAAGGTATGCCTTCGCAGACACGATATCAAATACGCACTGATGTTCCCAGCCAGACTTCGGATACAGGATGAATCTCGCTCCTTCTTCTTCACCACTCCGGAAGATGCCTGGACCTGGCTACACGCCAAAGGCCTAGCTGACCCGTCGGACGCAAGCACTCAAATCGACAATAGATCTCTCTCCACGAGGCACCGAAAGCAACGCAAGAGACAGGGAGCCAGACCCTCACCTGAGCAGGCAAAATCCGAGCGCTCTCGGCTCCTCCGAACAACATCCAGTTTTGTCAATGCTCCCTCCGCCGCCTCACCCTCGCAAACGGAAATCGAACAGGAACAAGTTCTAAACTCCGATTCAGCTGAGTCCACATGTGGCCCTCTTCTCACACCACGCACAGCGGACGACATCTGAAGAATGATCAGTCTAGCTTACCTGAAGCCTAAAAGTTCCATCGCAGCTTCTTTGAGGCTCCTATACGTGGTCTAGCAGTCAACGGGTGTCCCCCGTCCGACGCTCTTCGCCTCTTAAACTATGCGAAACTCGGGCAGGGTAAGACAGTACCTTTGCATCAACGCCAACTGACACCCCCTGCTCCATATGGACAATTACCTCACACTGGATTTTTCTGGTATTATTTTCTATATGTTAATAGTTTATTTGTTGTATGTTGTTTTAGTGTGCACCTCTATATTAGGAGTAGGGATTTATAGTAGGCGGGCCAAATATAAAAACAGCAGCAAACACACAAGGGATGCTGACTGTAGCAACAAAAATACAGCTCACAGCTTGTTTCTTGATTGTCGGCCAGTCACAGCGACTGAGTCCCATAACAATGTCAATACCGGGTCGTCAGATAATTACAACCCCGATCATATAACACATACAAAACCACTATGGCCACTCATAGACACCTGGGAACCCTAAAATATAAAACACTCACTTGGAACGTTAAGGGTATGGCAAATCCTCGGAAACGTCAAAGGGTTCACGCCTTTCTCACAAGACATCAAATACACATAGCATTCCTACAGGAGACACATTTCACCAAATCTATCCTAGACACCACACGTTCAAAATGGAAGGGGCAATTATATGCCACCTCTACTTCATCCTTTGCTCGTGGAGTAGCCATCTGGATAGCACCTAGTGTCCCGTTCGCGTCCTCCTGCACGCAATGTGATCCAAACGGTAGATATGTAATACTCGAAGGCACCCTAGACGGGTCCCCATTAGCCCTGGTCGCACTATACTCCCCAAACTCGAACCAGTGCGACTTCTTATCCACGCTCACTACTGGCAACTTTAGCGACCCTACATTGGAAAGCATATGGGGAGGCGACTTTAATAGCGTCCTAGACACTCACATGGATTGCTCATTTCCCCCACTCATTGCAGCCCCCGCCAATCGTGCTTCAGAATCTCTGGCGCAGTGGGCGTCAAATAATGGACTAAGGGATATATGGAGGGTGCATCACCCCACTCACCGCGAGTACTCTTACTTCTCCCCAGTCCATAAACTGCATACTAGGATAGATATATTCTTTGTATCCGCCACCGTTAAACACAAAATATGCTTATCCCAATACTTAGCACGCACAATATCAGATCACAACCCATTATGCCTAACGTTGGCATGGGGACACATACAAACTCGGATACCAACATGGCGTTTGCAACCAGAAGCCCTCCTAGATCCTCCTTTTCAAAAAGATATCTCCAAAAGTTTAACCGATTACTTTCTATCAAATAAAAATACAACCTCATCCCGTGCCATAGAATGGGATGCTCATAAAGTGGTGATAAGGGGTCACTGCCTTTCGGCCACGGTAGGGGTCAGAAAGGTACTCATTAAGGAATTACAATACTTAGAAATAAAGCTCCGCAATGCAGAAAATGCAAACGATAATAGCGAACCCGCATTAGCAACACTACATCTGCTTAGGGCTTCTCACAAGGAGACAGACAACAGACTGGGTAAGCACGATTACAGACACTATATGACCAGACAACACGCTGAAGGTGACAGATCTGGTAGATTATTAGCTTGGCTGACTCGGCAACCATCACAACCAACACCCATTGGCGCAATACGCCTAAACCCTGACACAATCGTTAATACCCAAGCAGGCATAAACAATGCCCTCTCCACATATTATCGGACCCTATATACGCCTCCTCCACCACCTCCAGAGCAACATATTATCAACACACTAAGCCTGTTCCCCTAAAGTCAACTTATCCTTGACAACACCGCCACTCTAGATGCCCCCGTTACTATTGAAGAGGTACGCCTTGCATTATCACAAATAGCACGTAATAAAACGCCCGGCTCAGACGGTTTACCAATAGAATACTACAATTCCCATGCTTCCCTTTTATTACACCCACTAACAGAAGTATTCAATGAAGCACACCATAAATTACAATTGCCGGACTCGATGAGCGAAGCACTGATAGTCGTCCTCCCAAAAACAGGCCGCGACCCTCTAGATGTCAAATCATACAGGCCGCTCTCCTTGCTGAACACAGACTGCAAACTATTAGGTAAAATACTCGCAAACCGTCTCCTCCCTTATTTATCGACTTTGATACACCATGATCAATCAGGCTTTATTCCTGGCAGAAGCACCTTCCTGAACATTAGGAGACTCTTACACATAATACACAGTAATACAAACTCGGTAGCAGTGGCCCTATCTTTAGATATAGAAAAAGCATTCGACACACTTAGTTGGAACTATCTGTTACACACTCTTAAAGCGTTCGGCTTTGGTGCCGGTTTTATTAACTGGATCAGGACGCTTTACTCCAGGCCCACTGCCCATGTAAAAAATGGACGAGTTATCTCTGAAGCATTCACCATAGGCAGAGGCACCAGACAGGGCTGCCCATTATCCCCATTGCTGTTCGCTATTGCTATGGAGCCACTAGCGATTAAATTACGGAGCTATGCACACATATGGGGTATTCCGGAGGCTAACACCCACCACGTCGTATCTATGTACGCAGAGGACACCTTAATATATCTGCGCGACCATTCAGCCTATATGGCTGAGGCCCTGCAGTTACTGGACTCCTTCGCTATCGCCTCCGGACTGCACGTCAATTGGTCCAAATCAAGCATATTCCCCATTTCTCCGTCCCCGGTAGCTCACCATATGTCGCTACCGCAATACAAATTGCCCTGGTCACATATAACCTTTAAATATCTGGGTGTGCAGATTTATCACTCTATCACGGATCTAAAAGAAGGAAACATAGACAGAATCCTTGGCTCCGTTCGCGGCTCAATTCCCTTCTGGAGCTCACTTCCCCTGTCTCCAATGAGCCGTGTGGCGATAGCCAAAATGCTTATCCTTCTAAGGTTTCTATACTACTTTACAGCTCTCCCGCTGTGCTTACCGCGTTCCTTTTTTAATAAGCTGCAATCAATACTAACGGATTTACTCTGGGGTAAAGACAGACGCAGAGTGGCGCTGTCAATAACGCAACATCCGCAGGAGATGGGTGGATTGGGAATGCCTAACTTCGAAAGATATTATGCAGCCGCCCAATTATCATGGCTGTCTACATGGCTATGTGACACCCCGTCGGCCGAAAGCAGGATGTTACAGACACATATACCATCACAGAGGCTGCTACTCTCGATACTAACTAGCACCCCCCATATGTCTCCCAGACTAATATTACTAGAGGCAGCCCGATTCTGCTGGCGCAGATATGTCCAAACTAAGCCCACATCTTTCCCCTACTCGCCTCTGCTGCCACTACTTCAACTGCCGGATACCCAAATCCTGTCACTACACCATGATACACGCAAAATGAACATGCTCCAACTGGGTGACTTATACTCTCGCTCCGCGTTGCGCACTTTCGCTGAACTGGTAACTGCAGGCACTATGCAAAATGGAGCCTTCCTAACATTTAATACCATAAGGCTATGGCTCAATAAGATCTGGGGCGCAGGAGACTCGGAACCTCCCGAATCCTCGCTGCTCACCACTATACTAACTATTGGCAGCTCAAAGAGCATTATTACCACATTATATAAAGCATTGCTGGAAGCAATATGCACAACACTGCCACACGCAAAGGCGCGTTGGGACGCTGTCCTTCCTACCCCACTACCACAGAAGACCTGGGTCACTGCCCTCACAACAATCAAATCAATATCCCGTAATCCTCGCCTACAGTACACTCAATTTAATTATCTTCACCAATCATATTTATCACCAGCCTGCATCCAAAAAATCTACCCCCATACAACACCAACATGCCCTAGATGCGCTACACCAGCAGCTGACTTCTATCATATGGTTTGGAAGTGCCATTCCATAAACTCGGCCTGGCAACGCGTGACGGAGGTCACAGCAGAGATCTCATCCCACACCCTAGTGCCCACTCCTGATTCCTGCTTACTCGGCATAAGACAGCGTATTAAAGCAGACAAACATATGCACAGGTTTATCGACCTGGCTTTTGTGGTGTATAAACGCTTGATAGCAATACATTGGAAAGCTCCACATGCTCCTTCCCACGCGACATGGCTACGTGATTTACATAGCCGCTCTCAGGCTGAAGCCCAGACACTTCACTTGCTACAACACAGAGGTCTTATCCTAGCCCGGAGGTCTGGGACATATTTGTGGTTGCAATGGAGGCCAGAGACGACATGTATCCCCCATGAACAGGTCTCAACCCATGGTACACCACAGCCTGTGCTGACGCTGTTAAGGCCGGGACTGCACAGCAGCAACTTCGGTTTGTCCTTAAACACACTCATTACTATTATCCTTCCTCTTCCTCGAAAGACATCTCTTACCTGTGCCCAATCACTCCCCACACGCTTATACATGCCTGTAACACACAATCACAACAAGTAAAATAGTCCTGCCCCTGAACCCGTCAACACCACGGACACTCTTTACACCCCTGAAGTGATTACTATATTAGATACGGATATCGTCAATGTCTGGCCAGACCCCGTAAGCTGCAATCAGCCCTCATAACAGCTCGCATGTTAAATGTCACTGTATTCTCCTTTTACAACGCCCTTAACTCTCTCGCATTATTAAGATTAGCTGTTAAAGTTCTCCCTTCCTGATATCCCCGCTTTCCTCATCCAATTCCCCTCTCCCCTCCTTTCTTTTTCACACCTCTCGTAGTGGCAATGCTGTGTAAAATTATACAAGTATGTAAATGTATTGCAAAATAACGTACAGCTATTGTATTGAAGTGTGCAGTTTGCGTTCAATAAACAGATTTTTTAAAAAAAGAAAGGAGGCTCTCCTTGTTTGAACCTCGAGGGTAAAATCTGGGAAAAGGGTCACTTCTCCGTTGCCTATTCTGTAAGGGCCTGTCTCCCTGGCTCTCTGGAGCAGGATGTCCCTATCTCTATAATGCAGCAGGCGTGCTATCACCACCCTGGGCAGTCTACCAGGCGCCGGGAGCCTCGCAGGGACCCGGGGCACTCTCTCCAGCGTGAAGAACGGCGTCAGCCGGTCCGGAGCCACTGTCTCCCGCATCCACTCCGCCAGGTATTCCACCATATTTGTGCCCTCTGATCCTTCCGGCAGCCCCACCACTCACACATTGTTCCTTCGGCTCCACCCCTCTGCTCCAGCCTTGTTATTCTCTCCGTTAAGTGCAGCACAGTGGTTTCCAAATCCCTTTGTCTCGGGGTTATATCTGTCAGGGTCGTCTCTGTGTCTTTGACCCTGTCTGCCAGCTTTTGGTGGTCTGCTCGGAGGAGACCCACTTCCACTGCGACCTGATTGATGTCGCATTGTAGTGTGATTTTTGTGTCTTCTATCGCTCCTAGGATTTTGTCTAACGTATCCTGCATCGTAGATTGTGCTGGTTCACGCGTGTCTCCTCCTTTATTACCATCAAGTGCTGGGCGGTCCATTCTTTTCGCTCCGCGGCGGCTTTTTGATGTCATCAGCCCTGTTAGGTCGGGTTCCAGCTCTCTACCTCAACCAGCTGGCAATGCTTGGGTGTCACTTGATCCCTCGGTCTTCCGTGGGCTTCCGCTGCTATCTGTGGTAACCCACCGGTGTTCTGATTGGGCGCTGCCCTCCTCACCTGGATTATTTATTTGTGTGGTGCCACTCCCCGGTGCACGAAGTGAGATCCCCTCTGTCGAGCCCCGACTGGCCCCCGCCCACCCGGCTCTTTCTCCTGAGGGGTAGGCGCCAGCTGGCTTTCCCAACCGTGGGCAGATCCGTGGTCTCCACTCCATTCCCAGCAATATTCGTGGAGCTGTTTCCTGGTTACAGGGGGTCCAGTGCTGATAGCCGTCCCCCTTACTCTCCCAGCTCCACTGCGCTCTTCCAGTGTGTGACTGCCGCTTCTCTGGCCGGATGGATCAGGGAGTTATCCCAATTCCCTATCTTCCTCTCCTCTGGTGCTGCCCTTTTCCTCAGGCGTGGCCCCAGGTGCTCCCCCTCCTCCAGGGCCTTGGCTGGAACCCCCCTCACCTGGTCTCTCTTTGCTCCAGGTGGAGGTGGATCATCATCACCACCAGCCCCCACTGGTACTCCCCTGGCTCCAGGCAGCAGCCTTCTCTGCACAGTTCTCTTCTGTGTTGGGCCCCCCTTCTCAGCTTCAGGGGGCCCCCAATCGGTGGGTGGCTCCCATCTCTGTTGCTCAGCTTTGCCTCCCGGGTCCCAGGCCCGTCCTACTCAGGGGTGCTGCGGCGCCGGGACCAAACTGTTCTCCGTCCCGCTTCTTCCGCCTCTGCAGAGCAGGGCCACGCTGGGCTATTCGTCGGCGGCTCCGACGTTCGATCCCGTTCCAGGAAGAGAGCCGCTGGCGCTTCCTATGCCCGGAGCGGGCTCGTACCTCCCGTTCAATTCAGTTGGTCCGCGACAGGCAGACGTCGCACCACACCGTCGGCTGAGCGTGTCAACCGCCCCGCTTCTCACTACAACTCAAGCCCACGGCTCGCTCGGGAGGCCCCAGGGCGCAGCAGAACTTCCCTGTTCTTGCTCGCGCCGGGTCCGGCGGTTCCTCATTACGCGGCACCGCTATCTCAATGCGGTGTCGCGCTGCTTTTTAGGTGCCGGCGGCGCTCTGGCGGGGCTTCGTTATTACGGATAAATGCTAGGCCCCGTCAGAGCACTCGGACTACACGTCCGACATCTTGGCTCTCATAGCCACACCCCCGGGTCTTTCTGGTAAGTTGATGGGAAACTTATGTAACATAGGGACGAGTTAAAAGCATGAAGTTGTTGGCTTAGCCATCTTCAAAAATTTAATGTCATCCAGGCTTATTAGGCCTATAACTTTCCAAATATTCAGAGTTTGTTGTATTTAATTATCATGTGTCTATAGGTTTCTATATGTATATTCTCATTACATCCTGATTATTGCAGTGGTCTTAACCCCTTCGTTGCCAGGCCTTTTCCCCCTCAGATGCCAAGCCTTTTTTTGGCTGTTTGGGGCAGTTCGCGCTTAAGCCCTCATAACGTTTTGTACACATAAGCTACCCAGGCCAAATTTGCATCATTTTTTCCAACATCCTTGGGATTCTAGAGGTACCCAGACTTTGTGGGTTCCCCTGAAGGAGACCAAGAAATTAGCCAAAATACAGCAAAACCTTTGTTTAAAAAAAAAAAAAATGGGGGAAAAAGGGCTACAGAAGAAGGCTTGTGGTTTTTCCCCTGAAAATGGCATCAACAAAAGGTTTGCAGTGCTAAAATCACCATCTTCCCAGCTTTCAAGAACAGGCAGACTTGAATCGGAAAACCCAATTTTTCAACACAATTGTGGCATTTTACTGGGACATACCCCATTTTTACTATTTTTTGTGCTTTTAGCCTCCTTCCAGTTAGTGACAGAAATGGGTATGAAACCAATGCTGGATCCCAGATAGCTAAACAGTTCCGGAAAGTAGACAAAATTCTGAATTCAGCATGGGGTCATTTGTGTAAATCCTACAAGGTTTTCCTACAGACAATAACAGCTGAAATACAAAAATATTGAAACTGAGGTGAAAAAAACCAGCAATTTTTCTCCACGTTTCACTCTGTAACTTTTTTCTGCGATGTCAGATTTTTTAAAGCAATATACCGTTACATCTGCTGGACTCTTCTGGTTGCAGGGATATATAGGGCTTGTAGGTTCATCAAGAACCCTAGGTACCCAGAGCCAATAAATGAGCTGCACCTTGCAATTGGTTTTCAATCTATACTGGGTATACAGCAATTCATTTGCTGAAATATAAAGGGTGAAACATAGGTATCAAGAAAACCTTTGTATTTCCAAAATGGGCACAAGATAAGGTGTTGAGGAGCAGTGGTTACTTGCACATCTCTGAATTCCGGGGTGCCCATACTAGCATGTGAATTACAGGGCATTTCTCAAATAGACGTCTTTTTTACACACTGTCTTTCATTTGGAAGGAAAAAATGTAGAGAAAGACAAGGGGCAATAACACTTGTTTTGCTATTCTGTGTTCCCCCAAGTCTCCCGATAAAAATGGTACCTCACTTGTGTGGGTAGGCCTAATGCACGCAACATGGACATATCACATTTGTACATGGAAATCTGACGTGTTTTTTGCAAAGTGCCTAGCTGTAGTTTTTGGCCTCTAACTCAGCCGGCACCTAGGGAAACCTACCAAACCTGTGCATTTTTTAAAACAAGACACTTAGGGGAATCCAAGATGGGGTGACTTGTGGGGCTCTCACCAGGTTCTGTTACCCAGAATCCTTTGCAAACCTCAGAATTTGGCCCCAAAACACTTTTTCCTCACATTTTGGTGACAGAAAGTTCTGGAATCTGAAAGGAGCCACAAATTTCCTTCCACCCAGCATTTCCCCAAGTCTCCCAATACAAATGGTACCTCACTTGTGGGTAGGCCTAGCGCCTGCGACAGCAAATGCCCCAAAACGCAACGTGGACACATCACATTTTCCCAAAGAAAACAGAGCAGTTTTTTTGCAAAGTGCCAAGCTGTGAATTTTGGCCTCTAGCTCAGCTGGCACCTAAGGAAACCTACCAAACCTGTGCATTTTTGAAAACTAGACAACTAGGGGAATCCAAGATGGGGTGACTTGTGGGGCTCTCACCAGGTTCTGTTACCCAGAATCCTTTTAAACCTCAAAATATGGTCCAAAAAACACTTTTTCCTCACCAGGACACATTTCCTGCCACCCAACGTTCCTCTCAGTCTCCCGGTTAAAATTATACCTCACTTGTGTAGGTGGGCCAAGTGCCTGTGACAGGGAAGAGCCAAAAACGTGTTGAAATTGAGGGGGAACCAAAGCGGGTCCAAAAGGGCAGTTTGAAAAAAACATTTTTAGGCCGACAAGTGGGGCAGAAGTTTCATTGGTATAGATGAGACAATGCTGGGCGGTAGGAATCTTGTGGATTCCTGCACATTCCAGAAGGTTCCATCACAAAAATGTGGAAAAAATGTATCATTTCCAGCAAAGTTGGAGGTTTGCAGGGCATTGTGGGTAAGAAAATGGTGCGGGGTGTATGTGAAGCACACCACCCTGGACTCACCTAGATGTTTAGTTTTCAGCTACATCTAGATTTTTCTACATGGCAGCGTCCCAAAGTCCAACAAGTGCAGCCCTCACCGTTCCAAGTGGGACAATTTTGAGAGTTAGACAAGCTCTCATGGCCCAAATGTAAAACCAAAACCCAAAATAATCAAATGTCTTCATTCTTGCCATGGGATAAGATGTTTTAGTGTGTGGTGGAGAGCTGAAAGACTGTTACCCCCTTCAGTTGGGGTGGGGGCATAACCATACCCATACTGGTTGGTAGCCAGGGGGGCTGAAAAGACCTAAAAATATTTTGTCCCCCTGGGGAGCGGCTCTTGCCCAAGGGGCTGCTCCCCTCATTTAATAATATTTTTAAAAAATGATCCCTGGTGTCTAGCTTTATCTGCCCCCAGGGGGGGGCAGAAATGGCCTAAAAATCATTTGCCCCCCTGGGGAGCAGCCCTTGCCCAAGGGGACGCTCCCCTTATGCATAAAATACCAAAAAAAAAACTCCCTGGTGTCTAGTGGGCATTTCTGCTGCCTGATCGCATCGCTGAGAAAGACATCAAAGGAAAGGCCTTTCCTTTCCTTTGATGCCTCTCTCGACCCCTCCATGTGATCGGAAGAGAAATGCAAAAGCGTTTCTCCGACGATCGGCGCTGGAAGCACAGAGGGGCAGGCCTCTGATGAGAAATACACGCTGACGTAATCAGACGCCACGGGGCTGGGGAGGACGGGGTGGAAGGGGAAGTGATTTCCCTTCCATCCCTGCACTAGGGTCTCAGAGGCGAGGCTCATGGGGGGAGTGCTTGCGCTCCCCACATGAGCCAGTCCATGGACGTAACTGTTACGTCCTTGGCGCCTCAGCGCCGCAGCCAAGGACGTAACCGTTACGTCCTTGGCTACGAAGAGGTTAACGTTCATCACAATATTCCCCAATCTCTCATAAGGCTACATTGCTCCCTTTGTCGGAATGCTTAATGAGAAAGGATAGGTCCTCTTCTAAGTTGGCAATTTCTGGTTTCTGATCCTAAGTCAAATTTGTGTGTGTGTGGCATCTTTATGCTTACAATTCTTTTATACTAACCGTGTTAAAGTGTCTATATTATCATGAGCTATAGCTGGATTATATTTTAACTTAATGCCACTGACCTACTTTTCCTCATGGAAACCTGACTGAGCCCTGCATCAGCACCTGACATTACTACGACAATACCCCCAGCTACAAGATTGCTTGGTGAGACAGACTTCCCAAGCCTGGAGGGAGAATCACTATTAATCGCTATCATGGACTTCCTTGCACCACTAGCCCTTGATGCTAGCAATTACATCCTACTTTGAGACCTGCCTGAACTTCCCTGGAAGACCACGCCAATCTCAACTCAAGAGCAGTCATTGAAGACCTTGGAAGCCTAAACTTCACCCAGTAAAGGGACCTACCCATATTGCTGGACATCTCTTGGACCCCACTTTCTCTAAAGTTGACAACATCCGAGGTGACAAACCCACACCGGTATCCAGGACAGACCATGTCCTCATCATTTTCAGCATCCCCGTCCCAGTCTATCACACATGCAACCCCATCAGACCAGCCAGCTGACACTGGAATACCAACACTGCCAAAGACTGGAACACCGCTCTCAACACCCTCCAAACACACCACAGAGATCTTGGACCTACTTTTCCTCATGGGAGCCTGACTGAACCCTGCTTTAGCACCTGGCATTGCTACGGTCATACCCCCGGCTACAAGATTGCCAGACAAGACAGACTTCACAAGCCTGGAGGCAGAATCGGTCTCATGCACAAAAACATCTTCAGCTGCACTACATTCACAGACGCGTCATCCTCCAACATCTAACACCTGACGTTCAAGCTCCATGTCGCAACTAACTTCACCCTAAACAGCATTATCATCTACAGACCACTGGGACCAAGGATCAACTTAACCAACACCATCATGGACTTGCTTGCACCGCTAGTCCTTGATGCTAGCAATTGCATCTTACTTTGAGACCTGAACTTCCACCTGGAAGACCACGCCAACCCCAATTGAAGAGCAGTCATTGAAAACCTTAAAAGCCTGAACTTCAACCAGTAAAGGGACCTACTCATGTTGCTGGACACCTCCTAGCCCCTACTTTCTCTAAAGTTGACAACATCCTAGTTGATAAACCCACACCGGTATCCTGGACAGACCATGCCCTCATCAGGTTCAGCTTCCCCGTCCCAATCTATCACACATGCACCCCCACCAGACCAGCCAGCTGAAACTAGAACAGTATCACTGCCAAAGACTGGAACACGGTTCTTAACACCCATCAAATACACCACAGAGATCTTGGACCTGTTTCATGACAATGCTCCTGACCTACTTTTCCTCATGGAAGCCTGAATGAACCCTGCATCAGCACCTGACATCGCTATGGCCATACCCCTGGCTACAAGCGTGGCAGGCAAGACAGAACAAGGCTGGAGGCAGAATCGCTCTCATCCACAAGAACATCATCAGCTGCACTACATCCACAGACATGTCATCCTCCAACATCTAGCACTTGATGTTCAAGCTCCATGTCACAGCTAACTTCATCCTAAGCAACATTCTTATCTACAGACCACTGGGACCATGCATCAACTTCACCAACATCATCATGGACTTCCTTGCACCACTAGCCCTTGATGCTAGCAATTACATCCTACTTTTAGACCTGAACTTCCACCTAGAAGACCACGCTAACCCCAACTCGAGAGCAGTCATTGAAGACCATGGAAGCCTGAACTTCACCTAGTAAATGGACCTACCCATGTTCTTGGACACATCTTAGACCCTACTTTCTCTAAAGTTGACAACATCTGAGTTGACAAACCCACACTGGTATCCTGGACAGACCATGCCCTCATCAAGTTCAGCATCCCCATCCCAGTCTATCACACCCCCACACCCACCGACCAGCCAGATGAAACTGGAACTGCATCTCTGCCAAAGACTGGAACACCACTCTCAACACCCACCAACACAAATACAGCAATGGCCTCCCTACAGCCATGAAGAATTTCACCAATTGGATCACCTCCTGTGCCAACTCCTTGGCCCCCTCAAACGCAGCAATACAACAAGATCCAGACCCCAGGTCACTTGGGGCCAGATTTAAGGGAAAATGACGGTGCGCATCACAACGCAAAATTTGGCAGCGTCATGCACCATCATTTTCACAACGCAGGAATGCACCGTATTTAATAGAATGCAGCACATCCCTATGTTTTCCACTGCACCAGTGCTGAATCTGCTGCTGTGCACCAACGCAGCAACCCTTGCACCATTGTGCAATGATGGCTGCGCTGAGGGGGAGATTGTTTGTGTGGAGGAAGAAACACCTTTCTGCCCAAAAACAATCTCAAACGGCGATTTGATCTTTTTATGTGTGCTGCAGAATGCAGCACACATAGAAAGAGCAAAAAACGAGGAGAGATGAAAGCATTTCTCCTCGTTTCATCCTGCTAATGTCACCCCTGATTGTTGCTGTGACATGCCCACAGCAACACCCATTGCACGGCCCTTCCACGCAAAGTGCTCCATTTGAAGGGGCTGTATTTACAAGCTGGTGTTAAGCCACACAAAGTGGCTTAAGGCCACCTTGTAAATACAGTGGCGCTAGGCCCTTAGTACATAGAGGAACTCAGAGTTAAGAACACCTCAGAAAACTACTGGACCACAAATGAAGAATGAGCCAGGACAATGCAGATAGGAGCACGTTCAAATCTGCCTTCAGATGTTACCACTAAATGGTCCAGACCACCAAATGCACCCCTCTGGCAGACCTTATTGATGCCAGCGCCAACAGAATCAAAGAAATCTTCACCACTGTGAACGATTTCACCTCACCATCAGCCGCCTCCAACTCAGTCACCCCTCACAGGACCTCTGCAACATTCTCTCTCAATTCCTCAGCAGTAATATTACCGCCATTTACAGCAATTTCAGCCGGCAACTGAACTTGACAGACGTAGTCAAACACCTCCTGATCTTATGCAGAGAACTAATGCTAACCACAGGACCCATCATCACCCTAGAAGAGCCGCCACCATGTATTCCATCTACTCAGGGCCTCATTGGACCCCTGCCCCATTACACCTACTACAGAGGACATGCAAGCCAACATTGCACTGCTACACCCATTCTGAATGCCTTCACCTTTTTTGCGACCCTCTGAGATGCTAGGAAACATGCAACTGTCCTCCCATTGTTCAAGAAACGCTCTGCGGACCCTTCAACACTCGCTAACTACAAATCGATTTCCCTCCTACCATTCCTGGCAAAGACGTTAGAGAAAAATCACTAACGGATACCTCACTGAATACCCCAACTACCACCAACTCCGCAATACCACTTAGTCTGGTTTCAGACCCAACCTCAGCATTGAAACTACCCTCAACTCTGCCACAGATGACATCTGCATGACTACGGACAGAGTTTCAGACACCTCTGCTCTTCCGTAGTCTTATTTGCATGAATTCCATGCATATGGAAAACCAGCTCTGGTGATTGAACCTTCTCCTACATCGCTACTAAGGCACGTAATTACCTGCTGCTACACATAACAGCCTCCTTCTCACTTTCTTAATTCAGCTAGAAGTTGAAGACATAGTTTTTCAAGCAATCACACTAGGCCCTAAGTGTGGCTAGACTCTCACCTGCTCAGTGCCAGGATACGCTCCTTGGTGATAGTGCACACTACAAATCTGCATAAAATAACACCACATCATCATCTTCCCTTTCCAAGAGGTACACATTCATTAAATTATCCACATCACTTATACATAGTTTTCCACTTCCCCCTTTGTGAGGCTCAATATTTGGGGTTGGATTTTCATGCAATGTGTGTGCCTTAAGCAATTTAAATTTCCTGATAAACAAAAATAGGATTATTATCAAGTCATAGTCAAAGTGAGAGTCTTGGCAAAGTGATAGTCCTAATTCCAAATTAACTTCTCACAGTTAGTTCATGATTTTATAAATTAATAGTGCGGTTCTCCCCCTTCATTTTTCTTCTTTGTTGGTGGCCTGCCGCACTTCCCTTGAGGTCCTGTGCCTCTCTTGTCTCACTCGTCCTCCCCACTGGTTTTTCCATTGCCTATGATGCCTCCTTTTTAGGTTTTGCTTGCACAGTGTTCGCACTGTGCTTGCGAAATCTCTTGTATTTTTAAGAAAAAAATATCAAAAGCGGCTTAGAGCCTTCCTGTTACTTAACTTTACTTGCTATTAGATGGCTCCCATTTGGCTCTCGTTTCCATGCTTCCTCTTGGTCAGCGCCTCCGTCTTCCTCCTGGGCTGCAAGTCTTCATCCATCCGTGGAGCATGGAACAAATACTGTTACCCTTAGACAGTGTCCTTCCACTACAGTCACTCTTTTTTAAAATTTTCAGGTCCTCTCCTTCACCCTCCGCCTCCCCCCCAATCTCTGTTATTTTTAAAACCCATTCGCTTGCTGTTGTTCTTTTAAAACCAATTCCACACTCTCCTGCTCTTTAACTCACCCTACTGCTTTCCTTTGATTCTAAACTCCCTTGCTTTTCTGCTGTTTCTAACACACCCCTCATTTCTCCCGCTCACCTCTCCCACTGTCTATAGAGTCTCACACCCATCTCCCTCTTGTCACAACCCCCACGATGTTTTGTTTAACGTGTTGCCCTGCAGTGCAGACTGCTGTGCAACATGGTATAAAAATTTAGAAAAGTGGTATGATGGTGTCAGTGCTAGCTGTGTCATAGTACTTTTATATTTTTTGCTTGAAGCACGCGCTGCTGTACAACATGTAAACAACATTGACAAAGGCAATAGATTTTGTATAGGCGAAACCTATTGGCTTTGCCAATGCTTGTTCTTTTTGGTTTCTTTCTGGGAATCTTGACTAGCGAAAGAACACAAAATTTGCCTAAAAAAGTACCCAAGGTGTGACGCATTTGGCCCATTGGGTGCTCCTCCACATCTGAACAAGCATATGAGCTCGATTTTGAGGTGAGTAGCTCTTGTTGCCTCAAGGTAGATAGACTTTGTATTTCATTTCTCAAATGATCATATTTTTGCAATGGTCAGTATGCGGCCTTCCGCATGATCCTTTTTACCCTGTAGAAATGTTTGTTTCTTTTTCTTCTTTACTTTGTCCTTATATTTTAGTAGTCTTATTTCCATTTTTTTCAAGAAAGAATTTAATTACCTCTTGTTCCTCATATCCATCAAGCTTATTATAAAGTTGTCCCAAGGTGCTTCTTATGTTTTTCAGTTCCATTGTGTATATTTCATCACTAATTCCATTATTTCTTTATTGTTAGTAGCTTTTACTGATGCCCATCCTTCCAGTAATGTCGGGTTAGGATTCTCATATTTTAGATGTATTAATATTCTCAGGCCCTTGGGCACTCTACCTACCTGCATATCATTTTCCAGAGATGCCCCTTCTCACCATCTATTAATCTCCTTTATGCTCAGCTTTTCATACTGGAGCAGTTTCTGTGGGCAGGTAAGACTAGTGCTGTTACCTTTTGCAGCCCCGAATGTGCTTCCTGCCGCACTGAATCCCACTATCTCAGCAAACTTAGTGGTTGCTGCCTCCTTTTTAGGACACAGCCTACCAGACAGCTGTCTGGTATGCTAAAGACATCTTGGGAACATTCAGAAAGTTGACCTAGGAATGCATTCTGCTCGTTGCTTGCCATTGGCTTTGTGGTTTGTAATTTACGTTTTCTTGCATTCCATTTTCTGGCTTCATTTGTTTAAGGCAGTCCAGCTTGTGTTTGGTCTGTCTCTTGCCAAAACCTCATTCACTGAATCTTTTTGCGATCCCCTTCTGTAAATAGGGTTGTAAATCTTGTTCTTATATCATCGCATTTGCTGAGCATTCAAAGCCCGAGATCAAATGCCAGGCGCAGTTTTCCAAGGGAGCTTGTTTATTTTTATTTTTCTGACTTCAAAGTGAGAGGATTTATATGACAATCTTGCTGGATGGTGGGGATACAAAAGAGTTTTTTTCTGGCACATGGCAACATTTAAACGAACTGTGTAAGTATTTCAGAATATGGGCCTGATTCAGATCTCGGTGGAGGGGTTACTCCGTTGCAACGCTAACGGATATCCCATCCTCCAAAATCTAAATACCATTGTTTTCCCGTTGCGCCGGAGTAACCCCTCCACTGAGATTTAAATCAGGCCCTTGATCAGAATTATGAACACATAAATGAAGTACTTTTTCTGTTATTTCTGAAACGTGTTGTAGGAAGTTGGCTCTGTATGTGCTATTTCAAAGTAAGGAATAGCATGCACAGAGTCCAAGGGTTCCCCTTAGAGGTAAAATAGTGGTAAAAAGAGATAATACTAATGCTCTATTTTGTGGTAGTGTGGTCGAGCAGTAGGCTTATCCAAGGAGTAGTGTTAAGCATTTGTTGTACATACACATAGACAATAAATGAGGTACACACACTCAGAGACAAATCCAGCCAATAGGTTTTTATATAGAAAAAATATCTTTTCTTAGTTTATTTTAAGAACCACAGGTTCAAATTCTACATGTAATATCTCATTCGAAAGGTATTGCAGGTAAGTACTTTAGGAACTTCAAATCATCAAAATTGCATGTATACTTTTCAAGTTATTGACAAATAGCTGTTTTAAAAGTGGACACAGTGCAATTTTCACAGTTCCTAGGGGAGGTAAGTATTTGTTAGGTTAACCAGGTAAGTAAGACACTTACAGGGCTTAGTTCTTGGTCCAAGGCAGCCCACCGTTGGGGGTTCAGAGCAACCCCAAGGTCACCACACCAGCAGCTCAGGGCCGGTCAGGTGCAGAGTTCAAAGTGGTGCCCAAAACGCATAGGCTAGAATGGAGAGAAGGGGGTGCCCCGGTTCCGGTCTGCTTGCAGGTAAGTACCCGCGTCTTCGGAGGGCAGACCAGGGGGGTTTTGTAGGGCACCGGGGGGGACACAAGCCCACACAGAAATTTCACCCTCAGCGGCGCGGGGGCGGCCGGGTGCAGTGTAGACACAAGCGTCGGGTTTGCAATGTTAGTCTATGAGAGATCTCGGGATCTCTTCAGCGCTGCAGGCAGGCAAGGGGGGGATTCCTCGGGGAAACCTCCACTTGGGCAAGGGAGAGGGACTCCTGGGGGTCACTTCTCCAGTGAAAGTCCGGTCCTTCAGGTCCTGGGGGCTGCGGGTGCAGGGTCTCTCCCAGGCGTCGGGACTTTAGGTTCAAAGAGTCGCGGTCAGGGGAAGCCTCGGGATTCCCTCTGCAGGCGGCGCTGTGGGGGCTCAGGGGGGACAGGTTTTGGTACTCACAGTATCAGAGTAGTCCTGGGGTCCCTCCTGAGGTGTTGGATCGCCACCAGCCGAGTCGGGGTCGCCGGGTGCAGTGTTGCAAGTCTCACGCTTCTTGCGGGGAGCTTGCAGGGTTCTTTAAAGTTGCTGGAAACAAAGTTGCAGCTTTTCTTGGAGCAGGTCCGCTGTCCTCGGGAGTTTCTTGTCTTTTCGAAGCAGGGGCAGTCCTCAGAGGATGTCGAGGTCGCTGGTCCCTTTGGAAGGCGTCGCTGGAGCAGGATCTTTGGAAGGCAGGAGACAGGCCGGTGAGTTTCTGGAGCCAAGGCAGTTGTCGTCTTCTGGTCTTCCTCTGCAGGGGTTTTCAGCTAGGCAGTCCTTCTTCTTGTAGTTGCAGGAATCTGATTTTCTAGGGTTCAGGGTAGCCCTTAAATACTAAATTTAAGGGCGTGTTTAGGTCTGGGGGGTTAGTAGCCAATGGCTACTAGCCCTGAGGGTGGGTACACCCTCTTTGTGCCTCCTCCCAAGGGGAGGGGGTCACAATCCTAACCCTATTGGGGGAATCCTCCATCTGCAAGATGGAGGATTTCTAACAGTTAGAGTCACTTCAGCTCAGGACACCTTAGGGGCTGTCCTGACTGGCCAGTGACTCCTCCTTGTTTTTCTCATTATTTTCTCCGGCCTTGCCGCCAAAAGTGGGGCCGGGCCGGAGGGGGCGGGCAACTCCACTAGCTGGAGTGTCCTGCTGGGTTGGCACAAAGGAGGTGAGCCTTTGAGGCTCACCGCCAGGTGTGACAATTCCTGCCTGGGGGAGGTGTTAGCATCTCCACCCAGTGCAGGCTTTGTTACTGGCCTCAGAGTGACAAAGGCACTCTCCCCATGGGGCCAGCAACATGTCTCGGTTTGTGGCAGGCTGCTAAAACTAGTCAGCCTACACAGATAGTTGGTTAAGTTTCAGGGGGCACCTCTAAGGTGCCCTCTGGGGTGTATTTTACAATAAAATGTATACTGGCATCAGTGTGCATTTATTGTGCTGAGAAGTTTGATACCAAACTTCCCAGTTTTCAGTGTAGCCATTATGGTGCTGTGGAGTTCGTGTTTGACAGACTCCCGGACCATATACTCTTATGGCTACCCTGCACTTACAATGTCTAAGGTTTTGTTTAGACACTGTAGGGGTACCATGCTCATGCACTGGTACCCTCACCTATGGTATAGTGCACCCTGCCTTAGGGCTGTAAGGCCTGCTAGAGGGGTGGCTTACCTATACTGCATAGGCAGTGAGAGGCTGGCATGGCACCCTGAGGGGAGTGCCATGTCGACTTACTCGTTTTGTCCTCACTAGCACACACAAGCTGGCAAGCAGTGTGTCTGTGCTGAGTGAGAGGTCTCCAGGGTGGCATAAGACATGCTGCAGCCCTTAGAGACCTTCCTTGGCATCAGGGCCCTTGGTACTAGAAGTACCAGTTACAAGGGACTTATCTGGATGCCAGGGTCTGCCAATTGTGGATACAAAAGTACAGGTTAGGGAAAGAACACTGGTGCTGGGGCCTGGTTAGCAGGCCTCAGCACACTTTCAATTGTAAACATAGCATCAGCAAAGGCAAAAAGTCAGGGGGCAACCATGCCAAGGAGGCATTTCCTTACACAACCCCCCCCCAAACGAAAGAGGATGAGACTAACCTTTCCCAAGAGAGTCTTCATTTTCTAAGTGGAAGAACCTGGAAAGGCCATCTGCATTGGCATGGGCAGTCCCAGGTCTGTGTTCCACTATAAAGTCCATTCCCTGTAGGGAGATGGACCACCTCAACAGTTTAGGATTTTCACCTTTCATTTGCATCAGCCATTTGAGAGGTCTGTGGTCAGTTTGAACTAGGAAGTGAGTCCCAAAGAGGTATGGTCTCGGCTTCTTCAGGGACCAAACCACAGCAAAGGCCTCCCTCTCAATGGCACTCCAACGCTGCTCCCTGGGGAGTAACCTCCTGCTAATGAAAGCAACAGGCTGGTCAAGGCCATCATCATTTGTTTGGGACAAAACTGCCCCTATCCCATGTTCAGAGGCATCAGTCTGCACAATGAACTGCTTAGAATAATCTGGAGCTTTTAGAACTGGTGCTGAGCACATTGCTTGTTTCAGGGTGTCAAAGGCCTGTTGGCATTCCACAGTCCAGTTCACTTTCTTGGGCATTTTCTTGGAGGTGAGTTCAGTGAGGGCCGTCACAATGGATCCATATCCCTTCACAAACCTCCTGTAATACCCAGTCAAGCCAAGGAATGCCCTGACTTGAGTCTGGGTTTTTGGAGCTACCCAGTCCAGAATAGTCTGGATCTTGGGTTGGAGTGGCTGAACTTGGCCTCCACCTACAAGGTGTCCCAAGTAAACCACAGTTCCCTGCCCTATCTGGCATTTGGATGCCTTGATAGAGAGGCCTGCAGATTGCAGAGCCTTCAAAACCTTCTTCAGGTGGACCAGGTGATCCTGCCAGGTGGAGCTAAAGACAGCAATATCATCAAGATAAGCTGTGCTAAAGGACTCCAAGCCAGCAAGGACTTGATTCACCAACCTTTGGAAGGTGGCAGGGGCATTCTTTAAACCAAAGGGCATAACAGTAAACTGATAATGCCCATCAGGTGTGGAGAATGCTGTTTTCTCTTTTGCTCCAGGTGCCATTTTTATTTGCCAGTACCCTGCTGTCAAGTCAAAGGTACTTAAGAATTTGGCAGCACCTAATTTGTCTATGAGCTCATCAGCTCTTGGAATTGGATGAGCATCTGTCTTGGTGACAGAATTGAGCCCTCTGTAGTCCACACAAAACCTCATCTCTTTCTTTCCATCTTTGGTGTGAGGTTTGGGGACTAAGACCACTGGGCTAGCCCAGGGGCTGTCAGAGCGCTCAATTACTCCCAATTCCAGCATCTTGTGGACTTCCACCTTGATGCTTTCCTTAACATGGTCAGATTGTCTAAAGATTTTGTTCTTGACAGGCATGCTGTCTCCTGTGTCCACATCATGGGTACACAGGTGTGTCTGACCAGGGGTTAAGGAGAAGAGTTCAGGAAACTGTTGTAGGACTCTCCTACAATCAGCTTGCTGTTGGCCAGAGAGGGTGTCTGAGTAGATCACTCCATCTACTGTGCCATCTTTTGGGTCTGATGACAGAAGATCAGGGAGAGGTTCACTCTCTGCCTCCTGATCCTCATCTGTTACCATCAACAGATTGACATCAGCCCTGTCGTGGAAGAGCTTAAGGCGGTTTACATGGATCACCCTCTTGGGGCTCCTGCTTGTGCCCAGGTCCACCAGGTAGGTGACCTGACTCTTCCTTTCTAGTACTGGGTAAGGGCCACTCCATTTGTCCTGGAGTGCCCTGGGAGCCACAGGCTCCAGAACCCAGACTTTCTGCCCTGGTTGGAACTCAACCAGTGCAGCCTTTTGGTCATACCAAAACTTCTGGAGCTGTTGGCTGGCCTCAAGGTTTTTGGTTGCCTTTTCCATGTACTCTGCCATTCTAGAGCGAAGGCCAAGTACATAGTCCACTATGTCCTGTTTAGGCTCATGGAGAGGTCTCTCCCAGCCTTCTTTAACAAGGGCAAGTGGTCCCCTTACAGGATGACCAAACAGAAGTTCAAAGGGTGAGAATCCTACTCCCTTCTGTGGCACCTCTCTGTAAGCGAAAAGCAGACATGGCAAGAGGACATCCCATCTCCTTTTGAGCTTTTCTGGGAGCCCCATGATCATGCCTTTTAATGTCTTGTTGAATCTCTCAACCAAGCCATTAGTTTGTGGATGGTATGGTGTAGTGAATTTATAAGTCACTCCACACTCATTCCACATGTGCTTTAGGTATGCTGACATGAAGTTGGTACCTCTGTCAGACACCACCTCCTTAGGGAAACCCACTCTGGTAAAGATACCAATGAGGGCCTTGGCTACTGCAGGGGCAGTAGTCGACCTAAGGGGAATAGCTTCAGGATACCTGGTAGCATGATCCACTACTACCAGGATATACATATTTCCTGAGGCTGTGGGAGGTTCCAGTGGACCAACTATGTCCACACCCACTCTTTCAAAGGGAACCCCCACCACTGGAAGTGGAATGAGGGGGGCCTTTGGATGCCCACCTGTCTTACCACTGGCTTGACAGGTGGGGCAGGAGAGGCAAAACTCCTTAACCATGTTGGACATATTGGGCCAGTAGAAGTGGTTGACTAACCTCTCCCACGTCTTGGTTTGTCCCAAATGTCCAGCAAGGGGAATGTCATGGGCCAATGTTAGGATGAACTTCCTGAACAGCTGAGGCACTACCACTCTCCTAGTGGCACCAGGTTTGGGGTCTCTGGCCTCAGTGTACAGGAGTCCATCTTCCCAATAGACCCTATGCGTTCCATTTTTCTTGCCTTTGGACTCTTCAGCAGCTTGCTGCCTAAGGCCTTCAAGAGAGGGACAGGTTTCTTGTCCCTTACACAGCTCCTCCCTTGAGGGTCCCCCTGGGCCTAAGAGCTCAACCTGATAAGGTTCAAGCTCCAAAGGCTCAGTTCCCTCAGAGGGCAGAACTTCTTCCTGAGAAGAGAGGTTCCCTTTCTTTTGCTGTGTTGCAGTTGGTTTCCCAGCTGACTTCCCTGTTCTCTTGGTAGGCTGGGCCATTCTTCCAGACTCCAGCTCTACTTGTTCACCCTGTGCCTTGCACTGTGCTCTTGTTTTCACACACACCAGTTCAGGGATACCCAGCATTGCTGCATGGGTTTTTAGTTCTACCTCAGCCCATGCTGAGGACTCCAGGTCATTTCCAAGCAGACAGTCCACTGGGATATTTGAGGAGACCACCACCTGTTTCAGGCCATTGACCCCTCCCCATTCTAAAGTAACCATTGCCATGGGATGTACTTTTCTCTGATTGTCAGCGTTGGTGACTGTGTAAGTTTTTCCAGTCAGGTATTGGCCAGGGGAAACCAGTTTCTCTGTCACCATGGTGACACTGGCACCTGTATCCCTCAGGCCCTCTATTCTAGTCCCATTAATTAAGAGTTGCTGTCTGTATTTTTGCATGTTAGGCGGCCAGACAGCTAGTGTGGCTAAATCCACCCCACCCTCAGAAACTAGAGTAGCTTCAGTGTGGACCCTGATTTGCTCTGGGCACACTGTTGATCCCACTTGGAGACTAGCCATACCAGTGTTACCTGGATGGGAGTTTGGAGTGGAACCTTTCTTGGGACAGGCCTTGTCTCCAGTTTGGTGTCCATGCTGTTTACAGCTATGACACCAGGCCTTTTTGGGATCAAAGTTTTTACCCTTGTACCCATTGTTTTGTGAAGAGGCTCTGGGCCCACCCTCCTGTGCAGGTTTTTGGGGGCCTGTAGAAGACTCTTTACTATTTTTAGTTTTGGTTGTCTCATCACCCTTCCCCTGGGGAGTCTTTGTGACCCCTTTCTTTTGGTCACCCCCTGTTGAAGTCTTGGACACCCTTGTCTTGACCCAATGGTCCGCCTTCTTTCCCAATTCTTGGGGAGAAATTGGTCCTAGGTCTACCAGATGCTGATGCAGTTTATCATTGAAACAATTACTTAACAGGTGTTCTTTCACAAATAAATTGTACAGCCCATCATAATTACTTACACCACTGCCTTGAATCCAACCATCTAGTGTTTTCACTGAGTAGTCAACAAAGTCAACCCAGGTCTGGCTCGAGGATTTTTGAGCCCCCCTGAACCTAATCCTGTACTCCTCAGTGGAGAATCCAAAGCCCTCAATCAGGGTACCCTTCATGAGGTCATAAGATTCTGCATCTTTTCCAGAGAGTGTGAGGAGTCTATCCCTACACTTTCCAGTGAACATTTCCCAAAGGAGAGCACCCCAGTGAGATCTGTTCACTTTTCTGGTTACACAAGCCCTCTCAAAAGCTGTGAACCACTTGGTGATGTCATCACCATCTTCAAATTTTGTCACAATCCCTTTGGGGATTTTTAACATGTCAGGAGAATCTCTGACCCTATTTATATTGCTGCCACCATTGATGGGTCCTAGGCCCATCTCTTGTCTTTCCCTTTCTATGGCTAGGAGCTGTCTCTCTAAAGCCAATCTTTTGGCCATCCTGGCTAACAGGAGGTCATCTTCACTGAGAGCATCCTCAGTGATTTCAGAAATGTGGGACCCTCCTGTGAGGGACTCACTATTTCTGACTAACACAGTTGGAGACAGGACTTGAGGGGTCTTGTTCTCCCTATTTAGGACTGGAGGAGGGACATTGGCCTCCAAGTCACTAATTTCTTCCTCTGTGAGGTCATCATCAGAGGGGTTGGCTTTTTCAAACTCTGCCAAAAGCTCCTGGAGCTGAATTTTGGTAGGTCTGGAGCCAATGGTTATTTTCTTTATATTACAGAGAGACCTTAGCTCCCTCATCTTAAGATGGAGGTAAGGTGTGGTGTCGAGTTCCACCACCTGCATCTCTGTATCAGACATTATTCTGCTAAGAGTTGGAATACTTTTTAAAGAATCTAAAACTGTTTCTAGAATCTAATTTCAAACTTTTAACAAACTTTTAACTCTAAAAGACAATGCTAAACAGGGACTTAACACACAAGGCCCTAGCAGGACTTTTAAGAATTTAGAAAAATTTCAAATTGCAAAAATGAATTTCTAATGACAATTTTGGAATTTGTCGTGTGATCAGGTATTGGCTGAGTAGTCCAGCAAATGCAAAGTCTTGTACCCCACCGCTGATCCACCAATGTAGGAAGTTGGCTCTGTATGTGCTATTTCAAAGTAAGGAATAGCATGCACAGAGTCCAAGGGTTCCCCTTAGAGGTAAAATAGTGGTAAAAAGAGATAATACTAATGCTCTATTTTGTGGTAGTGTGGTCGAGCAGTAGGCTTATCCAAGGAGTAGTGTTAAGCATTTGTTGTACATACACATAGACAATAAATGAGGTACACACACTCAGAGACAAATCCAGCCAATAGGTTTTTATATAGAAAAAATATCTTTTCTTAGTTTATTTTAAGAACCACAGGTTCAAATTCTACATGTAATATCTCATTCGAAAGGTATTGCAGGTAAGTACTTTAGGAACTTCAAATCATCAAAATTGCATGTATACTTTTCAAGTTATTGACAAATAGCTGTTTTAAAAGTGGACACTTAGTGCAATTTTCACAGTTCCTAGGGGAGGTAAGTATTTGTTAGGTTAACCAGGTAAGTAAGACACTTACAGGGCTTAGTTCTTGGTCCAAGGCAGCCCACTGTTGGGGGTTCAGAGCAACCCCAAGGTCACCACACCAGCAGCTCATGGCCGGTCAGGTGCAGAGTTCAAAGTGGTGCCCAAAACGCATAGGCTAGAATGGAGAGAAGGGGGTGCCCCGGTTCCGGTCTGCTTGCAGGTAAGTACCCGCGTCTTCGGAGGGCAGACCAGGGGGGTTTTGTAGGGCACCGGGGGGGACACAAGCCCACACAGAAATTTCACCCTCAGCGGCGCGGGGGCGGCCGGGTGCAGTGTAGACACAAGCGTCGGGTTTGCAATGTTAGTCTATGAGAGATCTCGGGATCTCTTCAGCGCTGCAGGCAGGCAAGGGGGGGATTCCTCGGGGAAACCTCCACTTGGGCAAGGGAGAGGGACTCCTGGGGGTCACTTCTCCAGTGAAAGTCCGGTCCTTCAGGTCCTGGGGGCTGCGGGTGCAGGGTCTCTCCCAGGCGTCGGGACTTTAGGTTCAAAGAGTCGCGGTCAGGGGAAGCCTCGGGATTCCCTCTGCAGGCGGCGCTGTGGGGGCTCAGGGGGGACAGGTTTTGGTACTCACAGTATCAGAGTAGTCCTGGGGTCCCTCCTGAGGTGTTGGATCGCCACCAGCCGAGTCGGGGTCGCCGGGTGCAGTGTTGCAAGTCTCACGCTTCTTGCGGGGAGCTTGCAGGGTTCTTTAAAGTTGCTGGAAACAAAGTTGCAGCTTTTCTTGGAGCAGGTCCGCTGTCCTCTGGAGTTTCTTGTCTTTTCGAAGCAGGGGCAGTCCTCAGAGGATGTCGAGGTCACTGGTCCCTTTGGAAGGCGTCGCTGGAGCAGGATCTTTGGAAGGCAGGAGACAGGCCGGTGAGTTTCTGGAGCCAAGGCAGTTGTCGTCTTCTGGTCTTCCTCTGCAGGGGTTTTCAGCTAGGCAGTCCTTCTTCTTGTAGTTGCAGGAATCTGATTTTCTAGGGTTCAGGGTAGCCCTTAAATACTAAATTTAAGGGCGTGTTTAGGTCTGGGGGGTTAGTAGCCAATGGCTACTAGCCCTGAGGGTGGGTACACCCTCTTTGTGCCTCCTCCCAAGGGGAGGGGGTCACAATCCTAACCCTATTGGGGGAATCCTCCATCTGCAAGATGGAGGATTTCTAACAGTTAGAGTCACTTCAGCTCAGGACACCTTAGGGGCTGTCCTGACTGGCCAGTGACTCCTCCTTGTTTTTCTCATTATTTTCTCCGGCCTTGCCGCCAAAAGTGGGGCCGGGCCGGAGGGGGCGGGCAACTCCACTAGCTGGAGTGTCCTGCTGGGTTGGCACAAAGGAGGTGAGCCTTTGAGGCTCACCGCCAGGTGTGACAATTCCTGCCTGGGGGAGGTGTTAGCATCTCCACCCAGTGCAGGCTTTGTTACTGGCCTCAGAGTGACAAAGGCACTCTCCCCATGGGGCCAGCAACATGTCTCGGTTTGTGGCAGGCTGCTAAAACTAGTCAGCCTACACAGATAGTTGGTTAAGTTTCAGGGGGCACCTCTAAGGTGCCCTCTGGGGTGTATTTTACAATAAAATGTATACTGGCATCAGTGTGCATTTATTGTGCTGAGAAGTTTGATACCAAACTTCCCAGTTTTCAGTGTAGCCATTATGGTGCTGTGGAGTTCGTGTTTGACAGACTCCCAGACCATATACTCTTATGGCTACCCTGCACTTACAATGTCTAAGGTTTTGTTTAGACACTGTAGGGGTACCATGCTCATGCACTGGTACCCTCACCTATGGTATAGTGCACCCTGCCTTAGGGCTGTAAGGCCTGCTAGAGGGGTGGCTTACCTATACTGCATAGGCAGTGAGAGGCTGGCATGGCACCCTGAGGGGAGTGCCATGTCGACTTACTCGTTTTGTCCTCACTAGCACACACAAGCTGGCAAGCAGTGTGTCTGTGCTGAGTGAGAGGTCTCCAGGGTGGCATAAGACATGCTGCAGCCCTTAGAGACCTTCCTTGGCATCAGGGCCCTTGGTACTAGAAGTACCAGTTACAAGGGACTTATCTGGATGCCAGGGTCTGCCAATTGTGGATACAAAAGTACAGGTTAGGGAAAGAACACTGGTGCTGGGGCCTGGTTAGCAGGCCTCAGCACACTTTCAATTGTAAACATAGCATCAGCAAAGGCAAAAAGTCAGGGGGCAACCATGCCAAGGAGGCATTTCCTTACACGTGTTGGAAACAAATACTTTAATATGAGAAAAACAAATCATTAAGCTAGGCGGTGCAATATCCACACATTTTCACCTGTGCACTGTAGTTATATTACTACAACTGTATGTCTGTACAAACATAATCATCATTTCAATTAAAAGTGTGTTGTCTGTAATGGCAGTGTTCTACCACACCATGAATACACCACTGTATGCCACTCCACTCTGCTCCACACCACTACACTCTGCTCTGCACCACTCCATACCACTGCACTCTGCATCACTCTGCTCTATGCCACTGCACTGTTCACCTCTCTACTCTACCCTGTGCCACTCAACTCTATGCCAATGCACTCTTCGCCACTCTACACCCCTCTACTGTTCGCCACTGCACTCTGCAGCACTCCAGTCTAGGCCAAACCAATCTACTCTGCACAACTCCACTCTACACCACTGTACTCTACAGCACTCTGCAACACTGCACTCTGTGCCACTGCACTCTCTGCTAATACACTCTATGCCAATGCACTTTACACTGTAACACTCAACTCTATGTCCCTGCACGCTACGCCAGTCCACTGTGCACCACTCTAATCTACTCTGTACCACTTCACTCTGCACCACTTTACTCTATGCCATTATGTTGTATGCCACTCTATGCAACTGCTCCGTACCCTGCACCACTCAACTCTACACTACTTCACTCTATTCTGAAGCAATCTACTCTATGCCAGTGCACTCTACATCACTCTACTCAATCCTGTATCACTCCACTCTATGCTACTGCACTCTACTCCCAACCACTGCACTGTTCGTCAATGTATTTCCACAACTGCACTCTGTCACTGCACTCTATGCCACTGCACTCTACTCAGCATCACTGTACTCTTCGTCACTGCTCTTTAAGCTACTGTACTCCACTCTTCTCCACTTCACTCTGATACTCTACAACACTGCATTTTCTGCCACTGAATTGTACACCACTCTACTCTGTACCACTCCATGCTACACTACTTTACTCTACACCACTGCACACTATGCCACTGCACTGTATATCTCTGTACTCTGCACCACTCTATGCTACTCCTCTCTGCACCACTCTACACCACTGCACTCTGTCACTCGAAACACTCTGCACTCTACACAACTGCACTCTTTGCCGCTCGACTCTACTCTGTGCCAGTGCCCTCTGCAACACTCAACTCTACACCACTCCACTCAGCACAATCTATTATGCACCACTCCACTCTATGACTCTGCATTGTGCGCCACTGAATTCAATGCCGCTGCACTTTCCACGACTATACGCTACACCACTGTACTCTGCAACACTCACCGCAAATGCACTCTACACCAGTGCACTTAACTTGATGCCATTCTGGTGTATCCCACTGTACGTGACTCCACACTATGCCACTCCAATACACAATGCTCTTTGGCACTCCACTCTACAACACTCTACTCCACTGTTCGTCATGCCACTCTACAACTCTCAACACCACTCTTGTCCATGCCACTAACGTTTAGTTATGCTGAACAGCAGCCTGCTGGTGTACAACATGGCTAAGATACATTGGTAATGCCAATAGCTTTTGCACAGGCGAGACCTATTGGCTTTGCCAATGCTTGTTTTAATCCCAGATGTCTGCCATTACATCCTCTGTCCTGTTATCCCCTCGTCAGTATGAACACATATTGCACTCGTGGTATAAATGCCTCACAGACATTCACACATTTTTTATGTTAACAAATTGGCAAAAAATTGAAAACAGTAAATTTGAATCCTTAATATATTATCTATTTACAAGGCAAATTTGGAAACATTTGCTTTTTAAAAAAATAGTATGGCTTTATCAGAATAACAACAATATGGGATTGCTTTACTGTTCACAGTGACATAAACCTGAAATAAGGGATACACACTCTCAATGACACATGACTGACACAAAACACACACACACACAGACACACTCATGTCTCTACTTTTACTGCTCCCCTGAAACATGCACTCAACGAAAAATGAAAGTTCAAAGAGAATTAAGCTTGAGTAATGTGGTAACAGTGGCTTTGCCATAAATAGTAAAAAGGTAAGTAAATTCACAAGTTAAGATGGTGTCCACAACCCTCTGTACCAAGTACATTTCAACTCCCACCCGTAGCACACACCACACTACACTACACAATGCACATTATCAGTTATATCACACACTAACACATCCCACCATTTTATGTCTCTACAATATCATACATCAAAAAAACACAACACACTATGACACCAGACCCACTGTCATACAGTAATTCAGCATAGATCAAACGGCCCCTTTTCACAATATATTATATGAGCACCTAACAACCATTATATGTCCAGATAGCCATTAGTATAAATCCACACAGCCATCAGACAATTTGCCAAAACTCTTCAGTATACATTAATTCATGCACACAATATCAAATGTCTGCTCACAGAATCGTCCTAAGCCGAATATTCAGCATCATTCACCAACCAACCATTAATGATGTGTACGCCCTGCTTTACCACTGCGCCACAGTGTATAATACAAAATAGCAATCATCATACATCTACTCACATGTAACATCATATACTTATAAATACCATTCATCATATGTCAACACAATCTCCTGTATGCACATACACATCCCCCATTGACCCAACCCCATAGCCATGTTCATATGCCCGCACCCACTAAATTATGTTCATAGGCACACCTTCAAATGCCTACACATCCACCATCATAAACACACACAGCCATCACCATAGCATGACAAGCAATAGGCATCCATCCAACCACCATTTACATATACTAAACAGAGTGTATAGCACAACAACAATTATTATATAGATTTAACCACCCACCAACCATGTTATGTTATGTATATTTGTAAAGCACACTATCACTCGCTAGGATTTCTGGTGCTAAGCAGATGAGTGTGTCTAGCCCTGCCTATGGTTAGTTGAAAAGCCATGTCTTCAGCTACTTGCAGTATTCAAGAAGAGAGAAGGCAGCTCTGATATGGAGTGGGAAGCCATTCCATGTTTTAGGAGCAATGTAAGAGAACGCCCATCCTCCTAATCTGTTTCTGTAAATGCATGGGATGTGTGCGAGGCGGGGTGCTGTGGAGCAGACGTGTTTGTTTGAGTAGTTGGTGGAAGAAGATGCAACTGTTCAGGTGTATGGAGCCTATGATGTGTAGTGTCTTGACTTTGGTGTGAGGAGTCTGAAATGAGCTCATTTAGTATCGGGAGCTAGTGGAGTTCCCTAAGGTGTGATGTGAGTTCTGTGTGGGAGGTTGAAGAGGAGTCTGGCTGGCGAGTTCAGGTATGTCTTCTTATAGTAAGTTGATTGGTGATCCTGGCAAAGAGGCTGTTCCTGTAGTCTAACTTGCTGGTGACTAGGTGTGAGTGACAGTTTTTTTAGTGTTGCTTGGGCACAATTTGAGCAGTGATGGCATTGACTTATGTGGTTATGTCCAGTATGATGATAATGATTATTCCGAGGTTCCTGGCATGGGTGCTGGGTGTGGGTGTGGCCATTATATGTCTAGACAAGTACCACATCTCATTTTAAACTTTCTCAAGTACTAAACTGGAGTTTAAGTGAAGGCAGCACCTTAACTCTTGAAATTCCTTACTTTTAGTTTTTATGACAAAGCCACTGTTGACATATTAGTTAACCTTAACTGTTGTTAAAGTTCCGTTATATATATATACTTATGTCACATACCTGTCTTGTCTATGCCTGCACCCTGATGAATGTTTAGTCTGTCACAGCCGTAGAATTTCTTAATTGAAACCAAGTCACGTGGTTCATCTATTTGTCTCTCAAACCTGATGTGTTCTGCAGTGGAATGAGATGTGGTCTAGATGTTATGTTGATGCCTCTTGAGTCAGAAGAGTTTCAGAGCACTAGGCATATCATGACTGCATTAAAGAGGTTTAGATGTTGTATTTCGAACATGAGGACTTCCTCAGTTCAAGGTGATATAGTCCGGTTGCTAAAATGTTGCCTGTCGAACGTGAGGTGTTCCTCATTGGAAAGTTATGTGATCTAGTGATTAACTGCTACCGGTCGAACTTCATGAGTTTCTTGGTGATTTGGTCTCATTACTAAGTTGTCCTCTGTCCTTTTCAGTGTTTTTGATTGGGAGACAATGCAGCCTAGTGCTTGAGCTGTCTGATGTTGAACCAGAAGGGTTCCACTGGGCTAGGTAAACAGGATAGATTTGATATATGGGTATTGTTCCCTTCTGGTGAACCTGAGGAGTCCCTCTGTGGGAGACAATGGTGGTCATTACAACCCTGGCGGACGGTGTTAAAGCGGCGGTATGACCGCCAAGAGGCCGACGGTAAAAATCTGGAATTATGACTGTAAGAAAGTACCATCTTGCCTGGCATGTTACCCCCATATTTCACTGTATATATGTTGTTTTAGTTGTATGTGTCACTGGGACCCTGCCAGCCAGGGCCCCAGTGCTCATAAGTGTGCCCTGTATGTGTTCCCTGTGTGATGACTAACTGTCTCACTGAGGCTGTGCTAACCAGAACCTCAGTGGTTATGCTCTCTCATTACTTTCTAAATTGTCACTAACAGGCTAGTGACCAATTTCACCAATTCACATTGGCATACTGGAACACCCTTATAATTCTCTTGTATATGGTACTGAGGTACCCAGGGTATTGGGATTCCAGGAGATCCCTATGGGCTGCAGCATTTCTTTTGCCACCCATAGGGAGCTCTGACAATTCTTACACAGGCCTGCCACTGCAGCCTGAGTGAAATAACGTCCATGTTATTTCACAGCCATTTACCACTGCACTTAAGTAACTTATAAGTCACCTATATGTCTAACCTTTACCTGGTAAAGGTTGGGTGCTAAGTTACTTAGTGTGTGGGCACCCTGGCACTAGCCAAGGTGCCCCCACATCGTTCAGGGCAAATTCCCCGCACTTTGTGAGTGCGGGGACACCATTACACGTGTGCACTATACATAGGTCACTACCTATGTATAGCGTCACAATAGTAACTCCGAACATGGCCATGTAACATGTCTAAGATCATGGAATTGTCACCCCAATGCCATTGGGGAGAAAATTCCATGATTCCCCGAGTCTCTAGCACAGACCCTGGTACTGCCAAACTACCTTTCCCGGGGTTTCACTGCAGCTGCTGCTGCTGCCAACCCCTCAGACAGGTTTCTGCCGTCCTGGGGTTCAGCCAGGCTTGGCCCAGGAAGGCAGAACAAAGGACTTCCTCAGAGAGAGGGTGTTACACCCTCTCCCTCTGGAAAAAGGTGTCATGGCTGGGGAGGAGTAGCCTCCCCCTGCCTCTGGAAATGCTTTGATGGGCACAGATGGTGCCCATCTCTGCATAAGCCAGTCTACACCGGTTCAGGGATCCCCCAGCCCTGCTCTGGCGCGAAACTGGACAAAGGAAAGGGGAGTGACCACTCCCCTGACCTGCACCTCCCCTGGGAGGTGCCCAGAGCTCCTCCAGTGTGCTCCAGACCTCTGCCATCTTGGAAACAGAGGTGCTGCTGGCACACTGGACTGCTCTGAGTGGCCAGGGCCAGCAGGTGACGTCAGAGACTCCTTCTGATAGGCTCTTACCTGTGTTGCTAGCCTATCCTCCTTCCTAAGTAGCCAAACCTCCTTTTCTGGCTATTTAGGGTCTCTGCTTTGGGGAATTTGTTAGATAACGAATGCAAGAGCTCATCAGAGTTCCTCTGCATCTCTCTCTTCACCTTCTGCCAAGGAATCGACCGCTGACTGCTCCGGATGCCTGCAAAACCGCAACAAAGTAGCAAAGACGACTACTGCAACCTTGTATCGCTGATCCAGCCGCCTTCTCAACTGCTTTCCTGGTGGTGCATGCTGTGGGGGTAGTCTGCCTCCTCTCTGCACTAGAAGCTCCGAAGAAATCTCCCGTGGGTCGACGGAATCTTCCCCCTGCAACCGCAGACACCAAAAGACTGCATCACCGGTCCTCTGGGTCCCCTCTCAGCACGACGAGCGTGGTCCCTGGAACTCAGCAACTCTGTCCAAGTGACTCCCACAGTCCAGTGACTCTTCAGTCCAAGTTTGGTGGAGGTAAGTCCTTGCCTCACCACGCTAGACTGCATTGCTGGGCACCGCATGATTTGCAGCTGCTCAGGCTCCTGTGCACTCTTCCAGGATTTCCTTTGTGCACAGCCAAGCCTGGGTCCCCAACACTCTAACCTGCAGTGCACGACCTCCTGAGTTGTCCTCCGGCGTCGTGGGACCTTCTTTTGTGACTTTGGATGAGCTCCGGTTCACTCTTCTTCGTAGTGCCTGTTCCGGCACTTCTGCGGGTGCTGCCTGCTTCTGAGAGGGCTCCTTGTCTTGCTGGGTGCCCCCTCTGTCTCCTCACGCAATGGGCGACATCCTGGTCCCTCGTGGGCCACAGCAGCATCCGAAAACCCTAACCGCGACCCTTGCAGCTAGCAAGGCTTGTTTGCGGTCTTTCTGCGTGGGAACACCTCTGCAAGCTTCTGCACGACGTGGGACATCCATCCTCCAAAGGGGAAGTTCCTAGTCCTCTTCGTTCTTGCAGAATCCACAGCTTCTACCATCTGGTGGCAGCTTCTTTGCACCCTCAGCTGGCATTTCTTGGGCATCTGCCCACTCACGACTTGAGTGTGACTCTTGGACTTGGTCCCCTTGTTCCACAGGTACTCTCGTCTGGAAATCCACCGTTGTTGCATTGCTGGTGTTGGTCTTCCTTGCAGAATTCCCCTATCACGACTTCTGTGCTCTCTGGGGAACTTAGGTGCACTTTACACCTACTTTTCAGGGTCTTGGGGTGGGCTCTTTTTTCTAACCCTCACTGTTTTCTTACAGTCCCAGCGACCCTCTACAAGCTCACATAGGTTTGGGGTCCATTCGTGGTTCGCATTCCACTTTTGGAGTATATGGTTTGTGTTGCCCCTATACCTATGTGCTCTCGTTGCAATCTATTGTGACTGTACATTGCTTGCATTGCTTTCTATTGCTATTACTGCATATTTTTGGTATTGTGTACATATATCTTGTGTATATTTGCTATCCTCATACTGAGGGTACTCACTGAGATACTTTTGGCATATTGTCATAAAAATAAAGTACCTTTATTTTTAGTATATCTGTGTATTGTGTTTTCTTATGATATTGTGCATATGACACCAGTGGTATAGTGGGAGCTTTGCATGTCTCCTAGTTCAGCCTAAGCTGCTCTGCTAAGCTACCTTTTCTATCAGCCTAAGCTGCTAGACACCTCTTCTACACTAATAAGGGATACCTGGACCTGGTGCAGAGTGTAAGTACCCCTTGGTACTCACTACAAACCAGGCCAGCCTCCTACAATGACCGTGGCGGAAACCGCCAACAAAGACAGCCACTTTAACACTCCGACCGCCACTGCAGTACAGACAAACAGCGCGGCGGTCACCGCCAACAGACAGGCGGAGGACAATGTACCGCCCACAGTATCACAACCTACCAATCCGCCACCTTTTCCGGGGCGGATTCACCGCGGATAAAAACACGGCGGAAACAGCCATTTCAAACGGAAAACGCTCACCTCTACACACTCCACGAGGAAGGAGGGCACCATGGAGCCGGAACTCCATATTCTCCCTGCGCAAGTCTTCCTGCTCCTATACGAGGATCATCAACACCGGCGGCGAAGACCACAGTGAGTACTGCACCTACAACACAGGAGAGGGGGGAGGCAAAAACACAGGGACACACACAACCAACATCCCAAACCCCACCCCGACCCTCACCCACTACAACACACACACCAATGCATATCTATTCATTACAGTAACACCCCTCAACCCCCCCGGAAGAATGCAAAGACAAAAGGAAATTAGTGTAACTATTGTAATATATCAAAATTCAGTAAGCAAAAATAGACATATATATATATACACTATAAACAAAATATACACCACAATTAGTAGTCCAGGTTTTGCACCATTCATAGTCCGTGGACCACTGGGCCCAAAATGCATGGGCGAGGCCCACACAAGATACCCGATCAAAACGGAGAGAACACTGCAGGGGCATCAGATAGAAATACAACAGGCACCTCAGGGGGAAAGGGGGGGGGGGGGAGAACCTCAGCCAGATGAGTGCACCACGCCAGATCCACGAGGGGCCTCCATGCCCATTGATGTATCCTGGGGAGTGCAAAGCCACAGTCTCTCAAGTCTCTGCAGTGGGTGATTTTCCCACTGCACCATCCTGGGGAGTGCAAAGCCACAGTCTCTCAAGTCTCTACAGTGGGTCATTTGCCCACTGTACCATCCTGGGGAGTGCAAAGCCACAGTCTCTCAAGTGGATAACAGTCTCCACTGGTTCTGGAGGGGGCTTTGTGCCCAGAGTGCTTCATCCTGCCAAGGACTGAGGTAGTGGATGTATTTCTCCACTGGTTCTGGAGGGGGACTGGTGCCCAGAGTGCTTCATCCTGTGCATGACAGAGGTAGTGGATGCAGGTCTCCACTGGTTCTGGAGGGAGCTTAGTGCCCAGAGTGCTTCATCCTGTGCAGGACAGATGGAGTGGATGCATGTCTCCACTGGTTCTGGAGGGGGCTTTGTGCCCAGAGTGCTTCATCCTGCTAAGGACTGAGGTAGTGGATGTATTTCTCCACTGGTTCTGGAGGGGGCTTTGTGCCCAGAGTGCTTCATCCTGTGCAGGACAGACGGAGTGGATGCAGATCTCCACTGGTTCTGGAGGGGGACTGGTGCCCAGAGTGCAGCACACACCCCGTGACCGTCCCAGTTGCGTCACTGCCCCTGCCGCAAATGGGCTAGCAGTGCATTCCATGGCGGTCTTTGCCCTGTTCAGTGGTCCCTGGCCTGTTCAGTGGTGCTTGAGTTGCCAGTGTCAGACCTGTTCAGCGGTGCATTCCATGGTGGTCTTTGCCCTGTTCAGCGGTCCCTGGCCTGTTCAGCAGTGCTTGAGTTGCCAGTGTCAGACCTGTTTAGTGGTGCATTCCATGGCAGTCTTTGCCCTGTTCAGCGGTCCCTGGCCTGTTCAGCGGTCCTTGCCAAGGTGGTCCTTCATTGCCCAGCAGGGCTGTGGCTAGCGGTCCTTCATGGGTCAGCTGGGCTGTGGCTTGCGGGGCCCTCCTGGCGAGCTGGGCTGTGGCTGGCGGTGGCCTCCTGGCCTGTGATGATGGGGCTGGCCTCCTGGGCAGTGACTCTGGCGGTGGCCTCCTGGCCAGTGACGATGGGGCTGGCCTCCTGGGCAGTGACGATGGGGCTGGTGGTGGCCTCCTGGGCAGTGGGGATGATGGTGGTCTTCTCCACCGTGCTGCTCCTCCCAGACTTTGGAGATTTCTTCGGCCCCTTCCCCACCTTGGGAGGAGTCACAGCTGAGTCGACACTCCCCCCGGGACCCTTGTGAGCAGCTTTGATGGCTGGAGTCTTTCCCCTCTCCCGCCGGGCACTGTCCAACTTCTGGTGCTTCACAGGGGGGGACTGGCTGGCCTGGTAGCCGGTGCACTCCACATACCTGTAACAACAGGCACCACTGGTCCCGGAGATTTTTTGGCTGACGTGCTAGTACGGGACCTATGAGTTGGAAGGGGGGTGGTGGGAAATAGGTTAAGGGTGGACAGGAAAAGTTTTTGGGAGACACTGGGACGGGTAGCTGGAGGGGGTTTGGGAGTGGAGGAAGAGGTGATGGTTGTAGGAGGTGTAACTTTTGCGGATTTGGGTGCAGGTGCATGGGCTGGAGGCTGTCGTGAGGTGGATGGCTGTTGGGTGGGTGTGTGCCTGCGTTTGTGTATCTTCGGAGGGGGCGTCACAGACACACTGGGAGAGGACACAGGGGACGTGGAAATGGTAATGGGGTTGGTGACTGCACATGAGCAGGGTGTGGTGGTGGGTGTGCTGGTGCGGGATGTAGTGGCTGTAGTGGTAGTGCATGCAGGTGTGAGTGTAGACGGGACTGGGAGGGAGGAGGGAGACGAGGAGGAGGGGGACACAGTGGAGGCAGTGGCTGTTGGTGTGTCTGTATGTGTGTGATGCTTGCGTGAGTGCCTGTGGGATGTGTGGTGCTTATGTTTGCCTGAGCTTCCCCTGTGTGGTGAGGTGTGTGCAGGCTGGTCTGATGGTGTGCTTGGGATAGGCTGGGGTACAGGGGATTGGGTCTGGGTGGAGGAAGTTGGAGGGGGGAGGCTAGATACAGGGACAACGGCTGCCATCAGTGCTGAGGCCAGAGTTTGCAGGGTTCGATGAAGGGCAGCCTGACCAGAATGAATGCCATCCAGGAATGCATTTGTGTGTTGCAATTCCCTTTCTACACCCTGGATGGCATTCAAAATGGTAGACTGCCCAACAGTGAGGGACCAGAGGAGGTCAATGGCCTCCTCACTGAGGGCAGCAGAGGTGACAGGGGCAGGGGCTGAGGTGCCTGGGGCGAAGGTGATGCCCGCCCTCCTGGGTGAGCGGGCACGGGGCGAAGGCTGAGGGGCTGCTGGGAGGGCGGTGCTGGTAGGGGGGGTGGCGGCTGTACCTGTAGAAGTGGGGGGGCACAGATTTTGCCGCCACCACAAGGGAGTTCCCATCGGAGGACGAGTCCGTGTCGCTGGTTGCAGTTCCTGAGACCGCTGTGGTGCTCCCCTCGCCCTCCGTCCCACTGGTGTATTCTGAGTCCGTGGTGTGGCCCTCCATGGCCATGTGGGATGCAGCTCCCTCGGGCTCCGGTGTCACTGTACCTCTGCCTGATGATGCTGATGCACACAAGAACAGGGATACCACAAAAAGTGGGGGGACAACAGAAGAAAGACAGGTTGAGTTCATGGCTTACCGCTACCGTTGGCGGACAATACAGACACAGCTGCCCCCTGCACTACGTCGCGCTGTTGGGCTCTACAGATGCAATTCCTGGGATATGGCCTACATGGCTATGGATGACATCTGCACACATAGATGACACAGGGGCATAAATACCTGTACTTGGCACTCTACAGAGTTGGGGTGGGGTGCCACATGGCCTGCATTACGGAGGGGCCTAGCCTACGGAACTCGCCCTGGCCTAGGGAAACCCACAGCCCTCCTCCCCCACCCAGACACCTTCACTGCGCGCTAAGTCCGCTGAATGATGTTGTACTCACCCCCTTGTGTCTGCTGTGATGCCCTCAAGCGCCCATCCAACTCAGGGTAGGCCACCGCCAGGATCCGGAACATCAGGGGGTCATGGTTCGACGGGCACCCCTCCCACGTTGGGAGGCCATCCCCAGCTGAGCCTCTGCCGTCTTCTTGCTCCAGCGGCGAATGTCCTCCCATCTTTTCAGGCAGTGGGTGCTCCATCTGGGGTGGACCCCCAGGGTCCGGACGTCCTTGGCGATGGCACGCCAAATATCCTTCTGGTGGGCACTGACCTACATGACATGTACAGGGGAAGAAGAGAAGTCATTACCAACTGCACCGTCTAAGTGAGTGGCCCACATCCCTACTCTTGCCATGTGGCACATGCATTCACAGTCCTTCATGTACGCCGAACTGTGCCCCCTTCCTTCTTACAACCAACCCTCTCCACACAGGCATAGCCCATACAACGTGCTCCCTGTGTACTTACCTGTTTGGTCTGGAGGACCGTAGAGTAGCGTGTACTGGGGGAGGACCCCGTCGACGAGCTTCTCCAACTCCTCTGCAGTGAAGGCAGGGGCCCTTTCCCCAGACGCACGAGCCATTGTCTCTTCCAGACCGAGGTCACAGCAGCACTTGCAGTGTAGGTCCTCTCCTGTCGAAGATCAGGTATCGAGTGACTGAACAGATAGAAAATGGCGGTCACATCCGCGGCGGTGCGTACCATCACCGCCGGCATACATCGTCATTGGCTCCTGGGACCCATAGGGTCCAATGTTAACCAATGCAGCATTGCGCCTCGGTCTTCGACCGCCTACCGCGACGGTGTACAACGCCAGTGCAGTTACCTCACATCCCATTGTCCCAGTTTATAGGTCAGGCAGCTGCCATTTCAGGGGCCCACATGGCCTAATTACCAACTGCGTCACACATACCTAGGCCTTGTCTCACAACACAAATACAGGCCACATTTTGTGTATGAATGGTGTTCTGTGTAGACTGTGGGTACATACCTCTGAGTAGTTTGACTCTGTGGTCGCTGTTGTCCTTCCTAGGCACCGTCCGCTGGGACATGTGAGGAGATGGTGGAATCCTCTGGTGTACTGACCGCTGGTGGACCTGTCGACAATGGTGGAAAGAAGTTTGATCATCACCTACAAGTTTGTCCGTGCCACAATCCAGGAACTGTGTGCCCAGTTGGAGCCTGACCTGATGTCAGCAATCCGCCATCCCATAGGAATCCCCCCTCAAGTGCAGGTGCTATCAGTGCTCCATTTCCTGGCAAGTGGGTCATTTCAAACAACAGTGGCCATGGCATCAGGGATGTCCCAGCCTATATTTTCCAACGTGTTGTCCAGAGTGTTGTCTGCCCTTCTGAAACACATGCGGAGCTACATCGTTTTCTCTCAGGTGGAGGATTTGCCTACAGTGAAAGGTGACTTCTATGCCCTTGGACATATCCCCAACATCATAGGTGCCATTGATGGGACCCATGTAGCTCTGGTCCCCCCCCCACAGGACTGAACAGGTGTACAGGAACCGGAAGAGTTATCATTCCATGAAGGTACAGATGGTATGTTTGGCAGACCAGTACATCTCCCAGGTAAATGCTATGTTCCCTGGCTCTGTGCATGACGCCTACATCCTGCGGAATAGCAGCATCCCGTATGTGATGGGTCAACTCCAGAGGCACCGGGTGTGGCTATTAGGGGACTCTGATTACCCTAACCTGTCATGGCTACTGACCCCAGTGAGGAACCCCAGGACCAGGGCAGAGGAACGCTTCAATGAGGCCCATGGGCGGACTAGGAGGGTGATCGAATGCACCTTAGGCCTCCTGAAGGCCAGGTTCATGTGCCTCCATATAACAGGTGGTTCCCTATTCTACTCACCAAAGAAGGTGTGCCAGATCATCGTAGCCTGCTGTATGCTTCACAACTTGGCTTTGCGACTACATGTGCCTTTTCTGCAGGAGGATGGTCCAGATGACGGTGTTGTGGCAGCTGTGGAGCCTGTGGAGCCTGTGGACAGTGATGAGGAGGCAGCAGAGGAAGAAGACATTGACAACAGGGACTCAGTCATCCAGCAATATTTCCAGTGACACACAGGTGAGAAAACATTCCTGCCTACTACAAGTACTTTAACACTTCTACCTCTCTCCTGTCTGTCGATTTCAACCAATATATGGTCACTGAGTTGTACATTTCCCTTACGGTTTCACAGGTGTGGTTTCCAACGTGTGCCATCTGCTTAGATTCCTCATGGACTTGAGATGTGTGACATAGGTATGTTGACATTACATTTGAAAACGCATTTTGTCACTGTCATTGCTAATACACATTTTCGAAATCACAGACTGACTCCAGATTGTTTTTTTCTTCAAGTGTGTTTATTGAAGTGCTCAATATTGGAGGGGGGTTGTAAAATGGTGAGGGGTGATGGTGGAGGAATGTCTATGGCAGAGTCCAGTCTATTAGTCTCACAGGTGCATTGCCCATATGGGCATAGGAAGTGGAGCTGGGGCAGTTTCAGTATGGACAGGGTGACAAAGTGGGACAGTAGGATGACAATCAGGGAGGTCTCATTTCTTGGCGGGGGTCTTGGCATCATGCTCTGTCTTGTTCCTGGATCTCAGGGACTGCTTGCGGGGTGGTTCTCTGTCTGCAGGGGGTGGGGTGCTGGTGTGGTGGTCCTGTGGCGTTGCCTCCTGTCCACTAGCGCCAGCGGAGGTGGTGGGCAGTTCATCGTCCATGCTAGTGTCAGGGGCCCCTTGGAGTGCCACAGTGTCCCTCCTGGTGTTAAGTATTTCCTTCAGCACCCCTACGATGGTGCCCAGGGTGGAGCTGATGGTTCTGAGTTCCTCCCTGAAGCCCAAATACTGTTCCTCCTGCATGCGCTGGGTCTCCTGAAACCTGGCCAGGTCCGTTGCCATCGTCTCCTGGGAGTGGTGGTATGCTCCCATGATGGAGGAGAGGGCCTCGTGGAGAGTGGGTTCCCTTGGCCTGTCTGCCTCCAGTTGCACAGCAGCCCTCCCAGTTCCCCTGTGTTCATGTGCCTCCATCCCCTGGACCGTGTGCCACTGCCCCCAGGTCCCTGTTGTTGTTGGGGTGGTGGGTTATCCTGGGTTTCCTGTAGTGGTGGACACACAGCTGATTGACGTGTCCTGGGGATGGAGGTATGGGCCCGCTGGGTGGGTGCTGTGCTGGTGTTACCAGAGGGTGGAAAGTCTGTGGTGGGCTGTGCCTGTATGAGGGGAACCGACTGTCCCGAGGCCCAAGATGGTCCGGGCTGGTCATCAGATTCCAGTTGGACAGAGCTGCTGTCATCACTGTGGGCCTCTTCTGTGGGTGGGGTGGAGATGTCTGGACTCTCCTGTCTGGTGACGTTGGGTAGTGGTCCTGCAGGGGTGTAAAGGCATCATTATTGCATCTGTGTGTGTCATGGTGTGCAATGGGTGGGTGACCCTTGTACCCCAGTGCTAGCATTCCTGTGTGGGGGCTTGTGTGATGATGGTTGAGGGGGGTGTTATGGGTATGTGCAGTGGGCATGCTTTAGTGATGGGTGTCCATGCTTTGTTGTGTCATGCAGGGCTTGGTGTTGGGATGTGTGGTTTGTGTTATTAGTACATTTGTGAGGAGTTGTAGTGATAGGGGAGGGGGTGAGGGTGTGGGTCTGTGATAGCATGCAGGTAGGGTGGGGGATATGGTAGTTAAAGGTTTGACTTACCAGAGTCCATTCCTCCACCGACTCCTGCGAGGCCCTCCGTATGCAGAATAGCCAAGACCTGCTCCTCCCATGTTGTTAGTTGTGGGTGAGGAGGTGGGGGTCTGCCGCCAGTCCGCTGTACCGCCAGGTGGTGTCTTGAGACCACGGAACGCACCTTCCCACGTAGGTCGTTCCACCTCTTCCTGATGTCATCCCGATTTCTTGGGTGCTGTCCCACTGCGTTGACCCTGTCGACTATTCTTCCCCATAGCTCCATCTTCCTAGCTATGGAGGTGTGCTGCACCTGTGCTCCATATAGCTGCGGCTCTACCCGGACGATTTCCTCCACCATGACCCTGAGCTCCTCCTCCGAGAACCTGGAGTGTCTTTGCCGTGCCATGGGGTGGTGTGGGTGATGTGTGGGTTGGTGTGTGTTGTGCTGTGTGGGGTGATATTTAGTGGTGTGTTGTGTGAGGTGTGTGGATGTTATGTAGGTGATGGTGTTGAGTGCCTGTGAATGCTAGTTTGTGAATGCTGGTGTCTCTCTCTGGCCTTCTCTCTGTAATATTGGTCGTAGGGGTTTGTGGGTGATGTGGGTGTGTGTTTTATATTGTATTGGGTGTTTGGGAGTGGTGTGTGTATGTGTATCAGGTGTGTGTATGTGTATCAGGTGTGTGTATTTCAAATTGTCCAATGTGGTGGTGTTTTGTAGAAGTGTGTGTATTTTGAGCGCTGCGGTGTGTACCGCCAATGGAATACCGCGGTTGAAAGACCGCCGCGTGGATTCGTGTGTCGTGATAATGTGGGCGTATTTCTGTTGGCGTGATGGTGGAGGTTTTGTTTTCGCCAGTTTATCACTGACCTTTGGTGTGGCGGACTTGTGTAGGTGTCTGGATTTTGTCAGATTTCGAGATGTGGGTCGTAATAGCTGTGGCGGAATTCCATGGCCGCGGCAGTGTGTTGGCGGTCTTCTGCACGGCGGTAAGTGGCTTTTACCGCCAATGTTGTAATGAGGGCCAATGTCTCTAGCGGCCATTAGTGAGAAATTTCATCTCTCTTGAACTAGCTTCAACTTTTTCTCCCAGCCCAGTCCAGTAACCCTGGAATGCCTTATCATATGGCTCGTGTAATTGTAGTTTTTTCTTTTTTTAGAGCCGGAGGTGATTCAGAACCCTTGAGACGGGTGTACAGAGCAGATGCAGCAGGCAGGGGAGGGAGAGAGTGGCTGAGACAGAGCAGGAGTGACCTGCAGCAGCGCAGTAGGTACTGTGGTGAATGGATAGAGGCCCGGGCAGCATGGAAGTGGCTAGTTCAGTGATTAGTGTGGCTTGTGCACCATCTCTCCCCAGCCAAGTTCTGTGCCCTTAAAATCCTGTTTGCTCCCTGTCTGTGGGGCCTACCATCAATGGGCTCCATGATTAATGTGTGCTAAGTGCTCATTTAGCTATTATGCAGTGGCAAGTGGACCTGGCAGTAATTTATACCTTAAGGAACTTGGGGCCAGATGTATGAAGAATCCACTTTGCGATTCTCTAATAGCGATTTTTAATAAATCGCTATTTCTGATTCGCAAAATGGTATGTATCATATTTGCGATTTGGTAATAGCGATTTCTTAAAAATCGCAAATGCTATTACCGAATCGCAAATAGCGATTCTGAGCCCAGTCGCACCTATGGGCCTGTATTTCTAACTGGAATTCGCAATTTAGGAAATGCAAAACACCAGGGTGCTGTAGGTCTGAGGCCCCCTCTGCTGCACCCCAAAAAATATTTCAGGACATGTAAGGCACACACATGCCAAAGGGGCATGTGTGCATAACATGTCAATTTTAAAAATGCATTTTTAATGCATTTTTCAAATTTGCACATGGTTACCACCAAATTTTACTTGGTGGTAATTGGAATTTCTTAATGCCTAATTTGCATCAAGGAAAAGCTTGATACATGTGCTTAACAAATCGCAAATAAGGATTCCTTATTTCCGATTTCTTATTTAGAGAATGGCAATTTGCGATTCTCTAAACAGGCTTGCAATTTTAAGGAATCGCTATTTTAATGATTCCTTAAAATTGCATAGCGAATGCCTTTCATACATACTGAAAGCCATTTTTGCATTCGCAAACAGCCATTCGCACCATTTGCGAATGCAAAAACGCTTGATACATCTGGCGCATAGAACGAAAAGCTACTTTCAAGGACTACCAAGGGTGCCAGTTAAGCAAAGGAGAAATCAGGCCCATATAAAAAAGCACTTCATCAAGTATAGCTAAGATAGAAATCTCCAGAAATGCTAATTCTCTCCGCCTGAACAACTAGTACTAATGAGAATTCTCATTTCATGACTCCTTAGAGGTGTGCTCATGCTTTCCTATAACGATCACAACCCCAAGCCATGGGTGAAGGCGGCAACTGCGGAGTGGATGGGAGAAAGGAGGCAAGAGGCTACTGTGTATAGTGGTCATTACTTCAGTCTTGCATGGTCGCGAGTGGATCTTTTAAGCGGCACAAGCATTAACTAATCTGGTGCTTAGTAAAAACTGCCTGAACCGCTTAAAGCCACAACAGTAACGAAGCAGGGGCCAGTTAAAAACAAGCAACAAACTATTACATCTTGCATCACAGGAGTATGTTCACTGGCATCAGACACACTAGTAGTAGCTGACGCTTTATCGGAGGAGGCACCAGAGTCAAGGAAATTAATAGAGGTTGCTACCAATGGCCGACGATCACTTAGACCTACCAGATGTAGATGCAGACTCTGAGTCCATTTATGATAGACCAGAAAAGTTGGAGCCAGTCTTGAAATTTTGCACCACCAGAAGCAATCAGTCAAGTATAGGTAACTCAATGAATGACCCTGATATATTTAGCGAATTGAACTTATTAATACACTCCCCACAGCAACAAATGAGGCCTTAGATTTTCATCAAGCAAAAGCTTCTAAGCTCATCTACATTACTGAATCTGGCTATGATACACACAAAGCCCAAATCTGACTCTTCTGTCCAGATAGATCTAGATGCTGAGAAAGATGTTCCACCTACCTATCCAGTTCTCATTACTATGAACACTATAACTAACACGTTATTAAGCATATCTGAGACTCTGATAAATCAATATTTTAAAATGGAAATCCAGACATCATTAATTGAGGAGATGGTATTGAACATCAAAGACATAAAAATCAACAGACATAAAAAACAATATATCATATAATGATCCTCTAGAGACAGTGGTGGATAAGCTACAACAGCGTCTTTGTGATGATTGCATCGTAGATTCTCTGCAATTGCTACCACACAAACTGATAACACCACTTGAGGGGAGCACTGTAGATTTAACCACGAAGTTGAGAATGGGGGGACTTGTAACATAGGCCAAAGTCCCATGACAAACGGCAACAATCTCTGAGGAAAGCCCAAAGAGCTGGATGAAGAAGGCTACGCAGAACCCAGGAGGCTGTCTGCAGGAAAGTACCCTCTTTTTGGCATGTTACCCCCAATTTCTGCCTGATGTCAGTGTGTTTGACTGCATCACTGGGATCCTGCTAACCAGGACCCCAGTGCTTATGCTCTCTTTCCTCTCAATTTTGTCACTGCATACTGGTAACCTAGTTTCTGATGGATACAACTACGTGTGGATTCCTCACTTATTGAATTCTCCCCTTGCGCCAGCTTTCAACGGAAATCTTCTTCCTAGCTTTTGGAAGTCGACGAGGACGTCACAATTGCCCATGCGACGCCGTCTGACGTCATACAGGCAATAAGAGGTCCTCGCCGACGTCGGTTCCCTTTTTTCGGTGCCTTCTAATGACGGTTATTCTTCGAGGGAGCTACTGTTTCTACTCTGCGTAGTTACAGTTACTGTTTCTTTCTTCGAGAAAGAAAGCATGTCTCAAAGAAAGTCGGGTTTTAAGCCCTGCAATGAGTGCGGAGCCAAAATGTCGGTGACGGACCCACATACAGACTGTTTGTGGTGTCTCAGCTCCGACCACGACGTTGACAAATGTGACTCTTGTCAACGGATGAACCCGAAGGCGTTAAAAGAGCGAGAGGCAAAACTCTTTTTGGCGAAATCCAAGAAGAAGGAGAAGCAGCATCGACGCAATTCATCTTCTCCGAAGTCCCATCGGCGTCATCGTGACTCCCGGCGTCGTCGTGAATCTCGGTCGAGTAGGGAGAGATCACGTTTGAGGTCGCCTTCAGCTCGACGCCGAAAAACATGGGAAGTTAGCCCCACCATCTCTCCGCAGCCGCAGACACCTCTTGCATCACCGGCTTCACCAGCTTCGCTGATGTCGCCTTTGAATCCACCATCTGTGTTTGAGGTTCCTCAGCATCAGGAGTTCTCACTGGCTTCTCAGACGCCGGGGCCGGCGCCGATGTCACCTCAAGCTCAGGCTCCACAGTATCCGGCTTTACCGGACCCAGGAGCTGACAGTTCCGCATTTTTAAATGCGATGTTTGCAATCTTTCAACAGATGGCTCCAGGTGGTGGACCGGCTGGCCCTTCGGGTCCATTGGCCTTCAATATGGGTGCTCCGGCTCCTTTACGACCGGCACCTTTCATGCCCTTCCTTCCGATGGGAGGTGTTGACTCGGCGCCGGTTCCTATGGCGTCAACTTCACAGCCGGTGACGCCGAGTAGATTTGCTGGTCCGGCACCGGAGCGTTCTCCTGTCCATCCTTTGCCTCATACTGCGACGAAGAAGTCCACGACGCTGATGGATCCGACGTCAGATGGATCCGAGGATCGGCGTCAGGCTTCGATGTCGGCTGACGCCCTGTCGACGGCAAGAATTGAAGCCAGGTTGGAATCAAGAAGGCTTGCTCTTCGCCTTCTTGAGGAGCAAGAGTATCAGAAGCAGGCATTGGAGGAAGGAGAGATTGAGGAACCTCTGGGGGATCCCCAGGGTTTAGATACGGCATGTGGTTTGGATACCTCTCCAGAATGGGACTTAACATCTCCTGGAGAATATACAGAGGAGGCTGCTTCATTCCACTCTGTAATAAAGAAAGCAGCTGATTTTTTTAACCTTCCCTTGCCGGTGTCTGAACCTAAGCCCAATATTTTAACAGAGGTTTTACATCCTGCTTCGACGGTTGCAGAGCCACTTCTGCCCTTTAATGAGGCTCTGTTAGATCCAATTTTAGAGATCTGGAAGAAGCCGGTGTCATCTTCGGCAGTTAATAGATCGGTGGCTTGCAGGTATCAGGTGGCTCTTGCGGACCCAGGCTTTTTGTCCAGGCACCCGACCCCAGAGAGCCTGGTGGTTCAGGCTTCATGTTCATCTCGGACTGCCCCAGGTTCTTTTCCGGGAGTGCCTTCAGACAGAGACTCAAAGAAAATGGATCAATCTTCCAAGAAGGCTTTCTCATCATGCAGCATGGCTTTAAAATCTACTAATGCCACATGCATTTTGGGGAGATACATCTACGCCCTAATGGATGAGATAAAGTCGTCCCATACTGAGGTGCCTCAGGAGGTGTTGAGTCTGGTCACCGATGCTCAAGCTGCGGCAACCCAAGTGATCCAGTCTGGGCTGGATACTACTGACTCTGTGGCCAGGGCTATGGGCACTGCTGTTGCTACGAGGAGGCAGGCCTGGCTTCGTTCCTCTGGTTTCTCATCGGATGTCCAGTCAGCCCTGCTGGATCTTCCCTTCGATGGGGATAAACATTTTGGATCCAAGGCGGACTCTGCCCTTGAGAGATTTAAGGAGAGTAGGGCCACAGCGAAGTCTTTAGGCTTGCAGGCCTCCTCTTCTGTTTCTTCGAGACTCTTCAGAAGATTTAGGGGGTTTGGTCGTGGCTCATCCTCCTCCTTTCGGGGCAGATTTCAACAACAACCCGCCACTGCTCTCTCCTATAGATCGTACAGGGGGAGGGGTAGGGTCTGAACCAGGGGAGCTGCCCAGCAGCACTCTGCCTCTTCCTCTGGAGGGGTGCAGCATGGGAAGCAGCCTTAGTCTTCCACCAATTCCTTCACATACCACTCCTGTAGGGGGGAGGTTATTTAACTTTCTCCGCAAGTGGGAGGATATAACATCAGACTCCTGGGTCACCAGCATTGTGGGGAAAGGCTATGCCCTTCCCTTTCGGGAGTTTTCTCCCCCCATCCCGCCCCGCCCATCCTACTGTTCAGAAGAGCATCTCCTGTTACTAGAACAGGAGGTTCTAGTCCTCCTTTCAAAGGGTGCATTGGAGTTGGTTCCAGAACAGGAGAGGGGTCAGGGTTGTTACTCAAGATACTTCCTGATCCCCAAGAAGGATGGTCGGTTGAGGCCAATCCTCAACCTGAGGATCTTGAATTGGTTCCTCAAACAGGAAAAGTTCAAGATGCTGACCTTGGCTCAGGTGCTTTTGGCATTGAACGAAGGAGATTGGATGGTGTCAGTCGACTTGCAGGATGCTTAATTTCACATCCCGATACTCAAGTCGCACAGGAAGTATCTCCAGTTTGCGGTCCTCCCGTTTGGTCTTACTTCAGCACCTCGAGTCTTCGCAAAGGTGATGGCGGTGGTTGCAGCAGAGCTCAGAAGGAAGGGGATAGCGGTATTTCCTTACCTGGACGATTGGTTGATCAAAGCCAAGTCTCCGGAGCTCGTGCTGCGTCACCTGCAGTCGACAACCCAGTTGTTGTTCGACCTGGGTTTTTCTGTGAACGTGCCCAAATCTCACCTGGAGCCCTCTCAGCGCCTCCTGTTCATTGGGGCAGTACTGGATACAACATTGAATCGCGCCTTTCCTCCGCCTCAGCGGATTCAGGACATTCAGGCGTTAGTTCCAACGTTTCAAAGTGGAGCGGTCATTCCAGTCCTCAAGGTCCTACGTCTGCTCGATCTGTTTGCTTTTTGCATTCTGTTGGTCACTCACGCTCGCTGGCACATGAGGGCTCTTCAGTGGTGCCTCCAAAAGCAGTGGTCTCAACACAAAGGAGATCTCGAAGGATCGGTAAAGATCTCCAGGGACGCTGCAGTGGATCTAAGATGGTGGGTTGCGGACGGCAATCTTTCTCAAGGAAGGCCGTTCCCGCAACCTCCGCCAGTGACAACGAATGCTTCCACTCTAGGGTGGGGAGCTCATCTGGGGGACCTGGAGGTCAAAGGTCATTGGTCTCCAGTGGAACAGATGTTTCACATAAATCTGTTGGAGTTGCGGGCAATACGTCTGGCTCTCAAGGCCTTTCTCCCTTCCCTTTGCGGTCGGTCGGTTCAGATCTTGACGGACAATACTACCGCGATGTGGTATATAAACAAACAGGGAGTAGTAGGGTCGTACCTTCTCTGCAGAGAAGCTCTGCGACTATGGTCCTGGGCAAGGGACCATCAGATTTGCTTGGTAGCAAGCCATCTGGCCGGAGTCTTGAACGTGCGTGCGGACAGTCTCAGTAGGCACTTCTCGACCGATCACGAGTGGCGTCTTCACCCAGATCTAGTCCAACAGATCGCCCAGATGTGGGGAATCCCTCGGGTAGATCTTTTTGCCACTCGGGAGAACTCGCACTGCCCGTTGTTCTGCAGCCTCCAGTATCCGGTGCAAGGAACGTTGGGGGACGCGTTTCAGATGTCCTGGTGTGACCAGTTGCTTTACGCGTTTCCCCCCATACCTCCTCGGTTTCTGAGGAAAATTCGCCAAGACCGGGCCCAAGTCATCTTAATAGCTCTGGATTGGCCAAGGAGGGTATGGTATTCAGATCTTCTCCAACTCTCTCTGTGCCCCCCGCTCCGTCTCCCTCTCAGGGCAGACCTCCTCTCACAATCGCAGGGGCAGGTTTTACACCCCCACCTCCAGAGCCTGCACCTTCATGCCTGGAGATTGAACGGGGCAACCTGAGTTCCTTTTCTCGCCCACATGAGGTAGTGGATGTTATTTTATCGGCCAGGCGACACTCCACTAAATCTATCTACGCTAGCAGGTGGGCTAAATTTGTGTGTTGGTGTGGAGAAAGACAAATTGATCCCTTACGTCCCACTTATCAGATGTCTTGTCTTTTGCATTGTCCCTGGCACAGAGGGGTTGTGCAGTGGCTACAGTCAAGGGCTATTTGGCGGCCCTGTCAGCCTTTCTGTGTCTTCCAGACCAACCTTCTTTATTTAAATCTCCTTTGCTATTAAGATTTTTAAAAGGCCTCATTAATAAGTTTCCTTCCACTCCTTCCATTATGCCTCAGTGGGATTTGAACCTAGTCTTAACGTTTCTTATGTGTTCACCTTTTGAGCCCATGCATTCTTGCCCCATAAGGTTATTGGTGTTAGACTGTTTTCCTTGTTGCGATCACTTCTGCTAGAAGAGTTAGTGAGCTGCAGGACTTTTCTGTTAAGCCCCCGTATACATCCTTCTATGTAGATAAGGTGGTGTTGAGGACCAAGGCTGCTTTCTTGCTTCCATATGAGTCAGACTATTACTTTCTCCTCTTTTTATCCTCCACCTCATCCTTCTAAAGAGGAAGAAAGTCTACATCATTTGGACCCGAGAAGAGCACGGAGCTTCTTCATAGACAGAACAAAGGAGTTTAGATTGGATGATCAACTCTTCTTCGGGTACGTGGGAAAGAGGAGAGGAAGGGCAGTCCACAAGAGAACACTCTCCAGGTGGGTCATTCTTTGCATTAAGTTGTGTTATTCTCTGGCAAAAAAAAAAAAACCCTGATGGAATAAGAGCTCATTCCACCAGAGCTAAGTCCACCTCTTCGGCATTGGCTAGGGGTGTTCCTGTGGTTGACATCTGCAAGGCCGCAACTTGGTCATCCCTCCACACTTTCGCAAAGCATTACTGCTTGGATTCAGAAGTTAGGAGGGATGGCCATTTTGCACGGTCGGTGCTGCAGGATTTCTTGGTTTGACCATTCAGGCACCCTCCACCGAGTGCGGTACTGATTTGGGACTCTATTCAATAAGTGAGGAATCCACAGGTAGTTGTATCCATCAGAAGAACGAGTTACTTACCTTTGGTAACGCCTTTTCTGGTGGATACATTAGCTACCTGTGGATTCCTCACGGTCCCTCCCGCCTCCCCGTTGCCTGTCTGGTCTTACCAAGCTATCCTTGGGTGTGCTCCTCTTGGTAGTTGATGGCTTTCAAATATAATGTATATATTTATGTATATAAGTACATTTAAAAATAAAAAAAAGAGAGAGAAAGGAGAGTTTGTAAGATTACTATACACAATATTGACATTTTAGGACTGATGTTTTTATCTTTTGGTGTAATTAAATATTGTTATATGATTATTTGTTTCAATGGCCTATTCATCTCAGAGGCACTTAAAAAATGTTGGTACTGACGTCGGCACGTCGGCGAGGACCTCTTATTGCCTGTATGACGTCAGGTGGCGTCGCTTGGGCAATTGTGACGTCCTCGTCGACGTGCGAAAGCTAGGAAGAAGATTTCCGTTGAAAGCTGGCGCAAGGGGAGAATTCAATAAGTGAGGAATCCATAGGTAGCTAATGTATCCACCAGAAAAGGCGTTACCGAAGGTAAGTAACTCGTTCATTTCATCCCAAATTGGCATACTGGTCACCCCTTATAAGTCCCTAGTATATGGTACTTAGGTACCCACGGCATTGGGGTTCCAGGGGATCCCTAAAGGCTGCAGCATTAATTTTGCCACCCATAGGGAGCCCATGCAAAGGCTTCTTCAGGACTGCCATTGCAGCCTGCGTGAAATGGTGCATGCACCCTTTCACTGCCATTTACACTGCACCAAGTCATTTATAAGTCACCTATATGTCAGGCCTTCCAACCCTGAAGGCTAGGTGCAAAGTACCTGTGTGTGAGGGCACCCCTGCGCTAGCAGAGGTGCACCCACGACGTTCAGGACCATTTTCTAGGACTTCGTGAGTGCGGGGACGCCATTTTACCAGTGCACTGGACATAGGTCAATACCTATGTCTAGCTTCACTTTGGTAACTCCGAATATGGCCATGTAAGGCGTCTAACATCTTGGAATTGTACCCCAATACTGATTCTAGTATTGGTTGTACACTTCCATGCACTCTAGGGGCTCCACAGTGGACCCCCAGTACTGACATACCAGCCTTCTGAGGTTTTCCAGGCAGTCCCAGCTGCTGCCACCTCACAGACAGGTTTCTGCCCTCCTGTTGCTCAAGCACCTCGAGCCCTGGGAGGCAGAACAAAGTATTTCCTTTGGGAGAGGGGTGTTACACCCTCTCCCTTTGCAAATAGGTGTTACAGGCATGGGAGGGGTAGCCTTCCAGAGCCTCTGGAAATGCTTTGAACGGCACAGATGGTGCCCTCCTTGCATGATCCAGTCTACACAGCTTCAGGGACCCCCAGTCCCTGCTCTGGCATGAAACTGGACAAGGGAAAGGGGAGAGACCACTCCCCTGTCCATCACCACCCCAGGGGTGGTGCCCAGAGCTCTTCCAGAGTGCCCCTGGGGTTTGCCATTTTGGATTCCAAGGTGGTGGGGCACTCTGGGAGCATCTGAGTGGACTGTGCCAGCAGGGGACGTCAGAGCCCTCCCCTGATAAGTGCTTACCTGTGTAGCTGACCAATCCCCCTTTCAGGGCTATTTAGGGTCTCTCCTCTGGGTGTTTCCTCAGATTCGGATTGCAAGACTCCAGTAGGAATCCTCTGTATCCTTTACTTAACCTTCTACCGACAAAACTGCATCTGGATTCTCTAGGAACGCTACAAACTGCAACAAAGAAGCAAAGATGACTTCTGGAACATTGTATCTTTAGTTCCTGCCAGCAACTGCAAGTGTTTCTAGGTCATGCATCCTCCATGATTGCCTGTCTTCAACCTGCACCAGAAGAATGAAGGAATCTCCCTTGAAGTGAAGGAGTCACTTCCCTGCCTCAGCGGGCACCCTTTACAGCGACAATCGGTGACGTGGGTCCCCTCTCCTCACGAAGTGCGTGGATCCAGCAACACAGGTGGTGGACTGAAGTGGTCGCGACGGTCCTAAGGTCCAGCTGTCCAACTTTGGTTGAGGTAAGAGCTTGCCTCCCCACGCGACAGTTCCCCTGTGCACCGTGTGTTTTGCAGTTGCCAAGGCTTTTGTGCGGCCTTCCACGAAGTTCTTCGTGCACAGCATAGCTCCTGCCCACAGCACTCCTTCCTGCGACGCACAGCTTCCTGAGTGGTTCTCCGGCAGCGTGGCATCCCTTTGTGTCATGCTGCGTGGGCCTCCATTTGCACCTTGCTTGTCCCCGTTCTGTGGGACTCCTTTGTGCACTGCCTGGTCTTGAGGGCTCTCTGAGTTGCTGAGAGCCCCCTCTGTCTCCCCCTCCTGGGTAGAGGCCACCAGGTCCCTCCTGGTCCTGGGCAGCGCCATTTTCTGCTAACCGTGAGATTTGCATTTGCCAAGGCTTGTTGGTGGAATCCAGTGACGCAAACCATAGTCCAGTCTTCCATCCAGTTTGGGACATCATCTGCACCAACCAGGAACCCTCATTCGTCTTCTTGGGTGCAGTACTGACTGTTCTTCACTGGTGGTTCTTCTTTTGCACCTTCATCCGGGTTAGCAGGGGCTCCTGTTCTCCCTGGACTCTTCAGTACTTCTTGGACTTGGTCCCTTTCTTCCACAGGTCTTCAGGTCCAGGAATCCATAGTTGGTGTCTTGCAGTCTCTTCTGTTTTTTTCAAAATGTTCTATCACGTGTTCTTGTGTGTTCTAGGAAACTTACTGTGATTTACTCCGGCTTTCCTGGGCTCTTGGGTGGGTTCTGTTACTTACCTTTGGTGCTTTCTTACACTCCCAGCGCTCCTCTAAACACTACACTTGCTGATGGGAAACCGACTTTCGCATTCCACTATTTTAGTATATGGTTTATGTTCCCCCTAGGCCCATTGCCATCTATTGTGATTTTTACTATTTGCACTGTTTTCCTACTGGTTTTACAGCTATTACTGCATTCTAGTGTATATACTGTGTATATCACTTACCTCCTAAGGGAGTATAGCCTCTAAGGTATTTTTGGCATTTGTGTCACCAAAATAAAGTACCTTTATTTTTGTAACCCTGAGTATTTTCTTTAGGTACTGTGTTGCATGAGCTTCGCACCTCTATTTTCGTAACCCTGAGTATTTTTTTTAGTACTGTGTTGCATGAGCTTTGCATGTCTCCTAGATAAGCCTTGGCTGCTCAGCTACAGCTACCCCTAGACAGCCTGGCTTCTATACACTGCCTACATTTCACTAATAAGGGATAACTGGACCTGGTATAAGGTGTAAGTACCTTTGGTACCCACAACAAACCAGGCCAGCCTCCTACACTGACCCAAGTGTACAAGAAAGAACAGCAACTTGTTGGCTTTCAACCATCCATTCGTAAATAGCGCCTAAAAAGACTTTGCAAATTACATAGAATGTGGTTTTGCAATCTTTTGCAGGTATAAATAGTTGCCAAGTTATCACAAGCTCAAGAAACCTAATGGCTGTACGAGTGATATTTAACACTTATAAGAGAGAGAAAATAAGTAATTGCTCTATTGAAACAGGGGGAAACTGTGATTGATATAAATAAAATTTTCCAGCGCTATTAACAGGCGACCTTAAGAAGGGGTAGCTGAAGACAAACATACCCCTGACCAAACTTTCAAAGTTCCCGAAGCAGTTGTAAGGAAAACCAAAATGAAACAGTCAGCAAAATGAATTTGCTCCACCTTATTTGAAATGGGACTTTGTCATTTAAATGGGAGATTTTTAAAGGATCAGCACACCCAAACTAATTTCAGTACAACGGGCTAAAATAAACAATTGATTATACATTTAGCAGACTTCCATAAAGAATTTAAAATTATATTACAACCGTAAGTAAAAATATTGAACAGTTATCTTGGGATAAAAAACAAACTCCTGGGCGAACAATAGTAGTAAAATTGGGGAAAAATATTGTATTGTCCTGCTCCTTGTATAAACAATGACAAGATATATGGCTTCAACGTTTTTATACAACTATTATGAAAGATGGTAATAGACAATGAAGTGCTGGACATTCAGAAGGGCACCAGTCTTAGAAACATATTTGATGTTCTGGCATTAAATTTGCAGAGCCTTCTACCCCCCAAGGTATCAGCTAAGGTTAAACCAGGGAAAAATGTTCATAGTTAGAAACAATGCCAGAAGACTACTATGATGCCTATATAAGATGGCCCCTAGCCCAGATAATTATCAGGCCATAAAACAGATAAAAGAAAGGCTGAAAACAAAAATCTACCACATCAAGAGAAATCATCAAGAACAACTAGGGATTGAACTGTTAGATGCAATCCACACAAAATATGTAAGGAAGTTCTAGGGGCTAATATGGTGGGGAACTAACACAATCAGAATAAGGGGAGACTACCAAATCCCATACAAAGTCTGGAAAGAACACTTAGCATCGCATTATGGAGGGTCAGTATTAAATTCACTGCCCGCAACAACTATAGGGGGTTGACTAGTTATGGCATGTCATATCAGGAGACCAGAGGTATCATTGGTGAATCTAATAATAACTCAAGGGACCCCGGCCAAAATTGTCTGCCTATGGCAGTAATTATAATAGATTCAGCAGCCTGGAGTGTGCTAATATCTACTATAATTAACTCAATGATCTATACAGGGTGTGTTATTCCCTCCTGAAAGGGCTAAATTATTCAACCGATGTACAAATGAGGCCCAGGACATTCTCCTCAGAGCTACAGGCTGATTGTTCTGCTTGATGCAGAAGGGAAAATCTTTGCCAACCATTTATGAACTTACCTCCAGAATTGGACAGAAAATACCAGGAGGCTAACGTTCCATCAATCAGCCTTCAGAAGAAATTGTTCCACCACTGTTAACATTTGCTCTCTCTCTATTTTAGCTCAGTAAGCAGTAAAAGCTAAAGGCAAGAATTGCGATTCTTAAATGTTAACTTATAAAGAATCGAGATTTTATTAAAGACAAGGAGGCTAGCATTATGCATAAATCTTTTATTCACCCCCTCTGATCAGTACCTTTAAAGCTTCTCGAAAAGAACCTTGAAACATCACTATGTATTAGAACTGTAAATCCCACAAAAGCAGCCCCTCCTCCATCTTCTCCCTCTTTTGTTTGAACTTCCATCAAGTATTCTCAATATTCCATCATGTTTCTGTTTAAACAAAAAAATCATAAATAAATTAACTATCTATAAACAAATGCAAAACATATGATCATTACATCAATATCCTTAATAACCAGTCTTTATATACCTAGAAAAAAATACACTAGTTACATACCAAGTCATTTCAACACAAGTATATTTATTATACTCACCATGCACTAACAAACCACCTCCCAACTAAAGGATGGAATGGGATAATGCTAGCTTCCTTATCTTTAATAAAATCTTGATTCTTTATGCAGTTAACCTGTAAGAATCGCAATTTTATGGCAAGACAGGAGGCTAGCATTATGCATATTCAAAGCATTGCGAGGCATAACTTGAAACACGTTCTACTGCTTTAAAATATATATTTTTTCAAGTGTCAACATTTGACCAATCTGCTGCCTTTAACACATCTTCCAATTGTCCTCCTGATATGAATACTTTGCTCGCCATCACAGCCCTATTTGAATGAGCTGTAAATTTGGCTAAATCTACACCAACTTCTTTAATCACTGACTTCACCCAACAACCAATAGTAGCACCTAAAACCGCTTTAGAACATTTAACATAGAATATAAGCAATTTTTTATTCTCCTGCACATCTCTTGTCCAACATTGTAGACTCATACATTTTCAAACATTGTACCACACACAAACCCAGAATGATATCAAAATAAGGATGAAATATTGTACTAGACATAGTTTTTGTTCTTTTACAAATGTTGAAAAATACCCCCTGTGGTTTATAAAATCTTTTAGACACCTACAAGGTCTTACATCAGATACCCTTCTGAAACATATCAAGCATAATAAAGTTGACAATTTCCAATACAGTTCCCGAATTCCTAAATACCTATTACTTAGCCAACTTTGAAAAAGTTTAAGTACTACATCAACATCCCACAAAGTCCGATATTTTGACATTTTCCATACTAGAAGGCTGAGTAAACCGTCCTGAACTAAAGGATGTTCCACTAGGTCTTTTCCCATCAAAAGTCCTTCTCATGACAGTATTAAATACGGAATGTAGACTGCCATTTCCAACAGTGTTGGAAACCAAGGTTGAGTATTCCAAAATGGAGTCAACAAAATAATCTGACATTTCTGTCTTCTCACATGAACTGACACTCTCTGAATCATTGAAAATGGGGGAAAAGCATAACACTGAAGATTCCTCCAATCCTGCATGAAAGCATCTATTACTGTCACTCCCGATTGTGTCCAGCTCATGTATCTCTGTAATTGAAAAGTCAGCCTAGAGGCAAAAAGATCTATGCCAAAAGGACTCCAAATCCTTTGAACTCTCTAAAACAAATCTGCCTTCAACTTCCAATCATTGTAATCTGTTAAAATCCTCAAATTCCAACCTGCTACTCCATTGGAAATACCAGAAGATATTCTGCCTGCAAAATTATATTGTGCTTCAAACAGAATTCACACATCTCACTTGTTAAATTGATGTAAGTTACAGCAGAAACACTGTCCATTTTTAGAAAAACAGCATGACCTCCCAACTGTTTACTGAAACTCTGTAAGGAAAACAACCCTTCTCTCAACTCCATTTATGTGACTCTGTCTCTCTTCTATAGTCCATAAACCTCATGTTTTCTATCCTGAACAAAAGGTTTCCCAACCTAAACTGCTTGCATCTGACTCCTGCACAAAATATGTTTGTATTGCCTTTCTATTCCATGCTTGCAAATTTTCCTTTCACAACTGTAATTCTACCTTTGCTTCCTTTTTTAAGTGTACTTTGTCCCCATGCCAAAGGCCTCTGGACAACTCTACTCTCTAACTGTTGAAGTGCCCGGTAACGCAACAGACTTTGAAAAATCACTGGTATCGAAGATGATAACAAACCAATTATACAAGCTAATTCTCTCAATTGTATTTCCCGTTTCGTCAACAGAACAGTTACCTCTTGTGTTATCTTCTTTACCTTCTTCTCTGGTAACTGTAATTGACATACGTTTGTGTCCACTAGAAAACCTAAAAATTCCAAATGTTCGCTTGGAAATTAAACAGATTTCTCCAGATTCTCGAGATTCACTAAAAGACCTAGATATTTCAACAAGTCTTTTACCACAACCAATTGTTTTTTCAAGTCCTCCACATTCTGTGCCATAATCAGAATATCCCCCAAGTAAATGATCATCTGAATTCCCCTTTCTCTTAGGTATCCTACCACTGGTTTTAAAACGTCGTAAAAACACCAAGGGGTTGCAGACAGCCCAAATGGAAGACATAGAAACTGATACAAGCCCCCTTTCCTTCTGAATCTTAAAAACGTCTGACGTTGTTCCCCCATAGGAATAGTGAAATATGCATCTTTTACATCCATCTTCACCATCCAATCTCCTTCCTGAAGTAAATCTCTCAATAAATGTATTCCTTCCATTTTGAAATGTCTATAAGTCATGAACTGATTTAAACGTCTGACATTTTTTTACTGGTCTCCACCCTTTGTCCTTCTTTCTCACCAGAAATATTGTACTTATAAAACCTGCCCCTTCCATGATTGAAATCTTTAAGATTGCTCCTTTGTCTTACATTTGTTCTATCTCTTTTGACTATGACTTCCAACTCTGTATTGGATACCAATTCTTTTGGGTCCTTCTCCTGACAAGGTTGACTTGTAAATTCTATTTGGTAATCTCTTATTGTTTCTAATACCCAGACATGCCTTGTAATCTCTTTCAAATGATTTTGAAATAGTCTAAAACCAGAATTTGTCTGCATACTCACTTTGTGCTGAATTGGAAGACTTTCCTCGTCCTTTGCTACAATTATATCTTTCAGACCTTCCCCTTTGGGGATAGAAACCTCACTGTTTTCCGCAGTTATTTCCGTAACTCCCACCTACGTTGTATCCAGAATATTGGGACTTAAAACTTGCTTGGCCAGAAGGTTGCCCTCTCCTTCCAGCCCGTTCAGAAAAACTATTTCTGTAAAAAAAACTCTGTTCATCTCAAAATGTGCCTTAGCTGAACTATTGAAAGTCTGCACGTATTTTCCCAAAGATTTCACCATGCCTTCACAGCATAAAAAACTATTTTTTTGCAAAATCACCCATCTTTTGGTTTATATGCATCAATACTGCTCTTCTTCTCTCTGCAAAGAGTTACGCATTGGCATTTCTGAAAAAACAAATGGTGTGTTGGCACCAGCCTCTAAGTAGATCTATATTTAGATCCTTCCCTTTAAAATAAATGTCTTCTATTAGGTCAAACATTCTCGCTAAAGGTCCACGCACATCCAATAGCCTGCCCTGATATTGTTTAGGGGATTTCTCTAAACCTTTTCTGGGGTCTTTCCCCATTTTTAATAAGTAAGTAATTAACTCAGGATCTAGGTTCATAGTAACCTTATCAATGATTATTTGCTGAGAACATTCTGAGTACATAATATTTTGCTCATCTCTCTCCAAAGGTCTTCTGATCCAATGCCGAATATATTCAGCAACGTGGTCTTAAGGCAACTAATTTTTTTCCCTGGGGTGTCTAATATCACGTGAATCAAACAGATTTTCTCCCAGTGGGTCTTTCAATGTTTTGCATGCTTTGGATTTCTCATCCAGAAAATTTCCAAATTCTTCATCAATGTTTTAATCAAACATATTTGTCCACATTAGACGTTTGATCCCTTGCATCATTTGCATCTGATGACCTCTCATTTGCAGTGCGAAACTGCCTCTCATGTGTGCCGCTTCGGACACCTTCGTTCTCTGAATCGCATAGGATTCATTGTTGTTTTGATAAGATGCTTCAATATGCTTCCTTTTCTTTAAACATTTACCATCAGGGCCTTTATGCCCTTCCTCATCCTTAAATTCTTTAATTGTCTTTTTCCTAATAATGCTTCTTTAACAGAAAGCTGTCCAACATTACCTAATTCCTTAGATATTATTTTCCTTACTAAAGTTTCCTGACTCGTCAGCACTGCCCTGTTCCTCCATTTCTCTTGATAAAGGAGAAAAAACTAAGCCAGAAAATACAATTTTGTATATATACATATATATATATTTGTATATATTTTAAATAAATACAGTTTTAAAAACAATCTTAATGCTCAATTTCAATTATATAGAAGAAAAACACTACTCACATGGCTTGCGAGATGGTGTTTCTGAGGAGATTGCTCGATCGCAATGGAAGGTTGGAACTATAATTGACTTGGGGAATGGTGAGAGGTTGGAATTATAACTGACCTGGGGAATGGTGAAAGTTTGGAAATATAATTGACCTGGGCAATGGTGAAAGGTTGGAATTATAATTCCATCATTCACCACTCCCCGGGTCTTTTTTTTGTCCTGATGAGGCCCTAGTATCCAGCATGGAGGTCGAAACGCTGTCGACATGTTAATCAGACAAGACCTCTTTGATTATGTTTTGAATTATCAATCAGTGTATTGACAAGCATACTTTATAACTTAATAAGAGGTTGTCTTTGTGAGATACACCCAAGATCACAGAACTATAAGCAATTTCTTTATTGCTTTATGGTGTAGTGTCTCTTTTCTCACTCGGGGATCACTTTTTTTTAACTATCACTCTTTGGTTATTTTCCTAAAGTATGATTATAAAAATGATTCACCATTATGGGGGTTATTCTAACTTTGGAGGAGTGTTAATCCGTCCCAAAAGTGACGGTAAAGTGACGGATATACCACCAGCCGTATTACGAGTTCCATAGGATATAATGGACTCGTAATACGGCTGGTGGTAAATCCGTCACTTTTCCGTCACATTTGGGACGGATTAACACCTCCTCCAAAGTTAGAATAACCCCCTTTATGTTTGCAGCTTCCAAAACATTCAAAACATGTTTTTCACATATGTGTTAGTACTGGATTCAGTGGAACTTCTTTGAAAGATTCTAGACAGGTGATTTTCGTCTTCATTTAAGAATTTTTTGAATGAGTTAACCAATAGCAATATTTATCTGCTATAATATTTAAATTGATGGCTGTCTGACCTAAACATGAAATGTATCTGTAAGGCTGGCCTTTGCTCAGCCCGGTAGGCCCTCATCATGTTTCCAAAAAGGTGGTGGGCAGAGACCCTCCGCCCTTAAGGATGCGCTGCATCTGCCTAAAGGTCAGACTATGTGTCTCCTTGATAATTAGATAATTATGGTGTTTGTTATTCTCTGGCAGAAGCACCGTGAGAGGTGAGGCAGTCAGGAAGAATATGTTGCTATATTGCAGTTCCAGCCACCTACCCATTTTCCTTTCCATCATCAACTTCAGATTTATCTTAACATGGCGCTCCTTGAGAGAAAAGTGTATTTTCTTTCTAATTCCAAGTTTTAGGATGTATGCGCTGGAGAGGCTCTATTTTTAAGCCCATCAACTCCCACAAGTTAATTTAATTATTAAGTTTACTTAATAATGCAATTTTCAAATTACATTAATTTTTTATTTAATTTGCTTCAAATATAATATTTTTATTTTAAATTAATTTATGTGTTTAATATACTACTAGTTTAAATTACCCTTCTCTGATTCCTAAAAATACTTACGCCCTCATTATGACCCTAGGGGACCATGGACCACCAGGGCCCCAGTGACGGTCTCACCACCGCGGGACCGGTGGTGCAGACTGCCATTTTGTGACCACCGCGTCCCTGCCCTTCCTGCCGCTTTACCACGGCCCACTGGAATAACCGCTGCGGTTATTTCGGCTAGGGACACCGCCAGCATTTTTCTGGCAGTCTCACCGCCATGAAAATGCTGGCGGAAAGGTATCCCGACAACAGGAACTTGTGTTCCTGTCACTGGGATACCCCCCAAACACCTCAGCACACATGCATGCACCCACACACACACACAATCACACACAGACACACCCCCACTCACACACCATTCACAAAATTCATCCTCATAGACATGCATACATACCCATACACATCACACACACACGCATACACTCTCCATCCCTCCACCCCCTCCCTTCAACTACATACATACACAACCCTCATTCCCCCACTCATCTTCACACAAACACCCCCCACCCCAATCGTACCTCACTGCACGCACGCACACACACACCATATACACATACAAACATACACGCACCTGCACGCACTCACTCACACCCCACCTTACCCCCTTACTTATTCACCCATGCACACACACCCACCCCCGTCCACATGCATACACACACGCATCACCATCACCACATTTACACACAGACACACACACGCACAAACAGTCCCCCTCTCTCCTCCCCACACTCATGAAACGCATACACACACACCCATTCACACCCCTCCCCTTGCAGACAACACTTACCTTGTCTGATGAGATGCTCCTCCATGAGGGGGCGGGACCAGGCGCTCCCACCGCCGGCACTGCTCTGCCACCAGAAGACCGCTACACAGAATTACTAGTCGTAATTCTGTGGGCAGTCTTTTTCTGGTGTGGCGTTGGCGGTGCTGCCAGTGGAACAGTCTAAGCTCCGCCGTCGTGAATGCCGCCAGATAGCCGACCACCGGCGGTGCGGATAACCAGTAGAAGTCATAATATGGTGATCGGAAGACCGCCAGCACTGGCGGTCTTCCGGTGCCCACGGCTGCGGCGGTCTTCGGGAAAAAAACACTGCATTTATAGTGAGGGCCTTACTGCCCCTTACCTCTACCCTTCGCAGAACTCTTTGCTACCACTTAGGCTACCCTTCCCTGCACCCTAAAAGCACTTACTACAACTTGAGGCTAACTTTCCATTAACACTAAGAACTCTTTACTATCCCCCTGATGCTACCTTTCCCTGTATACTAAAACCTGCCACTATTCCTTAATGTTACCCATCCATCAATCTTAAATAAAAACCTTGCTACTGCTTATAGCTGCCTTTCCCTGAACTCTAAAGACCCCATACTACCACTTAAGTATACCATTCCCCGAAATGGAAAATCTTAATATTCCTTAACGCGCCATCTCTGAGCCCTAAAACATTTCACTGCTCCTTAACACTTCTCTTCCATAAACTCTAAAAACTCCTTACTACCCTTTAACAATACCATTCCTTGACCTACAAACTCCTAAACACAACTTTTCCCTGAGTCCTAAAAGCTCTTACTACCCTGTAATATACCCTTCCTGGAACTCTAAGAACTCCTGACTATCCCTTAGCGCAACTCCTACATGACCCTAAAAATCACTCACCAGCCCTTTACGGTGCCTTTATTACTCCTTAATACTACCCTTTCTTAGGCCCTGCAAAGTCCTTACTACCCCTTAACATTATCCTTCCCTAAACTCTTAAAACATCTTACTACTTCTTGCAGCTACTGTTCCCTGAACTGGGGAAACTTACTAGCCCTTCACGCAACCCATCCCAAACCCATAATCCCCTACTACTCCTTAACTCTATCCATCCCTGTGCCCTTAAAAAACCCTTAATACACCTTAATGATACCCTTACCTGAAGCCTACAAACCCATACCCCTTAATGCTACCCATCCCTGAACCCTAAAAAAGCTCTACTACACCTTAATGTTATCTTTCCATACACTGAAATATCCCTTACTACCACTTAATACTATCCATCCCTGAACCCTGAAAAAAACATACTACCCTTAATGCTATCCTTCTCTGAACCCTAACAACTCTTTACTACCTCTTGACACTACCTGTCCCTGATCCTTGAAACCGTTTAATACCCCTTAATAATACCTTTCCCTGAACCCTACAAACCATTAACTCTACCCTTCCCTGAACCGTACAGACCCCTTAACTTTATCCTTCCCTGAATCCTACAAATCCCCATCACTTCATTTTCTAATGCAATCTCCTTCACTGCAGTTATTAATGTTAGTATTGGGAACTGTGAAGAAGAAGTAGTAGGTAATGTCGGGGACGTTGTTATAAGCCCGTAGTGGCATTCGTAGCAACATGGAAAAGCTTACCTCCCTAACAAGTTAGAATATTTTTAGGGCACCAGTGAAAACACTTTCAGGACTACATTCTGCTGTTTAGCTGTGCTGCATTGCCATTTGGGAGAAATGACCATCAGCTAACCAATGGGATCATTTACAGAATGTCAGATGTTTTGCTGTTTTACTACAATTTGGTAATAGCGTTATCACAACCAGTTATCAAAACATGACCTCAAATTTAGAGTTAAATGTGCAAGTAATTCTTTCTGTTTCCTTTGCTGCAATTATTTGTGTAAAATTGATACTGCCTTTTTTTTATGCTCTGCTACTAATAGGCACAGAATGCAATACTTTTGTCTCAATGAAAAAATAGAGTTAAGTGCGTTGAAGGCCACTTTTCTCACATTTCACTGGACTTTTTACAGCTTCATACATATTCTAAATGATTCAAAGTAGTACTCTGTGAATGACAAAAAACACTGAATATTAGTGCATAGGAATTCTTCATTTTTCCTATTAATGGCTTAAGGTAAACTTCCCTTTTTCAGGCATGCAAAAATCATTTGTAAATGTCTGTGGTCACATTTGTGGTACATTAAAGTCAGACCTATTGGCTTTGCCAATATTTGTTTTTCAAATGTTTTGTAGATTTCCCAATTTTCTTTTGCATTTGCACAGATTTGCGAAATGCATAGTACGCTTACTAAGACTAGAGTATTGACTTTGCCAATGTTTGTTTCACTTTTATTTCCGGTTTCAACCTCTTTTCTTACCATCTCCTCCATCTCTCTTTTTGTTCACACATGATTCGCACAACCTTTTCTTTCCCAATCTACTCTCTCACATATACTCTGTCACACTATCATCATTTTGATAACTCTCTCACCCCCAGAGTCTCTCACTTACCTCCTCGCTTCCTTCTTCATATCTACTTCTATTTCGTTCTCCACCATTGGCCAGTGCAAGCAGTTTTGCCACCCAAGGTGAAGGCACATTTGCCGCTGCATTACACACCCTCATGGTGGCCACCTAGGCATCCACCAAGTATTCTGTTCCCCATAAATTGACCTTTTATTTCCTGTGTCTCACACTGGCAGAAAGTTTGGCAAGAAACAGATTAAGGGGTGACATCTATGTAGTAAAAGGGAAGGTTTGGGCCTGGCAAGTAGGTGCACTTGCTAGGTCGACATGGCAGTTTGAAACTGCCCACACAGACACTGCAATGGCAGGCCTGAAATATGTTTACAGGGCTACTTATGTGGGTGGCACAATCAGAGCTGCAGCATATGATTTACAGGCCCGGGGCACACATAGTGCACTTTACTAGGGACCTACTAGTAAATCAAATATGCCAACCTTGGAAAAACTAATCACCAATATAGTTTAAACAGGGAGCACTTGCACTTTAGCACTGGTCAGCAGTGGTAAAGTGCCCAGAGTCCCAAAGCCAGCAAAAACTAAATTCAGCACAGGGTCAAAAACAGGAGGTCAGAAGCAAAAGGTTTTGGGATAACCCTGCAAAAAGGGCCATTTCCAACACCCCATAAAATATAAATCGGGTAGCAGCAGTTCAAGTTTTGTTGCCTCGTAGGATTAGTACAGGATGGATGTAGCAAAGCAAGCTTCCCTCTCTCACAGAACGCAGCAAATGCAATCTTCCTTTCTCAGCAGACCAGATCTAGCAGGGCAGACTAGTACAAGCGTTCATCATTCACAGAACATGTACAATTAAGGCATGTAGAGGCATAGCTTCAGGGGGGTGTTTGGGGTGTGACACCACCCAAAGAAATGCATTCTTTGCTTGGTAGTTGAGTCTGGGGTCCCTGAGTCGGGTCTGGTTTGTCTTTATCAGTTTTTCTTGTCATGGTCCAAAAATAAAGGCCAAAACAGTGCTCTATGATGATTATATCTATCTATCTCTCTCTCATATTTTTCATCAATCTCAAATATGAAATCAGTTGTCCAAAAATCAATAGGGCGTCCCTGCTTTTTCAAATTGAATGATCCTAAATAATCATTTTATTTTGCAGAGCCTCCTTTTCCTTTATTATCACATGAGAGCAATTTTAAATACTTGTGCTCACGAAGTGTGCTATATGATCATCTCTTATGTCTGATTTAACGGTCTTTAATGTTGTTCCATCTATATTAAGAATTTAGGCCACATTTAGGGGTTTACACGACTGCTGACTAGCGTCTTAGTTCACTAATGGTATTGTTGTTGGGGAGGGTGAACCATTAATGTTACTAAGTTCATGTGTAATCAGTTTTAATAAATGTCTGTCAATGCAGTGATATAATCTGATGTACTATGGTGAAATGCTTCTGTATGTTAAAGGAATACAATTTTTTAAATTTTGAAGAGACTATATAATATTTTTTACATTATGGTTGTTGCACAATATACATGCCAAATGTTTTCATGCCTTGGCTCGTGAATGGACTATTAGAGCAAAGCAATACCCTTGGCTCAGCTCTGTCTCATCTTGCCCTATTAGTTTGCTGGTGCACCCACCTCTATTTGCATCTCGAGCTCAGAACATAGGGTTGTCAGTCACTTAATAAAGTGATATGTAAGAAGCCAAGATTGGAAACATGGAGGCTAGCCTTAATGCACTGATTTGACACCTCTATCATTAAGGCTTCTCGTAGCAGAGGCGAAGAAGTGCATGTAGTGAAAATACATTTGAAAAGAGTGATCCCAGGGCAGGGACTCCAGGCCATTGTATTGTATGTGACAGTAGTCATGAGCTCCCAGGGATAACTACAAGGCATCAGGTGGGGCAGGCGGGGGCTTAGCTTCTGGTGAATGCTTGCAAATAGTCTAACAGTGGCAATCGCTCTGGGTAGTATTCCAACCCGTCGTTTTTGCCCATTGTGCCACTGCAGACAGAGGCCCTTCTTATGCAGATCAACACTGAGCCTGCTGCTCATGGGAACTGCCCATTACACACTTTGCTGATCTCGCCCTTTCACCCTGCCGATTTGCAGGCATTTTACCGCAGGCCAAACACCAACACACTCGATGCATTTGCCATTTTTTTTGTTTGTTTTTTGTTTTTGTTTACTAAGAGTACACCCCCTTTATCCCCCCTCCTCCAGTGCCCTGGTTCCATTCCACACAGGTGTTTCCCCACATCCAACCAACTGCAGTGCTATTCAATCAGGTGCTGCAGTTCAGGCACCAAATGTATGTCGGCAAATTAACCTGGGACAAAGTCCACGTATTCTCCTTACTGCCCACCACTTTTTTAGTTGGGAAATTTGAGATTCGCACTCCCCGAATGTCAGTGACTAAGCTATATCCCGGAAGGCATGAATGGCATGCAGGTTAGAGACAGATCTCTTGAAGGGTTGCTTAACTCACCGAGGGGATTTATAGGTGTGTGGGTGAATTGTGAGTTCTGACACCATTCTCACGTAGGTGACATTTCTCAACAACATCCTGAAAATACCACATTTTCCACATATTGAGAAGTAGCTGGTAAATTGTTGGTTATTGTTATTTGGAGCAGCCCAGCCACAGCTTATGAAAATATGCTTTATACAGGCAAATAGCTGGCAACCTCTTCCAAAAGCTTTGAATGTGTGCACACTAGTTGATGTGCAATCCCAGCCTTGATGCTGCACCTGTTTATAATGATGAGGACCACCAGTGGACTAGCCCTCTGTAAGTATTTCTATGTGCAACAATAGATCTTTGACAACATGCCCGTAGATAAGATCTAAAAAAGTGATGTCCACAGGTCTCTCACCCCCAGCCAAAATACTTGTTCATACATATTTACATGATTATCCGTCTGTCAATGCCTCACTCTCTCTGGTGACCATGTGCATGGAAATGGCATTTTACGCGTGCACACTGACAGGTTAATATTTTAACTCTCGGCTGAAATTTGAGCAAGGCAAATAAACATGCACTTCCCCTATATATTGAAGGATTTGAATTAGACTAGTAAATCACCCTCACAATGAGTACTCAGGGGTATTTCTAAGTCTCTCTTCTGAAGTTCAGGTGAAGCATTGGAATACATGCAGTTTCGGGAGGTATAAACAGACAGGAGAGCTGTGCTATGAGCCAGCCTCCCCCAGGTTGTCTGGAATCTGAAGGTTTACTCGTTTGGATGTAACCCCACCTTTGTTCCCAGGGCGGAACCATGCAGTGTTTATTTTTGCTCTATCTCTTTCACTGTCTCTCTCAAACACACACACATGCAGCTCTAGGGCAGTGTGACTGGTGCCACCGCACTGGGTGCTGACTTTGGGAGGGAGTGCAGTGTTTTCAAGTATGTTATAGTTTTAAAAGCACGTGTCGCAACGTTCCTTGCCTCCAGCAATTTTCAGGCAACAATAAAAATGGCAAGATAACTCTGGTGATTAACCTTATGCCTGAAGAAAGTTTGAGTTTCTCTAGTGGAAGTTTTAAGTTAGCACGGAGGGTCAATATGCCTTCAGCAAAGAACATGTACCATGCAGATCACAAAATGCATATAATGTGAATAGGTCAGTGGGTTACTGCTTTTGTCAGAGAGAGCCTTTTGTTACTTGCAGTTTACAAGTCAAAATATTCCAAAATAGAACAGTGAGCTGTTAACTGTCATCAAAGAGCTGCATGCAAACATCAAGGTATAGATTAGAGTGCTATGATTTTGTCCCCAGTCTTTCATTATGCTAATGGTGCAAAAAGGGTTCATTTGGGTAGAAATCGATTCATATAATTAAAGCAAACACCCACCATGGTGTTGTTTAAAATTCTGAGTTTGTGTTTCTTCAGATCCAACACTCTTAAACAATACCGCCTACCAGTATGAATGACACGTAACTCCTACACCTTGTAGTCCTCAGTCTTACGTAACACTTCTTATACACTGATTTACACACCTATGTTGGTTTGTCTCTGTGTAATGTGTGCGATGTAAAATGCACTCTACAGTGATCTGAGTGGTGCATAAAACTCATGAAATGCATCTGAGAGAGAGTAGTTATGGAGTCTTGAGGGGCTCTGTTAAAGGGTAGTAGTGAGGAAATCCATTGGTTGTTTTTGGGGTCGCCAACAAACAGTGCTAAGACCTGCCCTGCATACATACACACACACTCTCTCTGACATTGTTGTCTCTGTTTGTGATTGTGTTGACTGGGACTTTAAACTTTAAGAGATGCAACAACAGCTCAGGCTAGAAGGAAGAACTCACTGCAACCAGAGGCATAGCTCGGTCAGTAAGACTGAAGGGGGTGGATTTCCCAACAATGTCGCTGGCACAGAATGTTAAAATACATTACATGACAATTAGGGCGCAAGAGAGGGGCTAAAGGGGCAGTGGGAGATGAATGAGGACTGGTAGAGGGAAGAGAGCGAAAACATTATTTTGTAGAATAACCAACCTTGTTGAAGGCTTTCAAAACAGAGAGGAAGGGGTATGTGCGTTTTTGTCTGTGTGTATGTAAAAATTACTGTTGAAATCCGACAGACACCTGACCATACCCGACTGAAAGCACCTGTATCCAACATTTTAGCAGAAAATACATTTATTAGGGATGTGTGACACCCAAAACACCACTCATGAAGCTACGCCCCTGACTGCAACTCCATGTTAAATTAAGCAAACCTAATCTATATTCCCGTCACTGGGCTAGATAGGTTTTTTTGCTGTCTGATATTTCCACTTGTGTGGGTATCCAAAACTGTTTTTATAATCCAGATACACTGCTTAACATATATGTCTAGATGTCCGTGGAACCCGCATTCCTGACTCCTTTACACGTTCATAAAAGCAGGGGATTGTGCGAAAATAGCTGGCGCTATCTAATCATAGCTTTGTGAGACAGTAGAGTAGAGGTCAACCCAGTTCTCTCGGCCAGGTCTCCCGGAGCAGCAGCCGTGCACCACATTAGTTTGCGAGTTAATGTTTGCCCTGTGCATGCATCCCTCCCTCCCGAATTTACCGCCGGTGCCTCAGAGCGTGGCGAGTGACACTCCCCAGGTGGTCACGTCCTGCTGGTGATGAAAGAAGCGGCCAAGTACAAAGGCGCACCTCTGAAATATTCATGCTGCATCTTTTGAGGCCTTCTTACAGACAGTGCTCATCCTCGGAGGGGCTTTCGACGACACGGGCCTCTGAAATATTAATGCTGCCTCTTCCAGCACCAGGCTGTAGACAATGGGACTTTGCTAAGGCGCTCATGTAGAAATAACCCTCCTACAGCAGACGACACAGACAGCAACATCCACTGACAATGTTTAAAGCTTCTTCTCGCACTTTCATCACTTTGCAGGCTGTTAGTTTCCTCTTTCCCACGACAGCTGGTATCCAAGCTAAAGAAATTTGGCAGCAGCAGACTGTCGAGTAGGACTGAAACACTGATCCTAGAGACACCGACCTTCAATAGCTTAATCTAAGTCAGAGAAGCTGTGATAATATGGAACTCCTTGCCTCCGGGCCACTACATATCTTCAAGTCCGAACTGGGAGCTCTTCTCTTAGGAAGATATCTCAGTTAGTCCCTCTTTTCAGTTTGACTTTCACTTTCTGCGGGGAATAGCTCTCCCCTCCTCTTGTTCTCTCCCTACTCCTTGCTTCTGAACCCAGCATCCCTCACCTTTATCTTTAGGATCAGGCTACCTGGTGGTAGCAGACTGAAATGTTGCACTAAGCGTTGTATTAGTGCTTATCCTGACAATTTGTGATACTTTATGTAACTTTGCAATTGTTTACATCTTGTGTATTATTTGGATATAATGGGCTACATCTAATGTAAAGCACTCTAAAACATTGTAATGCCCGCACTTTATAAAACCACATACATAAAATAGGTGTGAGGGCATGTCTGAGGTCAGGAAAGTACTAGGCCAAATCTCCTCTCAAATCCGGTGCGGAAGTGAGTGCTGTACAAAGAATGAACAGTGGTGCAGAGAAGGTTTTTCTACTCACTAGTAGCAAGAGTCTGCCCATCATGTTCACACTTCATAATGCCTTATTAGCATACCAGGACAAGACGTATTAGTAAAGGTGACAGGTGAGCATATAGCCCAGATGAAGAACCTTTGCTTCTGCTATTGTCTAATAAGCCGTGGGCTAGAAGAGACCCTTCCTGTCTGCTGCGGAAGTTGACCAGAGTCTGCAAAAAAGGAAAAAGTCAAAGGGATGAACTTTGAAATGAAACCCACTTACCCCAACCCAGTAACTCTTTCCAACAAATAAGCAATATTCCTCTTCAGGGACAAAGGGTAACCAGGACTCAGTTGCAACATTTCCTCCCCTAGTAAGGTGGAGGGTGGAGTTTGGCCATGGCCTAATTTTGCAGGGGATCCTTTGGCTCATGTCTTCTCGCACCTAGACAAAACCCCATCCTGGACAGGGCATGTCACCAATAAAAAAACAGCAAAGCAGCATTTTGTATACATGAAGGGGAAAAGCACTGCTGCTGGGTCAGTGAGAATAGAATGAGGTTAGGCGATGCCAGTAATTTCTAACTCAATCCATGGAGAAACCATGTAAATATACAAATGCCTCCCAGCACGTGGCTTTTAGTTAGGGTGTGGAGGGCAGCAATTATGAGAGCACCACATTGGCTCGAATATTTCCCCGGGCGGACACTTGCACACAGCCTAAGAGCTACACCCTCTTGAAAGATGAGACGTCCCAAATTACAAACCTGAAGTACATGATACTTAAGTAAGAGTACACTGTTTTAATGGGTACGCTCTAGATGATACCACTGTCAATAGTTATATAAGCTTGGGGCATACAAGACTGAATTCGCTGCTGTCCCTTGAATGGAAGAAGAGACCCGGTCTTTCCGGGGCACCCTCATGGCCCAAAGACATTCTACCCTAGAATGGTCGTGGACCTAGATGACATTTTCTGGACCCCTCCATTTTGCAGGGTGCACTAGCATTTTGTTCTACATCACTGCAGCAATTAAGGTCCTGGCTCCTATACTGTCAAACACTAGTCTCCCACTCAAAATGTAAAAAACAGTCAAGCTGGGGGCAGAACAATGAACTTATTGCGTCACAGACAATTACTTGCCTCCGTTAGGCTTACAATGAAGAAGAACTTCCAGCAACAGGCCTTCAAGGGTTGCTTTTCTCAATGATTAGGTTGCCACAGGATCTTCCCAGAGAAAGCATGCTCGTCAACTAAGGAAATTACATTGATACGGGCCATGCCCAGGGCATCTCAATGACAGATTGTCCGCTGTGAAGCCTTGCGACAAGGGATAGTCCTGAGGGGCTAATAGCCAGGTAGGCCTTTAAATATTTACCCTCCATCTAGGTGCTGTCATACCATTTTACAGGCGGTGCACTTCAATACAGTTACTTTCAAACAAACTGCGCTCTTTAAGCACCCATGCAGCGTCTTTAGGGCCGGGCCTTTTTACAATCAGTGCACTCTTCTTTGAGGGGTTACTTTGAGGTTACATTGAGGTTGCTGAAATATTTTTGCCCTTTCTAGGCTCTTGTCCTTCTTACAATTGGCGCATTCGTCTAGCAGAGGGTTACGCATTGTGAGTTGCAGTACTAATATCAATGCTGCGTCTTCAAGCAGCAACGCTTCAAAAGTACATGTGCTGCACCTTCCTAACAAAAAAACAACATTTCATGTTCTTCACTCTTAACTCGCAATGATTCTTCACGTAAAATCCATGTACCAAATTCCAGTGATTTCTATTTTAGAAATCTGAAGATTTGAAAAAGGGTAGGAGCAGCCCCTATGTGCAAGAGGGGCTCCTCTCATGAGGTGAATATAGGTTATATATGTACTGTGAAGTCCAATATGTGCATAGACCTGGCTGCCGAGCGGACAGAATCCCGTGTGGATTCATTAAGCGTCATTGTGCTGCCAGCCTAAGGTAACCGGGTCGAAAAGAGTTCCCAGGAACTATGTATTAATTGTACTGACAGCCGCCTCCCGCAGACCTCCTGCCAGGATGAGACGGAAGAGACGTGGAATGCGCAGTCGTAACGGCCGCACCAACCCTTTCCCGCCCTTTTGTTCCTTCAGCCGTTGCTTCATAGTTCATAAGCCCCACCGGCCGCAATGGCTCCTGCTGTTCCTGCCCAGTTAATCATTCCGGCATCGCTGCGGGAGGCACGGCTGCCATGGCATCTCTTCACTGGTCCCTTTGACCTTTGTGAATGGTGGGAAGTGGGGCGTAGCTTTCTGTGAGTGTGTGAGTCTTGGACATGAGCTGCATAACCTTCCGTGGTGGGAGGGGGGCGGTTCCTAGCTTGCTGGGGGTGTAAGAGGCGATGAGGCACTCCCAATGGCAAAGTTATAATTCAAAAGGCAATACCGTGAAAAAGTGCCACAATTTTTCTTGAGACAAGCTTGTAGCTATTTATACATGCACAACATGAAGTGGTTCAACCTGAAGGTATTTATTTCCAAGTGTTGCTTTTTATGATATATGTATTTCACATCCTTTCCATTTTTCCCACTTAGTGCATCATTGACAGTGTCCATTATCCTATCTTATCACCCTGTAGCCTTTATCCATTATACTTAGTTGGCACGCCATGACCAGCTGACATTATGCACAATTACCACATTTTCACAATTTCCAGTATGTCCACTTACGACATCATCAACAATATATACTGTGCACATTAGTCTCAGTAATAGCCAGTTAGGACTTTATGATCAGTTTTGATTAACCTCTGTAAGCTCCAGCTTCCACTATGCCCACAACACGGTCACTTTGAATTTTGGCAATTTTGCGCACAAGGCCAGTATGGTAATGCCTGTTTAGCATATCATGACCAAAGGTACAACAAAGGCAAGCCCATCTGAGCTCTTCTGTGCCCTGCAGCTACCTGTGGCCTGCCATTCTGCACAAAAGTAATCAATACTGGTGAGTCACTGCTAGAACTATTTTAAAACTCCTACCCCTTCCCCCGAATAAAAAAGTGTTACATTGATTTTAGAAAAAGGAAATTGACTACCAACATTTCATTTTAACTAAACATCCTCTCAGGACCCAAGAAAGGATACAAACACACAATAGTGGGAAAAAATACCATCCATTGGAAGGTAGGTGTATGTAATGTGAAATCAGCCGTAAAAATAGACATTACAGGTTCCCTCCTATTGCATGATAAATGCCAAGTGCTCTTCCTTACAGAAACTTGGTTATCACCTGATTACAATTCACTTCTGGAAGATTTTGGGCCTGATTTAGAATTTGGCGGATGGGGTTACTCAGTCACAAATTTTATCCTATGGAAATTGTAATATGGCAGACGGGATATCCATCACATTTCTGATGGAGTAACCCGTCCGCCAAACTCTAAATCAGGCCCTTAATTCCTGCAGGTCACAAAATTATGAGATTAGATGGAAGCAGTGATATATAAGGATTATTTTAAGACCCTAACCCTGCCTTGTCCTCTGATCCGTGGTGAGGAAACACAATTTCTTAGTTGAAATAGTACTACTGGCTGTGTCCTCCTCTGCCACCCACCCAACCTGACCCATAACTTCTTTGTTTGGCTAGAAAAACAGCTAATACTAATTCAGTTATGCTTTGATCACTTTATAATACTGGGTGACATAAATATATGGACAGACTATCCCAGTAGCATTTTTACAAAGTGTGGCCTGAGTGTGATGAGCTTTTTAAATTTTGAACAAGTCTTGGAACTAACATATGAGGCTGGGCATGTCTTAGATCTTACATCTAGTGGTCCACATATGATATCTGAGCTACAGGTAAAAGAGTCTCTCTGGTGGGACCTTTGACTGCTAAATGTTAATCTTTTAGCTATGCCCTCGTCAATCATGAAAAAGTTAGTGTTTTAAAAATAAATCACGTCCTTGGAATAAAACCTCTGCTCAACACATCCAAGTGTCTTAATTGTTTTGTTTTCTCAGCAGCTTAATTCAAATCTAGACTCTTTAGGCCCTTGCAGAGTTATAATGATAACAAATAAACATATAGGTTACAGTGGGTTTACTCCAACCTTAAGAAGCAGAAACATACTCTCTTGAGCAATATGCAAAAGAGGTGGTGGAAAAGCCTCCAACTAGAAGATAAATCGGCCTACACTAAACGGCTACAAAATATAAATACAGCATAAGGAAAACTACCAGAAAATGTTATTCTCAAAAAATCCTCAAACTTCAGATAACACGAAAGCAGTATTCTCAGTGGTTTATTCTTTAACAACCCCTACTCTGGTAGTAATGAGCTAGTTCCTTCCCAAAACCTGGTAGATAACTTGGCAAATTTATTTTTAGAAAAGTTCAAAATAATAGGAGACAAACTGTCAACAAGCACTCTGAGTGTACAGGATGCAATCATGAACCCACACTGGCGCCATCATCTACTGGCTTTGCGGAATTTAAGTTTTTAACCATCAAAGAGTGTGATAGTTTATTGCAAGAAGCCCACCCAATCAGCTGTCCAAACAGTTTCTTACCAGGTAATTTCTGGAAAAATATAAATGACTGAATATGCCCCTATATCCTAAACATTCTTACTACTTCCTGAGCAAATGGAATAGTCCTCGACTCTTTTAGTTGCAGTTGTATGGCTTATTTTGAAGAAGCTCTATTTGGCCCCTCTGGTCAAATAGAACCAGCAAACTTAAGGTGTATTCACCTTCTACTTTTTCTTGCCAAACTAATATAAAAACTGTTAGCCATGAACTTCAAAATTTTGTTGAGACCCATAACATCCTCTGATCTATTCAAGTATAATTTTTAGACAAAATTGCACCATGAAAAAGTTTTTTTTCTGTGGACAAAGCAAGAAAATCGATAGGTGTAGGCAAAGAGTGGGTCCTACATCTTTCAGCTCTCTCGGGCACCTTTGACACCATTGACCACAACATTCTTATATGGCATCTAGAAATCCTTTCATTAAGTGGGACAGTCATCACATGGATCTCCTATCTTTTAACAAATCTTTCAATAGTGATGTCCCTCCAGCAATATTCTTCTCAAAAGAAACCTCTTAAATATGGAGCCCCTCAGTGATCGATCTTGCTTTGTAAATTCATTCTGGTTCCCCTAGCTAATACTTTGCAAAAACTACTAATTTTTATGCAGATGCTACACACTTTTCTGCAAACATTCTTCTAATTCAGCAGACCTAGGACACATTTGGAACCTTTCCCTCTTTGCCACCCGGCAGGAGGACCAGGAATTTCCTAAATTTGAATCTATCCAAAACTGAAATTCTCCCACTCTGCAAAAGTTTGCACAACTCGAAGAACACCTTATGGCCATCATCAATAGGCAGCTGTCCCTTGCTTGCTACAAAGGTGTGAAACCAGCTATACTTGCTTTCAGTGGCCAAAATAATTGAATTTAAGACAGCATGCATCTTCTTTCCCAGAAACTAAAAAAAAAAAAAACACAACCTCACATGATCAGCTTCAATTTTGTTTTTTTTAAAGTTCTGAAATACAAATTGGACACCTGGGAAGGCTGTTCCTTTTTTAGGTCTAGCCTAGGGAGTGCGCAAGCGATGTCTCTCGACATGTTGTAATCTACATTGGGGGACTTGCACCACGCCCATCTCACGCCCATCACTTTCATTCATTTCTTGGTCTGCTTTTCAAAATTCCCTTGATTTTGTGTGTAAATGCTTTACGTTTCTCCTACCTTGAGACTGCTTTGTTACCACCTAAGAGACTGACCCTGTTACATGGATTATTGCACGATCGGCCATATACCCAAGTGTGGCGTGCTGGTTTTTTCTTTTGCCTCGTGGCCACATTGTTTCTTCCTCTTCCTTGTTTTGGGCATGCTGCTGTTTCTTTGTGGTGTCTGCGCACAAAGACTGCAAGCTGGACGGGGTCTTTTTTTATTTATTTGATTTTTAAAAAAAGGTTATATAATGCAAACTCGATTGGAGGAGAGCTTTACATGAGTATGTGAAGTTTCATATAGCGTGAACTCAATCAGTGGAGTGCTTTACATGACTAACACTTACGTACATTTTTAGCAGTTGAAAAATATGCAAACTGTAGCATTTGCAACAGAAAAAAATCACATAAATGCTCAGCATGGCTCTCCCGGCACAGCGGGAGAGCCGATATTACAATATTCACTGCACTTGGGGAACTCCCTCCATAATGCTTTGTGGGGCATTTCTTTTTCAAACATTTTTGCCCGTAATGCAGCATGTGGTGGTCCTACGACAATGGGACCACCAACAAAGCGTCCAGCACAATGTGCTCTTTCTGTCTAGGTCATCTCTGGGTTCCTACACTAGGTTGGGGGGACCCCAGAATAGTAACCTCTCCCACCATTCAATGTTTTTGTAAGCACCCTCATGGCTGGAATTTTTGTTTTACATTTGGGAGTAGTTTGTGTTTTAAGGGCCTTGTTTGTAATAGTATTGCAGTGGGTTTGCTAGGCCTGAAAATGTGCAAGGCACTACGCCATCTAGGGGCTACATATATGGTTACATTGAATTACTTTCTGCCATTCTCTTTTTATGTTGTTATACCCTCTATGGGCTGACTATATGGTTACATGACCACGTTTCTTACAAATGCTGTTTTTACTGTGGTGTCCTCTAGGGGCTGTTCTGAGCATTACAGTCAAGATATTATAACATTCACTGCACTTGAAAAATATCCCCATAATGCTTTGCGGGGCATTCCTTTTACAAAACATTTTCGCCCAAAACTCACTGTGTGGTGGATCTAGGACAGTGGTACCACCATCAAAATGTTCAGCACAACACCCTCTGTCTGTCTATGTCATCTCTGGGTTCCTACACTAGGTTGGGGGGACCCCAGAATAGTAACCTCTCCCACCATTCAATGTTTTTGTAAGCACCCTCATGGCTGCAACTTTTGTTTTACAGCTGGGAGCAGTTTGTGTTTAAGGGCCTTGTTTGTAATAGTATTGCAGTAGGGTTGCTAAGCCTGAAAATGTGTAAGGCACTACATTCTCTAGGGGCTACATATATTGTATCACTGCATTACTTTCTGCCATTCTGTTTTCATATTGTTATGCCCTCTAGGGGCTGACTATATGGTTCCATGCCCATGTTTCTTACAAATGCTGTTTTTATTATGGTTTCCTCTAAGGGCTGTTCTGAGCATTATAATCAATATACTACAATATTTCCTGCACTCTGAAAATTGCCCCATAATGCTTTGTGTCACATTCCGTTTACAAAATATTTTTGTCCACAACTCACCGTGTGGTGGACCTAGGACAATGGGACCACCATTAAAACAGTCAGCATGACATGGTCTTTCTGTCTCGGTCATCTCTGGGTCACCACACTAGGTTGGGGGGACCCCAAAATAATAATATAAATAAATATAATAAATAATGGTAATATTTTCAATTTTTGCTGCAGATAGAGGAAGAACGTAAATGGAAGTGCTTTAGTTATATGCAGGGCCACTGAAATTATGTGGCAGAGAGGATCAAATTATGCGGCAGGGTTGACCAATTTATGTGGTAAGGAAAGTCCAGTTAAGCATTTACAACGCCAATAGCTCTAACTCAAGCAAATGCGATACCTATTGGATTGCAAATCCTTGGTTTTTTTAACTATTATTTTATTGGTATTTCAGTTGAAGTTTAAGCAGATATAACATAATACCTTATTCGTTTTTTGACATACTTCTTGGTATTTGTAGAAGTGACATACTTAGGCTTTACAGACATAGTGAACTTTCAACAAGTACATAGTAGTTCCGTTTTGTCGCTAAAGTTCTCACCCCTTTGTTAGTATACAAGTAGTACTCAGCTGTTCAGTGGTTCTTAACAGTGACCTAGAGCAGTGGGGGAGTGGGGGTATAGATAATCATGTCACATAAGGCCACTGTCTAGTGACCTCACCAATATGTACTCATGCCCGCTAGGGATTACCAATCCACTTCGTTATCTGCAATACTTATAAAGAGAGCCAACCAGAAAGGAAGCCAACAATATAACAAAGCTAAGAAAAACAAGAACTAACAATCTGCCCGTGGTCCTCGTATGTATACAAGCAGGCTGTGTGGCGACAGTAGATATGGAAATCATCTTCTGTGTACTATCTTGAAGTCTGTGCGTGGGGATGGTTCTCCAATGAGGTGGGTGTGCAGGGAAGGCAACCACCCGCTCATGTGTCGTTCCCCTGGGGGTCCTGGAGTTAATTCAAGGGCCCTCTCCCTACTTCTCTCTCTCCTATAAACCTGTTGTAGTGCTTCCTGTATCGCTTTCAGGGTCTGTGTCTATTCCCACAGCACTGTTTTCCCAGCCATCCATAACCTCTGTCCACAGTGGGGCCAATGTCCTACACCTCATCCCTTTACTTTCTTCCCTCTTCAAGGCTCTCTCCTCCGCTCTACCCCATCTCGTGATATCTAGTGTCCAAGTCTGTAGGCTAGGACCTTGAGCATGTTTCCATGCCATCGATAATCGTCGCTTAGCCAGCACCATAGCCAGATCAACAATTCTGTTGCCCAATTTTTTGGAGCGTGGCCAAGTAAATAACCCCAGGAGGCATGTCTCCATCGTAGTCTCTAGTTGTCTATGCAGTGCATGGTTAATTTTATGGATGACCCTCCTCCAAAATTCTTGCAGCTGTGGACATCCCCATGTCATGTGCCCGAATCCCGCATCCAATAATCGGCACCGTGGGCAACCCATCCCAGCACCCCCCTATATGAGCGTCAGTCGATGCGCGGTTAGGTAAGTCCTATGTGTGTAGTTATACTGTATATATTTTAGCTGGGTGTTTCGGGAGACCGAGGGAGTGTACGCAAGAATCCTGTTCCATTCCCTGTCAGTGAGGTGTCTATCTAGGTCCCTCTCCCACTTAGCCCGTAGAGCATCCAGCGGATTATGTACCATTGCCAATAGTGCCCTATAAAGCCAAGAGACCAAGTGTGAGCCCCTCCCCCCAATGGACAACATACTCTGTAAGACCTTGTGTGTAGGAGGTTCACCCTCTATACCTCTCCAGAGGGTCCAAATAGTCCCTATTATTGCCTCGTATGCCAGAAACTGCCCGCGAGGCAAACCAGTGTGGTCCGCAAGATCCTCAAACGGGATCAGCGATCCCTGACTATACAGTGCCTAGTGTATGCAGGTCTGTGGTTGTCCAGCAGTGTAGTTGTCGTTTTGTAAAACAAGAGAGGGAGTCGCCATGGGGCATTCCCACTAGTGGCATATCTGGTGCATAAGGCACCTCCGTGTGTGTTCTTCTAAGGACTCTCCGCCAGTTGGCCAGGGCTGTTGTCAGTAATACCCCCCTCTTATCGCTGCGTATGGTAGGCAAAAGCAGTCCATCTACCAGTCCGGTGCTACTAAGATCTCCCCCTTCTGCTGTCAGTTCCGTAAGCCCCACTCCACTGAGCCACCGCGCAAGCCACTGTATCTGGGCTGCTAGAAACTAAAACTCAAAGTCGAGGACTCCAAGCCCCCCAGCATCCGGGGGCAGCCGCAGAGTGGCCAGTGCCACTCGCTGCCGTCCACCATCCCAAATCAGTTCCCTAAGCAGCATGTCCACTAGTCGAAACCAAGAGGGCAGCAGGGTGATAGGCAAATTAGTAAAATAATAGAGCAGTCTGGGCAGCACAACCATCTTAATAAGAGATACGCGGGCCATAGTCGGCAAGCGAAGGGAGCGCCAGAAGGTGACACTGGACCGCCATGCCCGAATCGCTGGACCCAAGTTACCTTCTCTGAGGTCCTGTGTCTCATGGTAAATCTGGATGCCCAGATAAAGGAAGGTATGTGGTGCCCAAGATACCTCCTCCAGGCATGAAGACGGACGGCTTGTTCCACGAACCGCCGGGAAGATATAAGTCTTCCTTTTATTCGGAGTCGGAGACCAGAACAGACCCCGAACTTATCTAGCAGTTGGAACACCCGAGTCAATGTTTCTGGACCATTGTTAAGATAGATAAGTAGATCATCTGCGTACAAGGAGACTACATGGAAATGTCCACATCGACATATGCCCCATTCTTGGGCCTTATCTTGGAGTCTTGCCGCCAGGGGTTCTATGGCAATGGTGAATAGCAAGGGGGATAGAGGACATCCTTGTCTGGTTCCTCTATGTATGTCATAGCTACAGGAAATCATTCATCCCGTCTTGACTCGAGCCGTAAGTTGCGTGTAGAGCAACTTAACCCAGTCACCCCAGGCCCTACCCAAGCCTAACCGCATCATAGTGGCGTCCAAAAATTCCCAGCTCACCTTATCAAAGGCTTTTTCAAGATCCACCGACACAATTATTGCTGTCGGGGTAGGGGGATGTAAATCATCATAGAGCAGGGAATATAACCTACGGAGGTTATTGGAGGTGCTGCGGGTTGGAATGAACCCACTCTGGTCCCCATGGATCAGGGTATTCATATGGGGCAGCAGTCTTGCGGCAAGTGCTTTACTAAGGATTTTAAAATCAGTGTTGAGCATGGAAAGAGGCCTAAAGTCGGTAATCCTCCTGTCGGCATGTTTAGATTTGGGTAATGGGATCACTATGGCCTCCCTGGTTGTGGCCGGCAACAGTTTGGTCTCATAGGCTTCAGCATACATCTCCACCAGTCTAGGAGCCAGGACATCACAGTCCAATTTATAGAACTCTGAGGGCAAGCCATCGGCACCCGGGGTCTTACCTGCCGCTAGCGTTTTAATGGCTGCCTTAATCTCCCCCACCAAAACCTGCACACCCAACTCCTCCCTGTCCTCGCCAGTCAGGACATTCTGAGGCAGTGCAGACAAGAAGCTCTCCCTCCCGGTAGATGAGCCCACCTGGCGAGGACCATACAAGGGTTTATAGTAAGCCATGAACTTAGCACTGATCTGAGTAGGTGTGTAAATAATGTTTCTCTCCCTAGTCAATAGGCGAGTGATCGACGTCCCCCCAGTCTCTGGACGGATCAGCCATGCCAGTAGCCTCCCCGCTTTCCCTTCCTCATCATGCACTTTGGCCATATAAGTCTTATAGTCATGACATCTAAGGGGTTTTAGCGCTGTTGAGTATTTCTCCCTGAGCTCCAGTAGTTTTGCCTGTGATTCTGGTGAGCCATCTAGGTCAGTGTCACTTCTATGTAAGTTGTCCTCTAAGTGCGAAATGTCCCTCTCAAGGTCCCACCGGATGCCCACCGTCTATCCAAGGCAGTGGCCCCGCACCACCACTTTTTAGGCCTCCCATTCAATGCCTCTACTGGACGCTGACCCTGGGTTCAGCGTCAAATATTCCGGCAACCTTTGTAGTAGTGCTGTGCGATATACATCATCTTCCAATGCTGCTGGGTGCAAGCGCCACGTCGGAACAGGTTGGCGAGCCTCCATCGTGGTTAGATGGATCAACAACGGACTATGATCAGACACAGTCCAGCCCGAGTATTCAGAGTGTGTAGCCGACCCACTAAGAGAGGCTGAGCAGAGCATTCTATCTATTCTAGTGTGCACATGGTAGAGGTCGGAATAGTATGAGTAATTTCTACCAAGAGGGTTCTGAAGGTGCAAGACATCCACAGCCCTTGACCACTCTGATAGCGGCTGCCCCCCACAGCGGAGCGGTTGAACGGTCTAGGTCAAGGTCCAGTACCCCATTGAAGTCTCCCCCAAGTAAGAATGGAACATTAGTAAAACGTGCTAGCCGGCAGACAATGTGTGTGGGAACTGAAGTTGGTCCTGATTCGGGGCTTAGATGCTACCCAGGACTAGCAGCCTACAATACAGTTGCCCCTCCACCAAAACATATTGGCCCTCCTTATCTGTATCAATATTAGTGGGCTCAAAGGGGATGCCCGCTCTCACCCATATTGCCGCCCCCCTTTCATAGGCCGAGTATGTAGTTGCAAACAATTGTCCCCGCCCATGCTGCCGAAGGCAATCTGTTTCCACTTGGGTGAGGTGAGATTCCTGTAACATGGCAATTTGTACCCCCCTACGCTTCATATAGGAAAGTATCTTGTGTCGTTTTGCAATCGAACCCATACCCCTGACATTCCAAAACAGTGTTTTAGAAAAGGGATGTGTTGCAGCCATACCACCTAAAAGGGCCACCAGGGAGCATGTACCTCCTTCCCACACAGCTCCCTATTGACCATTGCAATAGCACATCACATATGTCTAAGGAACCACAGGCTAAAACAGGCAATACTAACAATCCCCAACTCCCCATCCCAAGAGCAGACAAGCAACTGCTGCCCGCCCAAACCATAATAACCAGTGTATGAACAAGTGGTATCATCATCTGACTGGATTGTCTGATTGGTGATCTGGGGGTGGTCCCGGAGCACAAAAGTGATCTGTTCGTGCTCTAGCCGGCCCTCATCTGAGCCGTATGGAAGCGGCAGGGCTAAGAGTATGTAGGCCCCATGGATTCAGACAATGTCATCTGACGTCTGAGGCATCACATGGGGGAGGCCCTCCACCACACTAGCCATTGATTCTACATCTGTGGAGTCTCCCCGTCCAAAGACTCAGGTTCCGATCTCTGACCGTCCTCAGAACTTCTCGCCTCCGTCAGGGAGGCCGCCGCCTGGAGCACAGCTCTCTTCCCTTGGTGCGCCTGTTGGTTTGTGGGTTTTGTCACCTGGCAGTCACCCAGAGAGTCTCTGGTGTGTCTTCTCTTGTCACGGCATAGAGGTTGTTTGCGTTCCACTTGTTTGGGGCCTGTAGTGCCCGCTTGGTAGGACTCGAGCCATACCCACGCTTCATCAGGCTCCTGAAAAAAGTGTGTGGTGCCATCTAATATAATCTTCAACTTGGATGGGAACAACAAAGAATATTGGAGTCCCTCCTCCCGCAGGGCTCGCTTCACCCCCCAGGAAGGTGGCTCGTCAAGATTGGACCGCCAGTGTAAAGTCTGGGAATAGGGTGGTACAGCTACCTACCACCTTGAAGGGGCCCGTCTCGTGGGCCACCTGCAACAGCAGATCACAGTCTCAGTAATGTAAAAGTTTTGCCACTATCGGTTGGGGTGGTCTTCCCGGTTCTAGCCTGCGAGTCTGGACTCAATGTGCTCTCTCCAGTGCAAAGAAGGGCGTAAGGAGGCGTTCATCCATAATGGTGCGCTGCCAGGTCTCTAGGTAGGCCACCGCATCAGTGCCCTCAACGCCCTCTGGCATTCTAACAATTCATATATAATTGCGCCGACTGCGGCCCTCCGCATCGTCCGCGTGGCGTTCCAATACCTGAATCCACTCAGAGAGGTGGGTGACCTGGAACCAGAGAGCCCGGTGGTGGGTTGTAGCTCCTCCAGGGTTGTTTCAGTAGCTTCCACCCTGTCAACCAGTTTGTGGTGGTCCGTTCGTAAGTGACTTAGTTCAGAAGAGACCTTTCCGTTTTCCTGGCTCAGAGTTAGCTTAGGATCTTCAATCGCCCCAAGGATCTTATTCAGGGTATCCTGCATTGTGGTAGGCGCTGCACTCTCCCCCTGTGATTTGGGCCTGAGTTTTCCCATATTCAGTAAGGCTCTGGGAGCAGCCGGGACTCACCTCCGTCTAGTGTCCAGCAATGTGGATGAGCCTCGCAGTGCAGAGCGTCAGCAACCATCTGCCCCGCGGACCTCCACTCACGGCAAGGTAGTTCCCCAGGTCAGTTCCTCACATGGGGGTCAGACCTGCACCACTACAGCCTCCTCCACACTGGCATCTCCCATTTTCACCTAAACCTGTCCACTTGTCATGCGGGAGGGATGTGGGGGTAGCTGCAGCCTTGGGCCCCACGTCAGGATCCCCAGGCCGGCCCCTCCAACATCTGTAGGGGAGGGCGAGGTAAGAAACACCCCCGCCGTTCACACTCCTGGGGGGACGAGCCCGTCACCAATGCCCCCCACACAGGGGACCACAGAGTTCAGGGGTCTCCCTCGACCTCACTGCTGCCTCCTCACCTCGTTCCAGGCTCCCCATGTGCCTCACGACCAGTCCGGGGGGGGCCCTTCTGTTGCAGCATCGACTGTGCTTTTTCACATGGATCCGAGCCAGGCCGCACCCCTAGCACCTCTCCAGTCGCGCTCGGGGCGTCACAGCCCCTCCCCAGTAGCACTTCTCCAGTCGGCTGACCACCGAATAGCCAGGCACACGTTCGCATCTCGATTTTCCCCCTTCACTACTGGTTTTCTGGGAAGTCAGCGGCCCACGAGGCGGTCAACCCCAGGCCGCGTCACTCCAGTCAGCCGAGGTGCCCACTTGGCTAGGGGCGCCAGCGGCGGCACTCGGTGCCCCTCAGGGCTCCTCCAGGGTCCAGCCGGGCCGCACCGCCAATTCCCCGTCGACCGCACTCGGAGGCACTGCACCTCTCCTCACTGCCCCGCTCCAGCTCCCGGGTAGCCGCCAAGCGCGTGGCGCATGTTCGCACCACCACTGCGCCGTCAGCCGCTCTCTGAATCAGGGGCCCACACGGTAGGCCGGCCAGGGCATCCGCTCGTCCCGCCGCGGCACCCGGCTCCTCCAGGGACTCCGTCTCCGGGTCTCTTCTGGCTAGTGGGCCCCGACCCGCTCACAGTGTCATGGGGTGCTCCCTCGATAGCCTGATATTGTCAGGATTTTAGGCGGGCCGGCTCGGAGCTCTGGCTCTAAGCGGCCGCCATCTTAGCTAGTCAAGCTCTGCCCCCGTATTGCAAATGCTTGTTATTACAGTCCCTACACTCTGGGGAATCTTCTCGCTCTGTCTACGAAGGGAAGAAAACCTGCTAAAATTTAGAATCCCAATGCCTAGAAACTTATAATGTGAGTACTGATGCACATAATAAATGAGTATAAATAAAAGCCATTAAGCCCGGTTAGTACATTCTAGCCATTTTCACATTATGCTCAATGAACACACCATGGCTAGTTTCCATTATACCAAGTTAGCACGTTATGTGTAAGTTCCAGTATGCTCAGTGTTAGGTCCTTTTGCCTTCTCTTGCCCCCGGCTCCTGGAGCTGTCACTAGTTAAGCAGCAGTATTCAAAGTGGGTACTGTTGTTTACTGCTGTGTCTCAGTACCATATATACTAATACACTTCAATGTATTAAACTAGTTAACACCTTGGCACACTTGGCATTTGAATGGTAGCAAGAGTTAGCTGTCAGGCTTACTCCAGGAGGTGGTAGAGGGTCTGGAACTCAGATACTGTATGACACTAGAGATTACACTCTATATGAAGGAAGGGCTATTTCTTTTAAAATGAACAAATCTTTTATTTATAAATAGGACAATCACACTTAAAAACAACAAACAAATACGAATATCCTCATACCGTTTAAAGGGAAGAAATGAGCCCAAGCTTTGTTAGAGTACTTATATAATAAACCATTATTGTATGGGTAACACAAGGTTTTATGGAAAACTGATTTTGGTTTCCTCATCTAGTTTCAGTCACTCTCAGGTTTCAAGTTTTTTACAATGACTTTGTTTACAATAGAGAAAAAGTGCAATATTGCAATGTATCAAATCTCCTGTGTTATGTCAGACCTTTGCCCTAGTTTGTCAGTAGTCCTGCATACAAGGGGAGAGAGAGCTGAGTGTGTTTGAGCCAAGATGCCTGAGAAACCGATAAATGATCTAAAAGTCAAGCCACCTAAATATCTACTACTCAAAATGAACAGGCATCCTACCTAAGTTAAAGGTATTTTGACAGGTGCAAAGGGCTAGTTCCCAATCTCAAAAGAGCCCCCATGCCCAGTTACTTGTTGTTCAGCGCACTGTGAATAGTTCAGGGGAGAGCAGCTGCAGGCCTAACTCGATATACTATGCTTGCTAAAGATGTGAAGGCACTGATGTAGAACCTGAGCTGGCACCAAAAGTGCATGCTTCAGGGATACCAAACTTCTTGGGTACGCATCTCCTAATTGGCAAGTCATAGTTAGGATTTTCTGTTGGTGGGGGCTTGCACGTTACAGGTTTCATTCATGGGACCGACCAGCTCAGCGGCTGGAACCAGGGAATTCTGATTTAATGCCAGGGCTCCATTGTACATTTCCACACCCATAATACACTAATGATAGTTCCAATAGTTCTGGAATCGGGGTCACTGGATTCAGCCAATAGGATAGTTTCTGGAGACCTGAGGTGAAGAGACAAACCTTGGTGTTCTTCTCAATCTGAGAATGGCAGCTTGTGGACAGGTCTGAGTAATGAAGGCCGATCATACTGACAGTCTTTTAATGCTGTCTGTAGGTCCTTGACACAGTGGTCATAATGATGCCATTCAGTATTGGCTAGGCTACATGGTCCTTGTTGTTATCTAAAGATGACTTCAATGCAAGCCTTATTAAAGAAGGCCTTGCTCTTTTTCCTCTTTGCCATAGACCGACTCTTCCCCACATGGGGCAGTACAGCAAATATTAGGGTGGGCCAAACATGGACATTGCCACGTGAGGACTTTTGTCACTACACCTAATAAACACATCTTGATCAGTTTCTAATATGCCTTGTTAGCACATCATTGATAGCTTTCATTACCTGCAGTTACCATATCATTCTACATGACATTAATTTAGCAAATGATGGCGTATATCCATTAGGCCTGGTTAGCCATCATTGCTAATTTTGTATTTGGCTTAGCATATCATGACCAGTTTTCATTACACAATGTTAGCGTATCCTTCCCACCTGACATAATGACAAGTTAGCGCATAATCACCAGTTGCCATTTTGTCCATTTAGCACCTTCATGTTAGGTTTCATTACATCCAGTGTTCATAATGTAACCAATATCTTATATGTTAATTCAGCATGTTATGGCCAGTATCTGTTATTCCCACATAGTAAACTATCACCAATTTCCATTATCCAAAGTTAAGATAGCAGAACTACCACGCTCCCCATCTGCACCTGTAGTCCAGTCTCCATTATTTGCGTTTAGCATATCATGGTTAAATTCTATTTTGGCCTCTTACTACACCATGAGCAATTTTCATTGAATACTGAAGGTTCACCATAACCAGTTGCCATTATGCCCAGCTAGCACACCATGAAGAGTTTACATTATGCTCAAGTAGCACATCTCTGCCACTTTCTTTTATGATGAGTTAGTACGTGATGGATGCATTTACTGCTGTTTTGGGTCCTTTTGGCTGTAGTAAATATAGAAGTGCAGTATGTGAAAAGGAGTGGGTTTACTGTTTTGTATATGGATACATTTCTTTCTCTATACCTCTCCCTACCCTCTCTTAAACCCTCCTAACTCTTCCCTAATCCCCTCCTTTTTAGCCGTATGCTCCGTTTTCCTCCCACTTCCCCTGTCCCTCCCACATTCAGAATTAAAATGTATACCTGTGAGACTCCGCAGTCGGGACAAAGATCTCTGCACAGACAGGAAAATGTGCTACATCTGGTTTCATACACAACCGCAGCCCATGGAAAAAGCACATTACACAATGGGATTTACTGCCAGGATATAGTAGCCAAAACAAGAAATGTTGTACCTTACAAAAAAAACGGAGCGGGGGCCTGATTAAACATAATACAGCAAGACTGACAACATGATTTGATTCCCCCAGGATGTGCCTAAAGAAAAGCAAATGCTTTTGCATGTAAAATTAGCACACATTACACTCCACAGTGGGTGTGCATCAAGGGGTAAGCAGACAAGACACATTAAGACAATGCCTATTGCCAGATTATTCAGTTGTCCGTCAAGATAAGTGTGGTTCCATATAAAACTCATCAAGCCTGAGACAATAATTGGAGCAAACTCCAACTATCAGGAACATTGATAAGGCATTCACTTCCCTAAGAATTCGCTAAACCAGACAATCTGCACACTTATGTAATGCATACATGTTTCAAATATGTTATGGTCTACAATTGTATACTGAAGAAATACCCTAATAACTCTGTATGTTGTTTTAATATGTTCGTAGTATCACAAACCTAAGGAAAACCACATAAGCTCCCTCTCCCCTCAGAGAGGGTCAAACGTGCATCAATAATGAAAACTGAGGCGCTGATTACAAATGTAGGGCAGTGATATTTTGTTACAGAGCACTAACCTTGTACTTGCACACTTTTATCACACACGCCTCTGACAATGACCACATACACAAGAAAATGAGAGCCAGTGGCAGACATGGGGAAAGATGAATGTGATATGTGAGGAAACAGTGGCACTGGACTCCACCACTATGACGTGTCACCTCTGCTAGGCACTGAGGTCTGTAAGGCGTAGTGGGTTGTCAAAAGGCAATAATAGATATCTTTAGTAAGTGGCTATAGCAGTGAATGAATATAACTTAGTGATAGCTCTCTGTAATCTCTATTTTGATGCAGGACTTGTTGTTCCTTAAAACTAAACATACAGGAGATAAATTTTTTAATTATAGTTCGTCAACCCTTCTTTCTAGAACTAGGATAACGACCTCAAGTTTCATCAGTAGATACCCTCTGTGGAAAATGAGTTATGGTTTCTACTTGACTCATGCCATTGTAAAGTTATTCACAAACTCAAACATTATCAGCACTCTAAATACAATCAGAAGCACATCAGATGTGCAACGTAGTTCTGACTTTACAATTATTACTGTTTTGTCAGAAGATAACTTAAGTCTGTAATAAGAGCTACTTGTGTTCAATGGAAATCCTCCCGAGCTACTAATATTATGAGATACTTAGTAGTAACCACATCAGACAAGGTTACATTAGTTGCCCCATATGTAAGATTACTGGCAGCGATCACCTCCGTGCATCAGGCACAGTTGTCAGAAGTAATGTAAAACAAATTCTTTGTCAATGTGGGATGATCCAACATGGGTAATACATAACAGCCATAAATACAGTACCCCTAGAACCAAGGTAATAATGTTAGTAATAGTTTCCCCAGCACTATTTGATTTGTATTACTCTAATGTCACCCTTCAATATATTTTGGATATTCATCTGTTTTTCTTGAAACATCAGCTTATGAATTTTGAAAATACAGATATTTTAGTTTAAAATACACATTTTTTTATTTTGTTATACATAGAGTAATTCAACCAAGCAAAACTTCTAATTTAGTTCACTGGGTTGCACACAGGAGAGCTACTTACAGGTGGCTGGAGAGCTACCAGTAGCTCACGAGCTACTTGTTGGAGAAGCCTGCTTTAGTGCTATGCAACCATCTTACAGTCTTTAGCGTTCAGGTTAAATGTTCAAACAATTCAAAGTTTGTTTTCACAAAACTACTCGACTTTGAGAATGCTTCTCTGTATTCCCAATGTCCTTCAAACAAGTCCACCTGGAAGCAATAATTCTGTACAAAGGAAATCCTGATAGCAAGGTCCTGGCTGCGGGAGCATAGTATCATGACTGGCTAGCAGAGGCACAGTAGGCTGCAAGAAAAGTTATGCCCAGAAATCAGCATGTCTTAACTACTTTGGGGGTCATGGCCTGCTGGGAAATTTACTTTGTCAACAGAGCACTGTCACCTACTTGGATTATTCACATATGCAAAGCCTCTCTGCAGAGAGTACCTACAGTGTCTATGTAACGCCAGCGTCTCCTCCCCTGAGACAGACTTAGAACAAGCGGGTTCAGAATATCGTTGCCCCACGCAAGCTGCATCTTAAGTGGGAAGCCATGTCTTCCGCCACTACCCCTGATCATGAAAGTATTAGAAGAGAGAAATAAAAAATGTAGGTCCTAAGCCCTTAGTGTAACAAATTAGTGAAAGTTAAATAATGCCCCCTTACCAATTCAGTTTTCAAAAACGGGTTCTTCTGTGTAGGTCCTTAGCGATTTAGGGCCAGAGGTTACAGTTTGGCACACGGAGGTTAAGCCGTTGGTATGGGGGAGTACTTTACTTCCCCCATACCGAGGGTCTTCTGCCCAACAATTTTATAGATCTCTGTCAGTGCAGTGGGCATCTTTTAACATTTGCAGGGACCACCGTCACAGTGGTTCCTCTGAATGTATTAAACGTTTGACAGACAGCTATCTCAACATGATGATACCATCCGTCAAAGTTTTAACATGTTTTTGTATTTTCAAAAACAAAATCTAGAAGCATGATTTTATTTTATAAAATAAAAAAACTAATGATCCCCACACTGTGGGAGCTACCTTCCATGCTGTGGGGGTAATATTTTAGTATCACTGCCCTTACCACCATGGACAGTTGAAGCTTCGCATGCTACCACCCACTCTAAACTGGGCAGATGGTCCATGAATGGCTAACCCTCTGATGTCTTTATTCCTAAGGGCTGTCAGAGACGTATGTCAGCAACACAGATGGAGTAGACTCCGCCACTGACATACTTAAGGTCTGCCTGGCTGTAAATCAGGTGGGCAGACCTGTTTGGTGGAGAGGATACTCCTTTGCCGTTGCAGCAGAGCATCCTCTCCACCAAGCTCTAAATCATCTCCTAATTCTTTATTGGAAATGGGATGCGGATACTTTATATTTTTTCACTAACACTTTTAGTAAAAGCAAATGAGAACAACCTACACAAAACATCATTAGTGGTGCTTTTTATGATTTTTTGTACATTGTGTATGTTCAAAAAATGATTGATTTAGTATATGCACTACATAGCACGTCAGGTTTTTGTCCATTTGGAGAAATTAGACAATTAATTATAAGAAATGTCACTGACATGAGAATAATGTCAGACACCAGTAATACACAAATAAAAAATTGCATTTTGGGCTGCTTGGAGGATCTATTAGTTGTACATATATTCTTGACCCTGCGTCCATCAGTACTATTTTATACATCTCAACCAATATGATATGCAATTTTTCATGGTCTAAACAACAGTATTGGTAAGTGAACTAGAGTACTTTGTGTTTCACTTTGATCGTTATTGTCAACTGCTGCACAGTGTATTAGAGCAGGAATAGCATTAGTGTCGTGTTTATTTCAATGTTGAGGTGTCTATCACTCAGCCAATGATCTGTACTGTATAAGTCTGTAGAAATGTGTTTATTGAAAGAGACTGATTGTGATTTTCTGGAAGGCAAGATGTCCATTGATGGTGTAGATATATTTTGGAGATGAATTTCAAAGTTTTGGGGACCTAGCTTGTAAATAAACCAATGAGTATCTCTCTATCTCTCTATTCTGTCTGTGAGCAGAAGCCCATATGTCAATGTTTGGTGGTAAAGGTTTCAATATGAGTTGCCATTAAAGTCTCAAATCGTATTTGCACGGGGCAACGATTTATGCCTTTTTAGTTTGTTCTTTCAGGATCATGGTCTTAAATGATTTCATGAAATCAGAACGAGACTTTTGTAACTTGATTTACTTACACCTGCCTGTCAAGACCATCTGTAATTGGCAAAACACTCCACATTTGATACCTCATATATTTTAGAAAATATGACCATTTTCAGGACAAATCGGAAAATTTATACTGGCTGACTGTACAAAAAAAAATGTTTGCCTGGTGTACAGGATTTATCATTCTGCTTCTCCCTCTTTTGTATCTGGTAGGTTCATGAAACGTTCATCTCCGATGAGCTTTGCTCCTTCACTGGTCTTTTGTTTGCATACCCCAGAGCAAGGAAATCCTAATGTGGTTGATGTGGGCTACGTTGACCTGTGATGGCAAAATCCCAGTCTTTGAAATATATGCTTTAAAGCCTCGGAGTGGAAACCAATCTACAATACTCCAGTGAGGTCTTGCTGACATTCGTAATTAGATCACTCCGTCACTCTGAACTCAGCTAAAACCAAGGTCCTGTTCTTCCCTCCTCTTATGAGATACTCTTTCCTAGCTCTATTTTCTTCCCATCAAACATGCTCACTTTTGCAATGTGGATTAGAAAGTTAGGTGTACCCTTCATCCCTCCCTGCGTATGTGATCTTTCATCACCACTACTAATATCACAGAATCTGTTCTCATATTCCTTTCTCCACAGCAAAATCACTGTTTAACTCATTAGTTATTAACAAACCAGTCTACTCCAATAGTCTTTTAGTGGACCTTCACTCCTCTCAACAAATACTTTAACTTTACCACATGGATACTGTTTAGTGTCTCGGAAACACCCTTGCTTCCTCCTAGAAACGTCAGGTTGATTGGCTTTCTGTTAGAATAGGGCCCTGTGCAAACTCTTTATGGTAGTCTTCAAAGACATATATGTGTCAGCCCCTGGCTACTTCTATGATGGTCTAATTTAGTTTAAAACCTCACACAATTTAATATCAGCCAATCAACACTTTCTAACAGCCCCAAAACTGCCCTGGCACCATCCAGATCCATTCTTAACCTTCTTGGATCTACTCACTTGAATGTTCTCCCACTGAACATCGGGGCAGAAGTGAAATGCCAAACTGTAAGTGAGTGGAGAGAAGCTCACCAACTTTGCAGTAGTCGTGACCCTTGTACTTAGCAGTTTCTTAGGACCTACTCCAACAGTTTTAAACTGCTTTTGGGAAATACTGATACTTGGTGGCTCTAGCCAACATGATTTGGTGGCTTTAGCCAACTAATGGATGAGGCACAAGGTTGCTTTGGGAACAGATATAGCATCTGCTGAAAATGCCCCTGTGCCTTTTTCTCATACGAGGCCTTCATAAGTTTAAACAGGCCACTCCAGTCAGCACTATCCGCATCAACAGCACACTAAAGCAGCAGGTACTTGTTGAGGCTGAGAGCCCACAAAGCACAGAATCTGCTCCCCTGTTCTGGTGAAGATCGTTTTTTTATTTCAGGGAATGAACATCCATCTTGCAGGAGAATACACAAGGTTTTAGGGGTGTGGCACCCCTGTGGTGCTGTACATCAGTTCCCTAGGGACTGTTTCTAGTGCTCAAATAAGACATGCATGCAAAAGGCATTCTTTGACGCCGAGGCGGAAGGTGACTCCGTCAATTCTTTTGTCTTGGTAGAGGGCAGTGAAGAGCACAAACAGTGGACTGCTCACCGCTGGGGTTAGGGAGAATCAATATTGCTGCCTTCGGCCCTCTGCCTGACAGTGAGTGTATCATCATCATCGTAGGATACGGCTTGGATTTTTCACAGGGAATATGACTGGGAAGACTGCCTGTGTAAAATGGAACAATGTTATAGCCAAGGATATTTTCACACATATAATGTGAGGCTGAAGTGGGAAGGAGAGTAGAGCTTGGAGGGATCATTCCATCGGAGGGGCCAATGAGGCTCTCTCCATGAAGGGACTGTGTGGACTGGCTCGTGCAGATGAGTTCACCTAGAGCAAACTCAAACAACGTTCTACTGTCGAAGAAAAGCCAGGACCACCTTCTCCCCACCCGAGCCCCTGAGTTCAAGAAATAGCAAAGTTATAATGTCCAGAGGGCCCTTTTGGGAGATCTCTAACTTTCAGGTTTTCTTCCTCTCAGTTGAGGAGTTGGCAATGTGGACACCATGGTCCGCGGAAAGTGTAACTGAGAGGCAGACCTGAAGACCTGTGGAGAGACTATTTTGGCTCAGCTGAAGCTCAGAAACGGTAATGCCACTTCAATTGCAGGAATTACTGGCCAAGAAGGCTCCTCTACACTCAGTCCTCCGAGCCACCCATGGTTGAACTGAGGCTGAAGGTTCCAGATGGGAATGACTTCTCAAATAGGGTTTACAAAGGTCCCTTGCAAGCTGCCTGGTCCTGGCTAAGACTAGTTTTGTTTTGACCACAAATATAAGCAACCCGGAGGAATACAGGAGAATGTTCTATGCAGCGCTTTAAATGGAAAAATAGAAGTGCAGGTACTCTGTGCCAGAGTACCTGCTTGTTTCTGAGAAGTGCCGGTACTCTCCAATTAAAAGTATTACTTTTTTCTTGAGATATGCCGGTACTCTCCCTCGCAAAATAAAAAAGTGCCGGTACTCAGTACCGGAGAGTACCGGCCCATTTAAAGCACTGGTTCCATGCATAGCAGCTGGCAAAGCACACTGACGGAACGGCCTCAGTTAGTCCCCATTATGTGCAATGCATTCCTGTCGTCTGTGCGGTGGGTGAATCTCAGCATTTCTGTATTGGCAATCCTTAGGTCTGTGCACGTGCAATCCTGGGGCTTGCACAAGCCTAGGGCCTGCACATGAACAAACCAGGTGTCTGTGCAATACCAGAGCTCGTACACATGATTTCCTGGGGTTGTACGTGCGCATTTCAGAGGTTCATGCATACACAGTCCAAGAGACCTAGACATGTACAATCCTGGGAGTTACACACGTACAAACCAAGGACTCTGAATATGCAGTCGTGGGAATATTGTGCCTGCCTTCAACTAGTCATGGAATCTAAACAATTACAAAAATACCCAATAACACTGCGGAAGTACAATTTTAAATTAATAAAAACACCCATCCTCCATTTTATTGTATTGGTATTTATATAGCATTTTCCATACGACCTGTGAGGTCAAAAGCGCTTAATTGATACACTAAAGTGTATTATCGTAATGTTATGTATGGCGTTCATTAGAAGCCTCTATTGTAAATAACCGGATCGAAATCCATTTATTCACTGCTGTGATGCAACAACAGCGGGAAACAAAAGTTATTTCCCACCATTGCTACCTCTCTAGGGTTAGTGCTTCCTTCTGCTCTGTTCTGCAGCCTTACCCGGGTCTGTGGAGACACAAGCGAGGCGGCGAAATGGCAGTTGGCAACTTTCTCTCACCTTTCTGTAGACCCCTGGGCAGTGGGATACCGTAGGTGGTGCTTTGCCTGCTCCAACCTGTCAGCAACAGTTCCCAGCAGACTCAAGCTGACAAGGGAATAGAACCTGTGCCGACGTTCATTTTTCACAGAGCCGCTGCACCAGCTCTTTGCTCTTAGTGTGAGTGCTGAGAGCTTGGCTTTTAAAGGGAGGTCGAGGGAAGGCCCAGAGATTGTGCCAGTTAGGTTTTTTTTTTACCATTTTGCGTGGGGGTTGGTGGGCTTTTGCATTTGGCAAGGGGGAAAGGAATTTGTTTTTCCAGTTTGGGTGGGAGGCTGGGGGTTCATGCAGAGCGTGGATCGGGTGGTTGACAGGAGGCCAGATATTTGTTTTTATATTGGGAAATGGCAGCTGGTGATCTTTGAAAACGGTGGGGCACAATACCTGCCAGGAGTTCACACCACTTTGTTCAAAATGTGCCTCATTCATACTCACTCCCTCTCACAGTTACTGTTTTACCCCTCACTCAGTCTAATTCACATTCTCATTTACTCATTCTCACTAATCCTCCTACTCACACACAAATCACTGTTTTTTCTCACTTACAAACACACTTCACACACTTGCCTTTCACACCCACTGATTCTGGGTCCTGGGGCAACTGCACCTGCTGCTCCATTGATAGCTACACCCCGACTCACTTCCACTCCCTCTCACAATCTCCAATCACTCACTCCTTTTAAAACTATGACACTCCTTCACTCACTCCCTCAGACTCACTTTCACCTATTATTACACACTCTCAAACTCGGTCTCACTCACTTTCAGTCTCATTGATTCTCGCAAGCACACTTACACCCACTCATTTTCACTCAGTCCCATTCATAAACACACTCACAAGCACGTGCGTACCCGAACAGAGGAACAACATTTTTAGACTTATCTTCCGTCCTTTGCTGGAAACACGGAGTCTCCTGGCGGCAGCAGCAGCAGAGCAGGAATCTGACACTGGACATTGGATCCAGTAAGGCTTGAGCCTTGATTCCCAATGAGGAGCCGGACAGAGCAACAAGGGCAGGTTTGGAAGGGGGAAGACCCAACTCCGTCCCTCTCCCAGATACTTGATAGGCCCTGCGGCTGGGACAGAACTGGGGGATCCTTTCCCTGCTGCTCTGGGTGGCCTCTTATTGGTCTCAGGCATGCACTGAGGAAGGCATAGTATGTTCGCTAAATAAAACTGATTGTTCCTGTGTGAGGGTCCCGTAGTTGAACTATGCTCCTCAAACATGCGCATTCCAGACATTCACATGCAGTGTTGTGTTTTTACAGCACTCTAGCTGGATCTTGCCTCACCCCTGTCAGTCCCCTTCTCTTCCTCCTGTCATCAGGAGCCTGGCGACGAGGCCGAGAGGGCTGACCTGCACACTGGCAGCGCTCATGGACACACGAAGGTTGTGTTTTCATGAACACTGCTACATTAAAGAATGTGCTGTGTTGGAACTCAGAGAGGCGAGATGCAGAATGTGGCGTCCCTCGGGTGGGGAGGCTGCACACCGAAGCCCCTGACAAGGAGGATTCCAATGGTATATGGACAGAGAATGGGGAAAGTTTGAGACAGATGTGTGGGTGATCAGCAGAACATCCAGTCGTTTTTCCAATTTAGGTCGGGGTGGGTGGGTGGGGGGGGGGGTAAATATAGGGAGTGGTGGGGAAGGTGGCATGCATAATGTAAAATTATAGAGGTGTAAGCATTGACTAAAGAGGTTTTTATTTCCTCGGGTTCTCAGTGTCATCATAGACAACTCGTGCTTTGCTTTTGTCTATTTAATATCACTCTGAACCCCTAAGGGAAAAATACCCTGGTTATTCACTGTTACCCACCTATAATAGATGGAATTCTGACAACCTTGTGGAAAAACCTGTCTATAATTCTTTATGATTTGCGGCTTGTGACACACCAACTCACCAATTATAAAGAAATAACGGCAGAATTCAATTGTAATAATTTATTACAGTTGAGTTGTGATGTCACTATGCCTGCTGCCAGCACCTGAGGTGAAAGCAGGTCAGGCCACACAGCATAATTAAAGCAGCTGTTTAAAGAAGAAAAAACAAACTGTTGCTTTTCTTTCTTCTGCTCTGTTTTTGTAGCTATACATTGTCAAAAACAAAGGAAATAGTTAGGACAACATGTTTATTTTTTGCACTCATTGGGTAGTTATAGAAAATTTAGAATCTTTCTGCATGTTTCTACTGTGTATTTTTAAAATAAATCTACTTCTAATATATTTTTTGCTATAATTATCTAATAGCATTTTTGATGTGTTTAATTTTGCACTAGAGACTATATTTTTATTCTTCATGTTTGCAAACCTGCTTTCTCTTTTATATGAAAGAGCTATGCACCAATGATTTAAGTGGTTCTCGGGAAAGGTCATGGTGTGAACATATGTTATAAGAAATAAAATACCCCCTGCTGTACACGGTAAGGATATTGCAAGTCACCTCAGGGTTCCATAACATTATCAAGGAACTCACCCTTCGGCCTCGATCCGCCATATGGTCATGGAACTTATCGGTGACTTGCAATATCCTTATATGGTACAGCAGGGGGTACTTTATGCCATATATTTTTCTGTATATTATCATCAATGAGACAACTTTCCTATGATTCTTCTGTCCTGGAACACACTACAGCCTCTATAAGCATTCTCCAGCAGCTGCATCTCAACATATGCCAGCTGCAGGTTGAAACAAAAGTTTTTGAATGACAGATCACTATGCCCCATAGAACCATATAGGGCATAGTGTGATGAAACTCGGTCACATCATATTAATTTATGGTGTCCACTTGCCTGAAAAATAGTTTCTCCTGTAATATAATGTTTTTTTTTTGCATTTGGTGCAAAACGTGAGAGTAACCAACTTTGCTCTTCACACACTCCAAGCCCTCAGCTGTGCCAGTGTCAGAAGCTCCACACACACTGTCTGCCAGAGCATATCAGTTCTTGCAGTCACTACACTCTGCTGCTCCAGTACTGGGACCTCAGGTGAAGTTCCATCAGAGCACCTCAGTTCACACACTCCAAGCCCTCAGCTGTGCTCCTGCCAGCACGCTGTCTGCAAGAGCACCTCAGTTTCTGAGCTTAGCTGTAAACAATGCTATAAATCAGGCTGTTATCTTGGTCACATTTGGTCTGCCTGCCTGTGCCATCCAGAGGCCCAGCCCCTAGATGTAACCTGATGTCACCTAGGGAACCTTTGTATGGTGTCCCTGCTCTTTCAGCTCTGCTCTGCTATCCACATGTAGCTCAACCAAAGCACCTCCTTCCAATTACTCAGTGCCCACTGCTGTTCCAGTGCTGGGACCCCTCACCTAGCTCTACCAGGGCTCCTCAATCCTTAGAGACAGTGCCCACTTTAGCTGCATACTGGGATCCCATTCCTCGCACCATCAGTGCACCTCAGTTGATACACTCCAAGCCCTCAGCTGTTCCAGTGCCAGAACCCCACACACTGTCTGCCAGAGCACCTCACTTCTTACAGTGAGTACACTCTGCTGTTCCAGTACTGGGACCTCACGCACAGCTCCATCAGTGCACCTCAGTTCACACACTCCAGCCCCTCAGTCGTGCTCGTGCCAAACTCCACATATGCTGTCTGCCAAAGCACCTCAGTTTTTGCAGTCAGTACAGACTGCTGTTCCAGTACTGGGACCCCGGGCTCAGCTCCATCAGTGCATCTTAGTTCACACACTCCAAGCTCCTCTGCTTTGCCCAGCCAGAATCCCACACACGCTGTCTGCCAGAGCACCTAATTTCTTACAATCAGTACACACTGCTGTTCCAGTACTGCGACCTTGGGTGCAGCACCATCAGTGCACCTCTGTTCACACACTCCAAGCCCCTCACCCGTGCCAGTGCCAGAACCCCACATACACTGTCTGCCAGAGCACCTCAGTTCTTACAATCAGTACACACTGCTGTTCCAGTACTGGTACCTCGGGTGCAGGTCCATCAGTGAACCTCAGTTCACACACTCCAAACCCCTCAGCTATGCCCGTGCCAGAACACCACACACGCCATCTGCCAGAGCACCTCAATTTTTACAGTCAGTACATTCTGCTGTTCCAGTACTTGGACCTCGGGTGCAGCTCCATCAGTGCACCTCAGTTCACACACTTCAAACCCTCAGCCGTGACCGTGAAATAACCCCACACACGCCATCTGCCAGAGCACCTTAGTTTTAGTACACTCTGCTGTTCCAGAACTAGGACTTCTGGCACAGCTTCATTAGTGCACTTCAGTTCTACTCCCTTCTGTGCCTGTAACTTTTCCAGTACTGCAGCCCACATGCAACTCTGTCAGTGCACCACAACCCTATCCTGCAGCACCCCATTATTTCAATACCAGGAATTACATGCCGCTCCGCTTCTCATTCCTCAAATTCTGCCTTTCTGTTATTCCAGCACTGGGCTGGGACACAGCTCTGTCTATACCCCCAATCCTGATCTGAAGTACCCCAATATTGCTATATTGGGGATCACATACAACTCTGCTAATGCACCTTCCTGCTGTTCTGCAGTGCCCTCTGCTGTTCCACACTCTGACTTCTGGTTGAGGATGTGGGGGAGCTAAACTCTCAATGTTTTCTTTCTCTCCCACTTTTCTCTTTCCAGCTCTTAAAATCCATACATTAACAGTTTCGCTCTTTCTTTCAACAGTTTATTTCTACTCCCTCCCTTTTTTTTATTTCCCTCTTCCTCTTGCTACCTCCTCTTTCAAACTTGTGGTTATTTCTTTTGTTTATTCTCTTTTTTCTTCATCAGGTGTTCATTCTTTCACTGTTTTTTTCCTCTTCCATTCATTCTTTATTTGTCTTTTTATTTGCTTTTTCCTTTGACTTGGTATGCGTCCTTTCACTTTTTTTTTAGACCTTTCTTCCTTCCTTTCTTTGGTATTTTCTCTTATCTTTATCTGTCAATTCATGTTTTACTATCAAGCAATCAATCAGCAGATTTGTAGAGCGCAACAAGTCACCCACTAGGGTTTCAAGGTGCCGGGGGTAGCAAGGGAACAGTCGTCGACGATCAGTTGGGGATCAGTCAAAGAGACATGTTTTGAGGTCTTTCCTGAATTAGAACATTGGAATGTTGTAAGCTCCATTGAAAACAATGGAGTGCTGCGGGCTTTTACTGGCCGGTAAAAGCCCGCAGCGCCAACATTCCAATGTTCGCTTTGTTCACAGCAGCAGCTGTGAACAAAGCCTCACGGAGCCCGAGGGGATTTTAATCCCCTCGGGCTCCGTGAGCAATTTGTTTTTTTAAATAGAACATTCTGCCCTGAGTGGCAGAATGTTCTAATAGCCTTAGAACCCGCCGTAGCGGGCTCTACCGGCTATTAAAGGCCCTTTCCCTTGTTAAATGCCCTCGCCTTCGGCTCGGGCATTTAACGCGGGGAGCGGGCCTTTAATAGCCGGTAGAGCCCGCTACGGCGGGTTCTAAGGCTATATTGCGATAGGGTGGGAGATTGTCTGAGGTGGATGGGGAAAAAATCCTTCTTTTTCCCGTCCGTATGTGGAAGCCACAAGTTACTTGTCTGTGATGTGTCAGTACACAAATGCCCTGGTTCTTTTGCTGCTTGTTTCTCTCACCATCTCTCTTTTTTTCTAATGTTCATCTTTCTCTTTCTTTTCACACTTCTTTCATTTTTTCCTCTTAATCTTTCGTTCGCTAGCTTCCTTCCCTTTTTTCTTTTGTCTGACATGTTTGCTCTATTTCTTCTCTTAGTTGTGTTCTCATTTTCTCGTTATTTCTTTCCCTTCTTTCTTTTTTCTTTGTGACCCCTTCTTTTTCTTCCTTTTGTCTGTTGTATTCCTTTCGCTGCTCTTTTTCTGCCCCATCCTCTTTCTCTCCTGAGGCCTAGTTATCAATGGAGCAACAGGTGCAGCAGCACCGGGGCCTAAAGACCTATGGACCTCACTCAACTCTAATTACTGCTGTATTTTCCTACCGAAATTGCAGTCAACCATTTTCCTTTCTTACTCCCGGGCCCATGAAACTGTTACTACGCCACTTGTTCTCTCCATCTTTACTCCTGACTGCCTCTATCCTTTCACCCTCTAATCCGTCCCAAATTATATTTTTGTAATGGTGTTTTCAGCATTACACTCTAATGCCAAAAGGTTTATTTCTGCTAAAGGTCTATAGGATAATTGTATATGTTTTAAGATAGAGGAAGAAGGTACATTGAAGTGATTTAATTAAATGCTGGTCCACTAGAATTATATGGCAGGAAAAGACGACATTGTGAGGAAAGGTTGACCCATTATGTGGGAAGAAAAGTCCAGTTATGAATTTACAATCCAATAGCTCTGATTCAAGAAAATGTGAAACCGATTGCATAGCAAATGCTTGTTTAGCATTGGCAACACCTACTTAGCCCTTCAGCAATTCAATATATAGTCTATGTGAGATAGATTGGATGCTCCGTATGAACTGAGGGAGCTGGGGGTGGGTTTCTGGGGGGGAGGGGGCGATGGAGTGGTATAGTTAGTGCCTACAGCGTGACTGTCTTTTCCATTTGTCTTTACCTCAGTGATTCATCTAATGTTGCTCTACAGTGATCCTCCAACCTTCCTCGTCACTCTTAGGAATCCAAAGTAGGAATAGGTGCTAGAATGGAGGGTGTTATCTGTGGAAAATATTTTTGTAGTGGTATTAACTGATGCTTCCCTTCACTTCCGGGCCATGAAACTTTGCCATTGCCACATAGAAAGGACATGAAGAGAGAAAAGACTGATATTCATGTGCCACTCACCAAGGCAAGGCTGAATGAACAGATTGTCTGACAATGAATGGGCAGAGATGTAAACACAATATGGCAGCAGATTTGATGTCATGCCTTCTGATGGTTTATTACCTGAGTGGGAAAATAGATGTGGTAGGAACATCTTGGCATAGGACAACAGTGTGCACAGGGCTAGGCACCTCACTTACTACTAACCCATACAATAAAAAAATACAATTACAGATTACATTATCCTGTAATGTTGGTTAGTTAAATGTTATTTATTTAATTCTAGCATTTAGTAAACCAGTACTCTTTTGCATATCTTTTACAAACATATTACTAATCATATAATCTGTTTTTATCCAAGAACATGGCCCTCCTGCAAGACCTCCTGAATGAGATGAATGTCTTAAAGAGCGACGTTGAGAAGCTCAATGAGCAGTTTGGTGAGGTAAGTCTGCTATAAACCCTAGTCTCTGCCCACCTGAGACACACTGATTGTGGGGTGAGCACTGAATATCCTGAGGTGTGGGAGTTCTGACTGCCCTGGAGTGTTGGGTCATACATTGGGCGCAGGTGTACCTCTAACAATTTGAAAGTTATGCTAGGGTAATCTTTATATGTGTTAAGTGCTGTGTGAATTGTCAGAGGTGGGGGCTGAGTGTTCTAGGCACTGGCCTGAGATATCATGAGATTTATACTTAGGTCGGTGGCCTTGTTGCAAATGAACCATGCCCCTTGAGATTCACGCATTGTTATCAAGGTCTTGTTCAGTTCTTATCTAGGTGTTTGAGCTGGTTGTAGCAATGGTATGTGTTTCATTAGGCCCCCCCCTGGGCAGATAGCCTTAATGTTCTAATTGGCCTACATCTCTTTAGGTTCAAACTAGTTGGATGCACTTGATATTGTAGTTGGTTTGTGTCTCAGACTCATACCTATGTGGAGGGGCTTGTTTTTATTGATTTGGTCTCCTTAGGTTTATATTTTGGTGGAAACTGTTACTGTTGTAATGGTTTTAGGTCTCAGTATTTTATACCACAATGGGTGACTTTGGTGCTGTAGATGGTTCATGCTTCATTAAATTCAGGCCTGCATAGATGATCGTTTTGCCCAGATTCCCTGTGATTTTGGCCTCTAAAACTCAAAGGCTGTCTACCTGTTCTAGAGCTTCATAAGACGAAAGCCCAAATAGCATCAAGCGCATCTATCAGGCCTAGTGTCATGTAACACCTAGGCCCATTAGAACAATAAAGCCAGCATGGGTACAGAATCATATGGGGTCTGGGACATCCAGAACACCCACCTTAGTGTGGCCGTACTGTGTGGTGTATCACGTGCCCTGTCTTCCTCCTGGGGTAGGCAAGAGTGAGCAGCTTATAAGAGGTCAGTTCTGGTTTTGTAGGTCGTGCTTCAGACCTGGTTGGTGGTTGGTGGTTGGTGTAGTGTCAGACCTGTGTCAGGGTTTAGGATGGAAACGGCGCATGCCGGGCTGCTTATCAATCTATCAGGGTTGTCGTCAGGATCGGACAGGCCTATAGGGCAGTCAGTCAGGCAGTGCCTGATGGGGGCCTGAAAGGTCAGTGTGTGGACCGTTCTTTAGGTCCCAACCTACCATACAGCACAGCTGTCTGGTTTGCTAAACACATCTTGGGGATTTTCAGAAAGTTGACCTAGAAATGCATTCCGTTTGTTGATTACCATTGGCTTTGTGGTTTGTAACTCACACTTTATAGATTTCCATTTGCTGGCTTTATTTGCTTTAGGCTCTCCAGGTTTACTTCGTCCCTCCTGTTGCCTAAACTTTGTTTTCTGTATCCTTCCACGAAGTCACTTTATGTTAACAGGCCTTTAGATCTTGTTCTTATGTTGTCACATTTGCTGTGCATTCCAAGACCGAGGTCAAATGTCAGGCACTGTTTTCCAGTTGCGCTTGTTTACTTTTCTTTCTCTGACTTCAAAGTCAAAGGACTTAAGTGACAATCTTGCTGGATACTGAGGGTAGGAAAGAGTTTTTTTCTAGCACATAAAAACATTTAAATGAACTGTGTAAGTATTTCAGAATATATCAGAATTATGAACGCACAAATAAAGCACTTTTCTTGTTATTTCTGAAGTGTGTTGGAAACAAATACTTTAATATGGTCAAAATAATTCATTAAACAAGGTGATGCAATTTCCACAAATTGTTCAATAGTTTTATTAGTAAAACTGTATGTCTGAGCAAATGCAATGGTTATTACAATTGAAAATGTGTTGTCTTCAATGGTGGTGTACTACTACACCATGAACATTCCACTTTACGCCACTTCACTCTACGCCACTTCGCGCTATGCCTCTGAACAGCAGCCACGTTGGTGAACAACATGGCTAAAACACTTTGGCAAAGCCAATAGCTATTGCATAGGCCAGACCTCCTGGCTGTGGCAATGCTTGTTTGGTTGGCTGTGGACCTGTTTTAAGGTCTGCTGGGCGTTTTTTTACTGTTGATTTCCATTATGTTAAAACAAACATGATGTGTAGTAAGCTTAAATTCATGCAGTCTTCCATACCCTGAGCAACACCAATACAGCATGTATTCTACAAGGTCAAAACTGCCCCAGTTTGCAAACATGGGCTACCTTTGCAGTTGTCTAATTCACTAAGGGAAGCACTTTTATTATGGTGCCCAAGCATATTTTCTGTCCAATTCAGACCCTGGTTGTCGTTGCCTTCCGAAGGGCTCCCTTCCCCGCAATTTGCGTACTGAGACGTTATGCACGATTGAGGTAAACTAATGCAGCCTGCTAGAAGGTGTCTGTATTAGTTGAGAATGGTGTTTTTTTGTGGTGGGTATTGGGAGAACTGTGTCTTGTTTGAGGACTGCCACGGGAGGGCGCTGCGGTGCTTAGGTGCATTATTAGAAGAGGCGGTCCACGGGGCAGAGTTGTGAGGTGCCCCCAGTGCTGACGCAGCTGCGTATTCTTCCCACACTGAGGCTTGTGGTCCCACCCACACTACTAGGCCAGCATGGTATGAGCAGCGCTCGCGCGCACGTGCTCTGCCAGTCTTGGCCCGCTGGCTCCAGGCAGCCACGCGCATTCCAACAGACTCAAGGGGAAGGCGTCTTTTCACTGTCACATCTCACTGCCTGCCTAGTAACTCGAGCTAAGGCCATAGCAGCGTATTCCGTTTCTCGGATGAGGGCCCGGGATAGATGCGACCTCTGGGCTCCCTGTGTTGTTTGTGTTGGATACACACAAGATAACAACCAGTAGTCAGCCAGATGAAAACCATCGCACCTCCGCAGGATTCACATTGCAAAGTAAGTCTCCAAGACAGAAACAAACACAGCGACAGCGCAAAACAAATCTTAGTCCTTGGAGACTCAACAGGGACTCCCCTGCGCACGTCCGTGAGCAGTGTTTGCGTCACATGCCGTGGCTTTAGTTTTACTTCTGCAACTATAATACTGTGCTGAAGCAAACTGTGTACTAAGAGTATGGAAGAGATGACGGAAGGTGCAAGTCATACAAGAAGTTCCGACATCCAGTACTCCTGCCCCCGTCTCAGTGTCTCTCTACACTCGCCATGTCATGAGTACCTGTGTTTCTCCTGCACGTTAATGCCATACTACAGCACCGTCTCTAGCACACCCAACTTGTTAATTACCACACTCCAACCACCTGTCCTCAAAAGACATGCAGCACGTGTTCGAACAGAAAGTGACTGCAAACATTTAGCGTACAGTGTCTGCAAGAGCCGTTGATTTGCACGAACTATTCTGCTCTTTTGAATATGTATCCCTATAACGTTGTACTTCGCTCCTCATTTCATCCACTGTGTGGTCCTGTTATTCCCCGTGATTCCGCCATCGGCCCGAGCACACAACCCATATGACTGCCTGCAACATCGATGCCTATATTCTTGTCCTTTCGTTTCTTTGCCCCTATTTTCCCCAATTAAGTGCACACATCCAAACCATAGCCCAGCTAGTCTGCAGAAACTTCGAATAGCTCCCGTATCTCGTCTTCTGCTTAAAATATCTCACCCAGGCCTTTGACGATTTTCAGCAGCCAATAGATGAGGGGAGAAGGGGGCAGCACAGTTAGTCCGATCCCCTCCTAAAGCGCATGCCCTTTTTTCTCTGAGCATCATCATGCTCTGTACAACTCCCCTCGCATCAGAGCTCCTAACTGCGTTATGTCAGGATGAGCAGAGCACCAAATCTTGTTTTCGTTTTGCATTCTGTTACTTGTAGTTTTACTTTTCCGCATTGTAAATTCATGACAACAATAGCACAATTCAGCGAAAAAACAGAACAGGAGCAGCGCTTCAATTACATGGGACAACGTGACATCTGTATGTTTCAGAAACATCAATCCTCTGATGTACCATGATACCTCGCTGAGGCGCATAAGTCAACACCATACCTTTATACTAGCCCCCCTGGGTGTCTGACTTCAACAACATATTCTGGTTGCAAAGCTGCCAAGCGGCCAAAGATGTATGACACGTTAGCCAGTCCTAGCTTTATAGCCATGATCATACTGCATTATGGGAATTGTCATTTTTAAGTCTGCTCCACCTAAATAAGAGTTTTCACCAGTGCTACAGAGAAGGGCTTTGGCTCTGCCCACATATGGTTGGTCAGGTGTACATGTTTTGATTCGGCAGAAGTTGTGTGCTTTCATAGAAGTGGGCGAGCCAAAAAATTAACAGAACGAACCGAATCAGAGGCGAGTCAATGGGTTGGCTTGGCTCTTAGTGCTTGTGCATTAGCTGAGCCCAGAAAACGTTTGCCATGTAACTCATAGGCATATATTACTTCAAATATTATAAAGACACTTCAAAATTCAAAAAAGCGTATTTCTTTAACACGTGGAAGCTTTGACATTAATATTTCACATTAGAACATGTAATGAGAAGTACGTTTTTAACTATGAATTTAGAGCCATTCCTGCCCCCGTCCCCACCCTGAAACAGTGCTTAGGGAATTAGGAGGCAAGACAGTTGTCATGTGAACCCTGCTTATAGATGTAGCAACAATATAGTCTATGAAATCAAACACCACAGGTTATGTGCAGCTGGTATTCTGAACTCACTTGTGAGATAATTAAGATAAAGGAGGATCTGTGAAATAAAATATTTACCTAAGATCACACAATTTTTTAGATGGGGAAGCTACGATTCATCCATGTTTTCTGGTTTCACTTTCTACAAATCAGCCACTATAATGGGTAACTATTTGTCTATCCCTTGTTAATGCTTTGTTTTGACCTCTTCACATGATGGTAGAGCGATGGTGACAGGCAGAAACCACAAGAAAGTTCAGCTCGTCATGGGCTCAAGTTTCCAACGGGATCTCAAGCTGAGCCAGAGCTAGGCTTCAGGCTCAAGCTTTCTGTGGATCTTCCACCTCTACTGCCCACCTCTGTGCTGCCACTCCATGTAACTGTGATTACTTGGTTTGTTAGGTTTCGCCTGCACAGCGCTTACGCTGTGCTTGTGAAATCTATTGTATTCAATATAAATCTTAAAAGGGGCTTACATCCAGTGTTTGGTTTTCAGTGGTTCCTGTGCTTGCCATTTAGTTTTCCTCCATTTCTATTGGCTGCAGCATACAATTTCCTGCATTTACCAATGCTTTTTCATGTGTTTGTCAGTTTCCAGAGGCCCAGGTACTGTTTACATTAGCTTTTGGGGAACTTTTTTCGTGTTTTGTTTTATGTGACTTCCACTTTTTATGTAATCTCTTTGTGGCTGTTCCCCAGGCGCAGCAGATTGTGTTCCCATTCTGGTCCAGCTTGTACACCCCTCCCATGTGTGACTTAATTTGCCAGAGCATCCCTGCTCCACTGAACACTTAACTGGGGTTGAGCATTTGCACTTGCATCCCTGTGTGTTCCCATTCTGATTCAGCTTTTTACATTTATTTCCCATGTCCCATTCAGCTATGTTTTCTGAAATCAGTTTGACTATTATTGAATTGCTAAGTGGGTGAAGAGACAGAAAGGGGAGGCCCTAATGCCTCCAACAAAACAGAAATGGGACACCTACAGGATTGTTCCTTAATATTGTGGCATGTGATCCTCTAGTTGGTTGCTGGGTGTACTCTGCTGCCCCGAAAAACCTTTTCTGGGACAAACAAATGCCTATTTTGCAGAAGATGAGAGTCTAGAAAAACCTTTTACCTCTCCTTATTTGCCTGAATAGCTGAGGCCTTCTGGGAAGGTTCTTATGTGGCATCTCCTACTGCCCCCTGTAGGGGGACAGCTTGAACAGTTGTTAAAAGACCCAGCATGATCTCTCTGTTTACAAATTGTACTTTACTACTTTAGCTATCGACTGAGATACATGTAATGCCTAGCATCTCTCTTGATCTGTAACGCACCATTTTATGGAACTGTTGAATTCTTTAGCTTGGATTTAGATAGGGACGTCGCCTATTTACAAAACTGAAAATCAACACTGGTGGACAGGGTGGATAAGATATGGTTTTATTTAGCCAGGCATACAGCACTTCTGCCTGCTCGTATTGTTCAGTTTAATTTTATATCGTATTATGCCAAATAGCTTCCCGATTGGCCCGTTTGCATGGTTTATATAGTGCTTTATACCCCTAGTGAGCAAGTGAACCACTCCAATTTTTATTGATTTTCTGGGTGCCCTTCGAAACGGATGATAGAGATTACGTTTTAAGCGTTTTGGCCTAAGCTCAAGGTCGATTATGCCTAGGCTTCTCTCTTTTCAAACAGAGCAGCCTGTTATTCTCGAGTGCTCTTCCATGGATGTTAAATCAGTTTTCCCTTTAGTTCGTGTCAGTGTCACTAAGGAGGGAAAGTAAAAATAAAGTTATGGAAGAAGCTTCAAAGCAATTGTCACAAGTCAGAAATACTTCCATATATCCGGGACCACTTGAATTATGTGGCAAGGCTTTCGACGCAACAAGAAAATGTAAGCTATGCAGCACAATGCAGCACATTTTGAGGTAGTATTACTTCAATAACTTGTCATTTTTTATTATGTTATATGGACAAAGGTTATTACTCACTAGTACCAGTTTAACACCGTCCAGTAGCACTCAGTGACTTAAAGGTGACCGGTTAACTTTTTCAAAGGGCCTGTGACTGCACACTTACAGCAGAGTTGTTGGTACCGTTTTCAGCAGATGATGGACTATCTGGCAAGTACGGCAATACCACAATTATGCAAAAAACACTGTGGCCTCAGAATGATTGTTTTGTGCCATGCATACATTATTTGGTTAATAAATCAGTAAGGAGAGAACCTTTATACCCAAGTGCCAAGGCCCACCATTAAGCCGTGAAACAGTTCAGTTTGGTGTGTGTACTACCATGGAGGTCATTTAGGGGTCGCTAGGGATCACAGTCGCGACCCCTGGCTTGCCCTTTGCGACCCCAGCACTGCCTTTGCGACCCTTGACTTCAGAGGTGCTAAATTCAGTGCCAGGAACACAGTGGCAGCTCCTCCGATCGTCGACGTCAGTTGGAACTCCACTCTCTGTTTTCTTTCAATTTTTATTTCACTAATAGAGAATAATAAAAGATTATAAAATATTATGCACTATAAGTGTAATAAAAATGAGGTACAATTAGCTGGAATATGCCTTTCCATGGCAGCTGAGGTAAGTAAAAATGCTTTTAGATCTATGGTGTGTGCATGCTTGCGGGTGAGAGTGTGTTCATATGCGAGGAAGTGTGTTTAAGTGTGAATTTGTATGTATGTGTTAGTATGTGTGTGTGAATGAAAGTGGAGGGAAAAGGGTGCAGTGATGTAATTCTACTACCCCTGGCATGTTGGTGAATTGACGCCCATGTTTAGTACCTGAAAGACCTTTCATAATGTGTACTCTGCTGTTGCATCTGGTCTCCCCAAGCCTGCAAGGATACCTAGCTTTTAAAGGCTTAGGGCCTGATTACAACTTTGCAGGACGGTGTTAATCTGTCCCAAATGTGACGGATATCCTGCCCACCGTATTACGAGTTCCATAGGATATAATGGACTCGTAATACGGCGGGTGGTATATCCGTCACATTTGGGAAGGATTATCACCCTCCTCCAAAGTTGTAATCAGGCCCATAATCTCCTATTTTTATGACCATGATTTTTGGTTCTTTGCTAATTCTATGCAATTATATGTAAAAACGCTATGTCACCCTGTGCGAGGGGCTTGAGGCACTCCATCAAGAACCTAAATAACCTAAATACATACTTAGTGAGCATTAATATATATTTTTGAGTGATTACTGGTATCTATTCTTGAGTGAGGAAGTTTTGTATAAACACACTTTGAGCTGAATGTGGAAGAAGGCATACTGATGTAAACTATTTACCCAGTATGAAATAATTTGGTAATTTTACAAATCAGGAATTCCGCCCATAGTTCTTGGCCACAAGGTCTGTAATTCTTTTACAAATCATGTTTCCTCCTCTCTCTAGGTTTAAACAAAGAGCAGTGCATTGTACAGGAAAAACTATCACTGCCTTCAATAAACCTTAAATGGAAGTTTCCATAATTCGTGATAAATCAATCAGAACTAATTAAGATTTTTATAGTGCAGCAGTAGGTGAGGAAAAAAGTATGATGCCTTCATTTATGCACCTCTCACCCTGCAAAGAGAGCACTCACACCATCCCCCCTGCACTCATACAGTGCTCCCACACCTCTTAATTTATTGTTAATCCAATAGGTGAAAGCAAATGCATTTACCAATGCTTCTTTATCCAGTCTCCTGAGCTTGAACTTTCTGAGGTGCACACATGACCTTGTAATGCTATTAAAGTGTCTTAGATAACTAGATCATTTACTTTGTTTGTTTTACGCTGTCAGCAGCACAGAGGGAGGAATGTTTTTCAGTCCTAGCACCCTCCCCTTCCATCATTACCTTTAGGATTAAGATTGCAGTTTTGTGTTGGATATCAGTATGAGGTACCCAGTGCTACACTAATCTACATGCATCTTTAGGTCTTGTTTGACTGTGAAATTGTCACCTGACCTCATGTGATCAACAATAAAGAGCTTTCAGAGTATCACTGAGAGAGGGGCTTAAGCTCCACCCACACGTTGGTTCCCTGAGTGCAAGATTTGATTGGGCCACATTTGTGTGCTTCCACTAAAAAGACTCCTTGTATTGCACTTTTTGGCTTGTCAAAGCTTATCCTCGATACAGCAGGGCTGAGTTGGTTATGATCATCAATAGTTCTGATGTGTTTATTATGAAATGTTATAATCAGGGCCATTGGAATAATGCGATTGTGCGGCCGCAGAAGATTTTCTCATAATTAAACATTTGCCGCATTTACCAAATATTCTGTAATCTGCTGCATAATCTGCAGATTTTAACAAAAAATGTTTGTTTCTAGCTCAAACAGTTAAAAAGTTACTAAGAATGCAGCAACACATGTTGTTGAAGCATCAAATTTTATTTTCAAAGCTGGACTGGTCACCTTTCTGTTGCTTATTGCTAAATTCTGGTGTCACAGTGGTACTAATGAGGTGTTACCAAGTTTCTAAATGATGAATTAATTAAGTAATACTATTACAAAATATGCCTCATTATGCCGCACAATTTGCCTTTTTTGCTGCATAACAGGGCCACTCCTGCCACATAATTCCAATGGGCGTGATTATAATAAAGACACTAGGTCTAACATATTTGTTGTAAAAACATATGTTAAAGTCAATAGGCATTTAAGTATGGAATGTTATCACTCTATATTAAAGCCTAAAGATTGGTATTTTGTTACATGAAATGTCAGAGATATCATTTGTAGGGAAGGATTTTGGCAAACTGCCTCTGACAAACCCAGGGCACAGGTCTTCAAACTTTTTTGCTCTGAGTCATCCTAAGCAAAATGTTTTAAAGTTGTATCCCCCTCCAAAACTTTATGGAAAGACTTGGCGGAGCAGGAGGGACAGGGCTAATCGCAGGGGGTGGATCTTATGAGGTAAGTGCGAAGATACTTTTTCTTTAACTCATATTCTGTTCTAAGGCCCTGATTCACAAAGAGCCTCTGCAGTCGTAGAGAAGGTTTCGCAATACGAACTGCAGTGTAGAGATCCCACCACAACTATGGAGGCTCTTTGCAAATCAGGCACTCATGGCCAGATTTACAAAGCCCTTGCGCTGTTCCAAAGCCACATTAGCGTATTTTATTTTACGCTAATGTGGCGTTGGAAAGTGAAAAACGCTGCACCATTTTACAAAGTGGCGCAAGGCATGCAGTGCACCACTTTGTAACCCCTTGCGTTACATTATGCCGGCGCCAGGCATAATGTATGCAAGGGGGAGTTTTGGCGCTAGGTGGGCTGTAAAAATGGCACAAAGGAATCTATTAGATTCCTTTGCACCAAATTCTATCTGCATTTTTTTAATGTCTGCTAAGTGCAGGTGTTAAAAAAAGGCTCCTATTGATTATAATGGGCCTCTGGGTGCTTTGCAGGATTAGCGTCATAATTTTTTACGCTAGTCACCGTAACTACCACCATGGTGCGCTGTATTACAAATACGGCACTACCATGGTGGCTTTACGGGGCACTAAGGGGCGCAAGAAAAGTATGCCCCTAAATGTGAGACTTATAGAAGAACAAGTACCAGAAATCAACCAAAAAACACTATTCTCCATAATTGGAGTGTTGTGAGCCTCTCACACTTCTGGCCCTCAGTGCAATTGCACTTGATGTACTAATAATAGTTGCCCCCCTGAGTAGAAGGCTATCTCCTCTGCCTCTTTTAGTCCTTCCCTACCATGCCTGATCATCATTCCAGTCTTGAAATACACTCTTCCTTTCAGGGAAAAAGGAGTTTTCATCTGTATCTTGTCTCTTTGCAGCAAGGGTGCTCTCAGCCCTAATAATAGAAAGGAAAATGAGCCTTTATGCCTCGTTTGTAAAGATAGACAGACATGATTGTGATGCAGTGGGTCCCTCACACTTCTGGGCCCCAGTGCCACTGCACCTGCTTCACTAATGAGAAAGCTTCCTTTTAATTGACTTATAAAAATCTTTGCACTAGGTACAGTCTGATTACCTATTGCTAAATTGTAATCTTTGAAAGCACTTGTTTTTATTGCAAACACTAAATCATTTTGTGCCAGCCCATCTTATACTCAGGGACACTGGAATTATGCAATTTTGCGGCTGCAGCGTTTTCTGTATAATTATGGATTTTCAACATTTGCATGTAATGCCATCTGCTGTATAATCTGCAGTTTAACCTAAATAAATGTGGTTCTAGCTCAGTCATGATTAAAATTTACTAAAAATGTGGCAACATTTGTCCCTGTGCAGTGTAAAGCCCTTTGTAAAGGTTGACTGGTCACCTGCTTATTGCTTTATGTAGGTGCTTAAGTGCCACTAACAAGGTGAAAACTTTGCCCAAACAGTTTAAAAATTTATATAAATTACAAAAAGATCAAGTAATACCATCACAAAATGTGCTGCATTACACCACATAATGTGCCTTTTCTTGCAGCATAATTTAGTCAACCCTGCTGCATAATTTGGTCCTCCACATAATTCGAATGGCCCCATTTATACAGTGTGTACAACAATTTTAAAATAATGAAATATATTCACAGTGCTTGCTATTACAGGCTGGGACCTCATAGCACTATAATTACACAAATCACTATTCTAAAATGCACCAGCTAGGATTCAATTCTGTGACTCTGGTCTCACAATCACAACCAACTGAGGTTTTATAATATGAAACGCTCCCTCTTCCAAGTTACTTTTAATTTGCATTTATTTTTCATTTAACATGTGTGCATTTATATGATGTTATCTAAAGGTGCAAAAAACTACAAAATACTCGTAGACTATTTTGTTCTTTTTAGCCACCTCTGTGAGTGCTCAGGATGACACTTGCCATACTTTTTTATGCACTTCAAAAGCTGCATGTAAATGAAAACAGCTTGTAAACTTGACAAATAAACAAAGTCAGGATTCCAGGTCATCTTCACTTACTTGTACTTAATGAGGCATTTGTGGCCTCCTAGGATCACAGCCACGGATTACCCGGGGGCACGCCTCACACCTTGAAGACCTGTGCCCTAGGGTAAGATGATTTTACACTGTAATAATTGTTGCTACAACCTCTTCTTAGCTATCTGCCAGGATCTTGCAATAACATAAATATTAAATAATACAAACATCCATTTATATAAATATATATCCATATAAATACTTAGAAGGTCTTTGGGTTAGCTGTATTGTGCCGTTGGTCTGTCTGAGTGCATTTACACTCTTCTTACATCCATGAAAGTGTACTCATGGGGTAATGGTTCAGTCCATATCAGTCATTCACTGTCTTGCCCTGTGAATTATGGCATTTTCTGATCACGTGCACACATCCACGGTTGGCTAGCTATTTAGTTTTCATTTTCTCTGTTTATAGTTGCTATTTTATTTTTATTGTAATGTTTCTTAAGAGTATACTATAGGTCTCCTGGCAGTGCTAACATGTATCTTGCTTGCTACTCATTTCATCTGTAGTATGCTGCATCCCATGTGTCCACTTCCTCTAAGCCAGGAGACCATTCTGAAATGCTGTTGTCCATAGTGCATCATTGTTTTACCATTCTAAGATGCCCGACACGTTAATTCTAAGGATGGCGACCATTCTGGAACTTTAAAATAGTGAGACTTAAGAATACCTCTACAAGATGAACACCCGCTGCTACGCTTCGTTTCGTTATTGCAAGCATATGCCTGCCGTGTTTAGACAGCAGCATGTTTTCTTTTTCTACTTGCCTTCTTTTTCGTTTATCTTACATATGCTATTGAGTTTTTGTGTGTTTTATTGGAGTTGTGTTAGGTGGGATGATGGGACAAATATGAATCTGTAGAAAGATGAATGCAAAGCAAGTATGAGTCACTAGATGGATAAGTGAAAAGATGAGTGACTGAGTGCATGGTTGATGACTTATTGAGTGCCATGACCTATAAACAGCATAAAACACGCTTTCATTCATAGAGCTATTGATATTGCCAGTGTTTGTTGCTGTTAGTATGGTTAGGGCAGATTCAAGCAACGAAGCCTGTGAACCACTGTTGTCTCAAAGGGCCGGGCAGGCTTCTGGTATCAGTCATGACCATTCCACATGACATCTGTGGATGTGCTAGGGTGTAGCTTGCGTTGGTGCATCAGGTGCAGGGGAACCTTGATTATTAATGTATTTTACAGTTCACAAGGAAGCCAAGGGGCAATTTCCTTCCTTGCACTAAGGCCCCGGACACATTGGCCATCTCTCTAAGATGTGCGAGTGATTAAAAACAACCACCCCAACTACAGGCTTGTTAGATGGAACTGCGTGCCCTGAAACTACCGATTTCCTTAGGCCCAGTACACTTCTGTAAATAGAGACTTTTCAAAGCCTCGTTAGAACTAGTAATCGCTATATAAACGCAATTACATTGCTGCCGTCTGGAAAGAACACCTAAAATACACCCGCCTAGTTCTGAGGCCGCAGAGGGAGAGTGACGCCGGGATAGTCGTGTTTTGTGAGCACGACGACAAGTGGTCCCTTGGGAGAAGAGTAGAGCGCGAGCCCTCGCGGGGATAGAGCACGCCCAGCCGAGCTGCGAGGCCTCCTTCGGGCCTGCTCTGCAAGCAGCCTCCGTTGACGGGATGCCGGCAATCGAGGGGCGGCTGTTCTTTGATGAGGCGAAAAGGAGCATGTCACAGCAGGTGGACTTGAACGTTAATTATCGACTATTTTCAGATCTGTACCTGTTCATGGATATTCGCTCTCTGTGGCCTTTGGTACACTGATGTCTTATCTCCTGCAGTAAGAGTATATGTTTGGACTCTTCCGTTCAGGGTTGCTGCTACCTGACCAGCATTATATCCCCGGCTGGTATTTTTATGTCCAGGCTAGTAAATAAAAATAAAAAAGAAAAGGCCAGTATTTTTACTTCTTTGGAATACATACAAACTTAAAATAACAAAAATGTCTGTGGCAACTTAGTTGTTAAGAGGTTCCAGAACTGCTTTACAAATGCAGCTCATGTTGCTGAAGCAAATTTAACTGAACTTCCTTATTAGGTACTTCTTAAGTTAGCATAAAGTGCCCTTTGCTGATTTGGGTTTTAAGAAACTAGGGTGTGGGTTGATGAACGTTGTCTGTATCTTTCCATTATTGATTTTCTGTAGCAGACGAGAATGGTGTTGACAGGGGCATAGCTTCAGGGGGGGGGGGGGGGGGGTGTATGGGGTGTTGCATCCCCCTAATAAATGTATTTTTGATAAATAGGTGGGTACGTGTGCTCTCAGTCGGGTATGGTGAGATGTCTGTCGGGTTTCTACAGGAATTGTTACATGCACACAGACAAAAATGCACACACACTCTGCATCTCTATTTTGAAGGTCTTCAAAAATTTAATTTATTTCACAAAATATTTTGTTTTCTCTCTTGGTGCTTCTACCAATCAGCATCCTCTTCCTTTCCTCTGCCCCACAGGCCTCTCTCATGCATCCCGCTTGTGGTATAAAGCATTTAAACACTATATGCCAGCCTAACTGTCGGAAAATCTGAAACTCCAGACCCAATCTGATTGACCAAGCTACGCCCCTTGGAGTTGATTTTGTCATAGTAGCTTTCTGCCCTTCTGCCCTTCCTTCTCGCATTCTGACTTACCTGTTATATTTTCCAGATGATCTCTTGAGAGATGCTTGCTCACCAAAAGATAGCTAAACCTGGGTGGGTGGTAGGAGTACTACAAAACAGGTACTAGGCAACTACTGTCGCCAGTACCAGGCAATGACATGACACAACTGATAGTTGGTGGCAGCTTGTTTATGTCGGTGGTGTAGACTGGCAGTTTCGTAACCCTTTTTTTGCACTGTGCGCAGAAGGGATCTATGCATTTCTTTTTTTGCGTCTTCAGGACATCTCTTATTTTCTTTCCTTTTGACCATTCTCCTTCCAGAATGTAATCTCTACACTTGATCTCTAGTCTATTTTTATTGGGCCAGTGACAATTTACTTTTGTACTAATGTCGTCATCCACAACATTAGTATTGAGGTCATTTCCATTGACCAACCTCCTGCTTTATAAATCTACCTACCTACCAACATTGTCATAGCTAAGGGCAGTTTGACTTTTGTATATACCTCAGCAAGAAGAGTTCTTTTCCCAGGGGCACTTTGGCAACATTCATTCCTAGGTTTTCCAACCTCTACCTGTGGGCCCACATGATTTTATAGTGCTCTGTAGCCTCCCAGCAAATCCTAGTTGTCTCACTACTTGTACAGAATTGTACAGACATACATCAAATGAAACAACGTTACCGAGGCCCTCACGATATTTGTATAGTCAAAGGAAAATTACCCTATTTAGGATGTCATGTGGACCTTATGAAACATAAACAGGGGTCAGATCCTGATTTAAATGGTCGAAAATCCCCATTATTCATCCATCATTGAAAGCAAATCTCCCCGTTACTCATCCCACGGAGCAAGAGAGAAAACTTGTACATTCGGTTTGATGCTATTCTCAACAGCAGCCTCCGCTGCCTCTTCAATCTATGGCTCTTTCTGCGCCCCAAATCCTTTTAGACTGCCCAGGATAAACAGTTTTGGGTGTCAATGGTGGTTCGTTCACAATCTTTTCTTGTCTGGCTTAACTTCTACAGCCCGCTTCTCCTAGCTGTCCCTTTTCAACTGCAGTTTATCTTTGAACTGGTGCACTCTCTCCGTGATCATCATTAATTGGCCTTGGATGTAGGGAGGGAACTCTGTCACAGTCGTAGGTGTGTCCTGTACCTCAGGTTCTGGAACAGGTTCTACAGTGCCTTGGTTCCCGTTAGTGAGCCAGTTCGCTAACTGAATTGGTAAAAGTCTGATTTCTTTGATAATGTCTCTGTCCTTGGTTCTTGAATAAGAAGAGTGGGGTTTAAACAGATCAGGTAAAAATACACTGCTTTAGGCCAAACTCCACAACATACAGCACTTGTCTTATAATTCCGCTCCTCTCCAACGCTTTACGAGCTGCATATTGGTTTTCTGAGGCTGGACAGTTGTAGACATGGAGTTGGTATCCAGAGATTTAGAGACAGTGTACATTTGCTTTGGGACCTGAGAAGATGATGAGTTGTCATTAATTTCTGTCTGTTTGTTGGCTCTTCCTTGGGCATGTATTCCCCTGCCACCAGTTTCAGCAAAATAACTGAGAAAAGTGACCAGAGCCTTCTCATCCATCAGTTCGTTCTTTTGTCCTACATTGCCTTCCAAACCTTGAAGAATCTCCTGGGTCCTGTCCTACTAGTGATGGAACTCTCGCTTGAGTCGTAAATAAGGCTGGCGTTACTCCTACCCAGATTTCCTATCAATCGCAGACTGAGTCTGAGCTATCATCGAGTATAGAAACCAACAGAGTTCTTAAGTAAAATAGCCTTATTCGGTGTACATGTGCCGGAAGTGTTTTCACCAGACACCTGGTAGAGTCAGATGTGGAGGTGATTGCTGTGGAGGTTTCAGAGGCAGCTGCAGCAGCGATCATAGTAGCTCTAATAGAGCCCAAGTGCTCGGCTGATCTGACAGTGGCCATGTATCCACTATACCCCTGCTATCCAGGGTAGCACTCTTTTTTGGATGCTTGAGCATGGTGAACGCATGCCAGGAGAAATTGGGTTTCTCCTTTCCCACATTTTCACTCATTTGTTTTGAGTTTTGTCAATTAAGTCTGTTTTTTAGATCAATTGAGGGCTGCTTAGGGGTGCTTTTGGGGTGCTACGCCCTTCCGTGCACTTCTCTGCATGCTGTATTGCAGCACATTCAATGCACTCCAATGATATAAAATAGTTTAAGATTATATTGGTATAGATAATAGGTAAAGCAAACAGGTCCGGTGGTTCAGACAGTCAAGGCAGTCAAGACTTTAGCATTAGGAACTGGAGCTCAATTTATATGGCTCAACTGGTTATGGGTGGTAGTGTAGGCACTCAATACATATTATCCTTGCACCTGTCATGCTTAAGAATACAATGCTGTATCCTTCAGTGGTAGAGCATAGCTGCCTAACCACTTTAGCCCATCCACCATGGTCCAGCAATCAACCACAGTGAGTCACCCCAGGAAAACCCTAGAGCGCTGTGTGACTGTCCAGCTGAATTCAATGCTTTTCGTGAGCAGTCGCACAACAGATGAGTGTACAGTGATTCTCCAGTGGTAGTAAAGTCAAGTGGCTGTGTGGCACGTGGACGTTTCAGCAGCATCAACAACAGCAGAGAGCTTGTTCAGCCACTTCTTGTAGGAGGCTGGCCTGGCTTGTAGTGGGTACCAAGGGGTACTTACACTCTGTACCAGGTCCAGTTATCCCTTATTAGTGTAGAAGAGGTGTTTCTAGCAGCTTAGGCTGATAGAAGGTAGCTATAGCAGAACAGCTTAGGCTGAACTAGGAGACATGCAAAGCTCCTACTATACCACTGGTGTCATATGCACAATATCATAAGAAAACACAATACACTGATATACTAAAAAATAAAGGTACTTTATTTTTATGACAATATGCCAAAAGTATCTCAGTGAGTACCCTCAGTATGAGGATGCCAAATATACACAAGATATATGTACACTAGGAACTAGGAACTTCCTCTTTGGAGGATGGATGTCCCACGTCGTGAAGAAGCTTGCAGAGGTGTTCCCACGCAGAAAGACAGCAAACAAGCCTTGCTAGCTGCAAGGGTCGTGGTTAGGGTTTTTTGATGCTGCTGTGGCCCAGGAGGGACCAGGATGTCGCCACTTGGATGAGGAGACAGAGGGGGCGCCCAGCAAGTCAGGGAGCCCTCACAGAAGCAGGCAGCACCCGCAGAAGTACCAGAACAGGCACTTAGAAGAGGAGTGAACCGGAGTCCACCCGAAGTCAGAAAAGGGAGTCCCATGACGCCGGAGGACAACTCAGAAGGTTGTGCACTGCAGGTTAGAGTGTCGGGGAACCAGGCTTGGCTGTGCACGAAGGAAATCCTGGAAGAGTGCACAGGAGCCGGAGCAGCTGCAAATCACGCGGTACCCAGCAATGCAGTCTAGCGTGGGGAGGCAAGGACTTACCTCCACCAAACTTGGACTGAAGAGTCACTGGACTGTGGGAGTCACTTGGACAGAGTTGCTGAGTTCCAGGGACCACGCTCGTCGTGCTGAGAGGGGACCCAGAGGACCGGTGATGCAGTCTTTTGTTGCCTGCGGTTGCAGGGGGAAGATTCCGTCGACCCACAGGAGATTTCTTCAGAGCTCCTGGAGCAAGAGGAGGCAGGCTACCCCCAGAGCATGCACCACCAGGAAACAGGCGAGAAAGCCGGCAGGATGAAGCGATACAAGGTTGCAGTAGTCGTCTTTGCTACTTTGTTGCGGTTTTGCAGGCGTCCTGAGCAGTCAGTGGTCGATCCTTTGGCAGAAGGTGAAGAGGGAGATGCAGAGGAACTCTGATGAGCTCTTGCATTCGGTATCTGAAGAATTCCCCAAAGCAGAGACCCTAAATAGCCAGAAAAGGAGGTTTGGCTACCTAGGAAGGAGGATAGGCTAGTAAGAAAGGTAAGAGCCTATCAGAAGGAGTCTCTGACGTCACCTGATGGCACTGGCCACTCAGAGCAGTCCAGTGTGCCAGCAACACCTCTGTTTCCAAGATGGCAGAGGTCTGGAGCACACTGGAGGAGTTCTGGGCACCTCCCCTGGGAGGTGCAGGTCAGGGGAGTGGTCACTCCCCTTTCCTTTGTCCAGTTTCGCGCCAGAGCAGGGCTGTGGGATCCCTGAACCAGTGTAGACTGGCTTATGCAGAGATGGGCACCATCTTTGCCCATCAAAGCATTTCCAGAGGCTGGGGGAGGCTACTCCTCCCCAGCCCTGACACCTTTTTCCAAAGGGAGAGGGTGTAACACCCTCTCTCTGAGGAAGTCCTTTGTTCTGCCTTCCTGGGCCAGGCCTGGCTGGACCCCAGGAGGGCAGAAACCTGTCTGAGGGGTTGGCAGCAGCAGCTGCAGTGAAACCCCGGGAAAGGCAGTTTGGCAGTACCCGGGATCTGTGCTAGAGACCCAGGGGATCATGGAATTGTCACCCCAATGCCAGAATGGCATTGGGGTGACAATTCCATGATCTTAGACATGTTACATGGCCATGTTCGGGGTTACCATTGTGACGCTATACATAGGTAGTGACCTATGTATAGTGCACGTGTGAAATGGTGTCCCCGCACTCACAAAGTCCGGGGAATTTGCCCTGAACGATGTGGGGGCACCTTGGCTAGTGCCAGGGTGCCCACACACTAAGTAACTTTGCACCCAACCTTCACCAGGTGAAGGTTAGACATATAGGTGACTTATAAGTTACTTAAGTGCAGTGGTAAATGGCTGTGAAATAACGTGGACGTTATTTCACTCAGGCTGCACTGGCAGGCCTGTGTAAGAATTGTCAGATCTCCCTATGGGTGGCAAAAGAAATGCTGCAGTCCATAGGGATCTCCTGGAACCCCAATACCCAGGGTACCTCAGTACCATATACTAGGGAATTATAAGGGTGTTCCAGTATGCCAATGTGAATTGGTGAAATTGGTCACTAGCCTGTTAGTGACAATTTAGAAAGCAGAGAGAACATAACCACTGAGGTTCTGATTAGCAGAGCCTCAGTGAGACAGTTAGTCATCACACAGGGAACACATACAGGGCACACTTATGAGCACTGGGGCCCTGGCTGGCAGGGTCCCAGTGACACATACACTAGAGGGACCCAGGGGCCACCATAGAGGTGCCCCCTGAAAAAGCTAACTACTCTGGTATGGCTGCTGGTCAGTCACAACCAGCCTGCCACCACCAGACACATTTCTGAGCCCCTTGGGTGAGAGATCCTGCTCTCTAGGACTCAGAACAAAGCCCTTCCTGGGTAGGGGTGCTAACACCCACTCCCTCAGGAATGTGCACTGCCCTCTGTTAGAAATGGGGTCTTTGGTTGGCAGTCAGGTTACCCCCTGTCCAAGCAAGGACCCTCACTCTAGTCAGGGCAAGTCACACATAATCCAAATTATCCTGTGCCCACCCTCTGGTAGCTTGGCACTGAGCAGTCAGGCTTAACTTAGAAGGCAAAGTGTAAAGTATTTGTGCAATAAATCATACAATAGCACCACATAGCACCACAAAAATACACCACACAGTGTTTAGAAAAATATATAATATTTATCTGGATAAATGCAGGTCCGAACGATCAAAATGCAATAAGTATATGTTGAGATACCACTGAAAAGTGCTATAAAGTGTCTTAAGTCTTTTAAAAGCAAACAAAGTCTCTTTCAAGCACAAAGTAGCTGGTTCGCGTGAAAAAATCTCAGCAAAGAACTGCAGAGGAGGAGGAGCGTGGAAACAAATGGGTGTGCGTAGATTTCTCGGGCTGCACATGGTGATGTGTTGTTTAGTTTTCACGCAGGGACGGCTGTGCGTCGATTTCCGGCGCTCGGTCGTGGATCCTCTTCGGGTTGCGGGGTTTTCAGACGCCGCGGGGACGATGCGTGGATTTCCTGCGCTGGCAGGACGAAGTCACAGGAGCTGCGTAGATCCGGTGGGCGTTGCGTCTAATTTTCTATTGCACAGCAGGTGTTGCATCGATTCCTCTCTGGAAGTCGGGCTGCGTTGTTCTGGCTTGGCTGTGCGTCGATCCAGTGGGCAGTGCGTCGAATTTCCAGTTGCTACGCTGGCGCTGCGTCAATCTTCTCGTTGTGAAGTCAGGCTGCGTTGTTCCAGTTCGGGGTGTGGTGAAATTTTCACCACGGTGCAGGCTGTGCGTCATTTCTGGCAGGCTGTGTCGAATTTCGCCACACAAGGTGTCCTTTTTGTAGAGATGATGTCTTTTTGGTCCTGAGAATTCAGGGAACAGGAGGCAAGCTCTATGCAAGCCCTTGGAGACACTTCTTCACCTCAGCCAGAGCGCAGCAAGGCAGCAGGGCAACAGCTGCAGTCCTTCACAGAAAGCAGTCAGGTGAGTCCTTTGGGCAGCCAGGCAGTTCTTTTTGGCAGGATGCAGGTTCTGGTTCAAGTTTCTTCTCCAGTAAGTGTCTGAGTTGGTAGGGGCAGAGGCCCTATTTATATACCCAAATGTGCCTTTGAAGTGGGGGAGACTTCAAAGAGTGGCTTAGAAGTGCACCAGGTCCCCTTTCAGTTCAATCCTGTCTACTAGGATCCCAGTAGGGGTGTGGTAATCCTTTGTGTGAAGGCAGGCCCTCCACCCTCCCAGCCCAGGAAGACCGATTCAAAATGCAGATGTATGCAAGTGAGGCTGAGTATGCTGTTTTTGGGGTGTGTCTGAGTGAATGCACAAGGAGCTGTCAACTAAACCCAGCCAGACGTGGATTGTAAGGCACAGAAAGATTTCAGTGCAGAGAAATGCTCACTTTCTAAAAGTGGCATTTCTAAAATAGTAATATTAAATCCAACTTCACCAGACAGCAGGATTTTATATCACCATTCTGGCCATACCAAATATGACCTTCCTACTCCTTTCAGATCAGCAGCTACCACTCAAGCAATGTATGAGGGCAACCCCAATGTTAGCCTATGAAGGGCGCAGGCCTCACAGCAGTGTAAAAACGAATTTAGGAGTTTTACACTACTAGGACATGTAAACTACACAGGTACATGTCCTGCATTTTGCCTACACAGCACCCTGCCCTATGGGTTACCCAGGGCAACCCTAAGGGTGTCTTATATGTAGAAAAAGGGGAGTTTTAGGCTTGGCAAGTACTTTTAAATGCCAAGTCGAATTGGCAATGAAACTGCACACACAGGCCTTGCATTGGCAGGCCTGAGACAAGGTTAAGGGGCTACTTAAGTGGGTGGCACCATCAGTGCTGCAGGCCTACTAGTAGCATTTATTCTACAGGCCCTGGGCACATATTGTGCACTCTACTAGGGACTTATAAGTAAATTAAATAGTCCAATTGGGTATGATCCAATGTTACCATGTTTAAAGGGAGAGAGCATATGCACTTTAGCACTGGTTAGTAGTGGTAAAGTGCGCAGAGTCTTAAACCCAGCAAAAACAGTATCTAAAAAGTGGAGAAAGGTAGGACAAAAGTTAGGGGTGACCACCCCAAGGCTGTCAGGTCTAACATGTGTCCCCCCCCAGCTGAAAGAGGGGAGAGCTACCCAACCTCCTGGGAGCTCTCATCGCTAAGGCAGAACTATCTGGAGAGACCATCAGCATTGGCGTGGTCAATCCCCGGGCGATGCTCCACCGTAAAGTCCATCCCCTGTAGGGAAATGGACCACCTCAATAGTTTAGGATTCTCACCCCTCATCTGCATGAGCATCTGAGGGGCCTGTGGTCTGTCTGAACCCGGAAGTGAGTCCCAAACAGGTATGGTCTCAGCCTCTTCAGTGCCCAGACCAAAGCAAATACTTCTCTCTCAATAGCACTCCACCTCTGGTCCAGTGGTAAGTCTTCTGCTAATAAAGACTACTGGTTGGTCTGAGCCCTCCTCATTTAGCTGTGCTAGAACAGCCCCTATGCCATGCTCTGAAGCGTCTGTCTGCACAATAAATTCCTGGGAGTAGTCAAGGGCCTTGTGCACGGGGGACGTGCACATGGCTTCCTTCAGGGAATCAAAGGCTTTCTGACAAGCCTCTGTCCAGTTCACCAACCTAGGTTGCTTTTTGGAGGTAAGTTCTGTCAAGCATGACACATTGGTACCATAGCCCTTGACAAACCTATGGTAGTATCCAGTGAGGCCTAAGAAGGCTCTCACTTCGGTTTGTGTTCTAGGTAGTTGCCAGGCCTTAATAGTTTCAATCTTGGCCTGGAGTGGCTGCACCTTGCCACCACCTACTAGGTGTCCCAAGTACATCACGGAACCCTGCCCAATCTGGCACTTACTAGCCTTGATTGTCAGGCCTGCCTGTTGCAGAGCCTGAAGCACCTCCTTGAGGTGGAGCAGATGTTCCTCCCAGCTGGAACTATAGACAGCTTTGTCATCTAGATAGGCTGTGCAGTAGGCATCCTTGCCAGCTAGGACCCCGTTAACCAACCGTTGGAAGGTAGCGGGGGCCTTCTTCAACCCAAAGGGCATCACAAATAACTGGTAATGGCCATCAGGCGTGGAAAATGCAGATTTCTCTTTAGCCCCCTCAGTCAAGGCGATCTTCCAGTACCCTGATGTAAGGTCAAAAGTACTCCGGAACTTGGCAGCGCCTAGCCTGTCAACGAGCTCATCAGCTTGGGGGATGGGGTGAACGTCAGTCCGTGTGACTGAGTTGAGACCCCAGTAGTCCACATAGAACTGGAGTTCTGGCTTTGGACCGGGGGCAGCAGCCTTAGCCACCAGCACCACAGGGCTGGCCCAGGGAGTGCTGGACTTCTCAATAACCCCTAGGGTCAACATCTTGGAGACCTCCTCCTTGATGCTGGCCTTCACCTTATACAATAACCTGTACATTTTGTTCTTCACAGGGGGACTGTCTTCCGTGTCAATGTCATGGACACACAGATGGGTAAGTCCAGGGGTAAGGGAAAACAGGGGAGAGAACTGCTCTAACAACTCATAGCAGTCTCCTCTCTGATCTAGAGTCAGGGATTCAGAGAGAATGACACCCTCCACTGACACATCACCTTCTTTGGCAGAGAGGAGGTCGGGGAGAGGTTCACTCTCTTCTTCCATGCCCTCATCTGTGACCAGGAGCATTCTGACCTCAGACCTCTCAAAGTGAGGTTTGAGTCTGTTATGATGGAGAACCCTTAGGCGGTGCCTAGGGGTCTTGAGATCCACTAGGTAAGTGGCCTCCCTGTTCGACTCCTTAATCTCAAATGGGCCAGACCAGCAGTCCTGGAGAGCCCTAGGCTCTACTGGCTCCATCATCCAAACCTTGTCTCCCGGTGAGAACTCAACCAGAGTGGCCTTCCAGTTGTACCTCTCCTTCATCACCTCTTGACTGGCCTCAAGTTTACTCTTGGCCTGCTTCCAGAAGCGTTGGGTTTGGTTGCAGAGGGCAAGCATGTAGCTGACCACATCCTGGGAGGTGTCTTGGGAGCTTTATCCCAGCACTCTTTAACTATGCTTAGTAGTCCCCTGACAGGGTGACCATAGAGAAGTTCAAATGGTCTGAACCCCACCTCTTTCTGGGGCACCTCTCTATAAGCAAACAGCAGGCATTGCAAGAGGGCGTCCCACTTACACCTCATGGCTTCAGTCAGGCCATTGATAATGCCTTTAAGGGTCTTGGAGAATCTCTCAACAAGCCCATTGGATTGAGGATGATAAGGGTGGTAAACCGGTAGGTCACTCCACACTCATCCCACATGGACTTCATGTATCCAGACATGAAGTTTGTGCCTCTGTCGGACACATCCTCTTTAGGGAATCCCATACGGGTAAATATTCCCAGCAGGGCTGTAGTCACCACCGGTGCAGTCACTGTTCTCCAAGGGATTGCTTCTGGATAGCAGGTGGCATGGTCCACCAAAACCAGGATAAACCTGTTGCCTAAGGCAGTGTTGGGGTCCAAGGGACCAACGATGTCGATGCCCACCCTTTCAAAAGGGGTGCCAACAACGGGGAGGGGGATCAGGGGAGCTTTAAGCTTTTTCCCTGTCTTCCCACTAGCCTGGCAGGTGGGGCAGGCTCTGCAGAAATTATCTGAGGCTACCCTCATTCTAGGCCAATGGAAGTGGGTGACAAGCCGGTTAAAGGTCTTGTCTTGGCCCAGATGTCCTGCCAGGGGAATGTCGTGAGCCAGACCCAGTAGGAAGGCTTGGCAACACTGGGGGACTACCAGCACAAGTGCTGCCTCAGGGCCCGGAACCTTAGGCTCACTGTAAAAGAGATAATTCTCCCAGTAGATATGGTGAGTGCCAGAGGCTTTACCAGTTGCTTGGGCTGTGGCCCGTCGCCTCAGACCCTCAAGGACGGGGCATTCTTTTTGCACCTTGCTGAATTCTGCCCTGGTTGGCCCACCCTCTACTTGCCAGCCAGCAAGTTCAGGTAGGTTGCCCAGGTCAGCTATGTCCTCTCCAGTTGGCTCAGGGGCCTTCTCCTCCTCAGGGGCCCCATCCACCACGTTGGAACAGCTGAGGCGGGTTTCCCGTGCCCCTTTCCCTTCATCTTTGCAGCTGTCTGGGCCATTGTTCCATGCTCCAGACACCCTTGACTCACTTCCCGGGCAGCCATGGACCTTGTGGTCATGCAGACCCACCCAGGCAAACCTAACATCTCCAGGTGGGATCTGAGCTCTACCTCCTTTTAGGCAGTATGCTCAAGATCATTGCCTAACAGACAATCTACAGGTATTGCAGGATTCACAGCTACTTTCAGAGTACCAGAAACCTCCCCCCCCCCACTCAAAGGGACCCAAAGCCACCGGTAGGTGACTCTCACGATTGTCAGCGACTATGACCTGGTGGAATGTATTAAGGACTATCTGCTCTGCTGACACCAGCTGACTCTTGACAGTAGTCACACTGGCTCCTGTGTCACGCAGAGCCTCCATCCTTTGCCATTCAATGGTGACCCATTGCCTATACTTGAAGTATTTGCAGGCATGTGAGCTTTAGGCACCATCTCTCTATCTCCCAGGGACACTAGGGAAACCTCTGTCTGCCCCCCAAAGCTAACTGGGACTGTCTCCCCCCGAGCGCTACACTAGCCAACCCAGGTGTCTGTCCAGTGGTGGACTGTGCTCTTTTGGTACACTGGGAGTTGCCCTTAGAGTGTCCATGCTGGTAGCACTCTAAGCATTTGGGGATGAACTTCCCTAACTTTCTGTCAAAGAACCCTGGTTTCTTCCCAAATCTAGAAAAGGAATGGTTTCCCCCCTTGGGAATTGTTTTGGGGGCCTTTAGAGAACTCCTTATCTTTAAGTTTTTCTCCCCCCTCTTTCTTCTATTGGGAACCCTGGCCACTTTTGTGGGTGTCCCCCCAGGTGCCTTCTTGGACACTCTGGTGCTAACCCAGAGGTCAGCCCCCTCAGCAAGCTTCCTGGGATCAGTAGCTTACTATCTACTAAGTGCTGGCGTACCCATCCCATCCAGTGCCTTATTGGAGAAATCATTACAATCTACCCAAGTTTGTGTGGAAAGTTTGGTGCTGTCCCTAAACCTCTGACGGTATTTCTGAGGGGTCAGCCCAAACTTGGCCAGAAAAGAGGCTTTAAGTGAGCATAGACATTCCTATCCTGTGGAGCTAGTGTAAGAAGTGTGTCCCTCCCTACTGCTGGTACATAAAACCACAAGGCCGCCCCCGAGTGCTCCTCAGAGGTCCCAGGGGCCCTTAGTGCAACTTCATAGGCAGCCAGCCACTTGTCAATGTCATGTCCCACCACAAAATTTGGCACCACATTCTTGGGTATACGAACCCTTTTCTCCCCAACAGGTCCTGCATGTATGCTACCACCATCACTGCTGGACTCAGACTGTCTCGCCTTGATCTCTAGCTCCTTGAGACTCAGTTCATGGGCCAACAAAAGTTTTTTCTCAGCCAAGGCGCTCTCAGCTGCAGCTTCGGCTCTCTCAGCTTCAATCTGCTTGGGTGCTCTTTCAGCCTCAGCTTGCTTGGCTTCTCTCTGTGCTCTCCTTTCCTCCTGTTGAGCCTCAATTTTCAACCTTGCCATCTGCAATTGAAACTCTCTCTCCTCTCTCCTTTCCTCTGTGGTCAGGCCTTGATCAGAGACACTGCTCTCTGGTTTGGCAGGGGGCACAATTGTAGTGGTAATCTCATCCACTGATGGCAAAAAATCCTCTGAGGGGCCATCCTCTGGACCCTCCTCCTCAACATCCTTCTCTTTTTGGGCTTCTGCCCAGGCCCTCACCGCCATTCGGAATTCCTCCTTCCTGGAGGCTTTCTGGGTAGGTACACCCATATCCCTGCAGAACGCCTTTAGCTGTTTAACAGTGCAGGTCTCCAGCATAGCAAGATCAAAATCTTCATCTCCTGCTTGAGACCCAGCCAGAGACATGTTGAATGCGGATTTTAGTCAAAAATTGTCAGGAAAAATCAAAATTGCAAAAAGAGATAAAAATCAAGTTGACCTTCAACTGTGGGTAAGTAGTGAAATACTTAGCTACTGTATGTCACCGCACAAGTACAAGTCCTGTTCTCACCGCTGATCACCAATGTTAGAAATTGGTTGGCAGTAAGGTTACCCCATGTGCAAGCAAGGACCCTCACTCTAGTCAGGGCAAGTCACACACAATCCAAATTATCCTATGCCCACCCTCTGGTAGCTTGGCACTGAGCAGTCAGGCTTAACTTAGAAGGCAATGTGTAAAGTATTTGTGCAATAAATCATACAATAACACCACATAGCACCACAAAAATACACCACACGGAGTTTAGAAAAATACATAATATTTATCTGGATAAATGCAGGTCAAAATGATCAAAATGCAATAAGTATATGTTGAGATATCACTGAAAAATGATACAAAGTCTCTTTCAAGCACAAAGTACCTGGTTCGCGTGAAAAAGCTCCGCAAAGAACTGCAGAGGAGGAGAAGCGTGGAAACAAATGGGTATGCGTCGATTTCTCGAGCCGCATACGGCAATGGGTCGTTTAGTTTTCATGCAGGGACAGCTGTGCGTCGATTTCCGGCTCTCGGTCGATCCTCTTCGGGTTGCGGTGTTTTCAGACGCCGCTGGGACGATGCGTGGATTTCCTGCGCTGGCAGGACGAAGTCACAGGAGCTGCGTAGATCCGGTGGGCGTTGCGTCTAATTTTCTACTGCACGGCAGGTATTGCATCGATTCCTCTCTGGAAGTCGGGCTGCGTCGTTCCGGCTCGACTGTGTGTCGATCCAGTGGGCGTGCGTTGAATTTCCAGTCACTAAGCCGGTGCTGCTTCGATCTTCTCGTTGTGAAGTCGGGTTGCGTCGTTCCGGTTCGGCGTGCAGTAAAACTTTCACTACGGGGCAGGCTGTGCGTCGTTTCTGGCAGGCTATGCGTCGAATTTCACTGCACATGGAGTCCTTCTTGTAGAGATTAAGGGGGTTATTCTAACTTTGGAGGAGGTGTTAATCCGTCCCAAAAGTGACGGAAAAGTGACGGATTTACCACCAGCCGTATTACGAGTCCATTATATCCTATGGAACTCGTAATACGGCTGGTGGTATATCCGTCACTTTACCGTCACTTTTGGGACGGATTAACACTCCTCCAAAGTTAGAATAACCCCCTAAGTCTTTTTGGTCCTGAGACTTCAGGGAACAGGAGGCAAGCTCTATCCAAGTCCTTGGAGACACTTCTTCAACTCAGCCAGAGAGCAGCAAGGCAGCAGGGCAACAGCAAGGCGACAGTCCTTCACAGAAAGCAGTCAGGTGAGTCCTTTGGGCAGCCATGCAGTTCTTGACAGGATGCAGGTTCTGGTTCTCCTACAGGAAGTGTCTGAGTTGGTAGGGGCAGAGGCCCTGTTTATATAACCAAATGTGCCTTTGAAGTGGGGGAGACTTCAAAGAGTGGTCCCCTTTCCGTTGAATCCTGTCTGCCAGGGTCACAGTAGGGTGTGTGGCAGTCCTTTGTGTGAAGGCAGGCCCTCCATCCTCCCAGTCCAGGAAGACCCATTCAAAATGCAGATGTATGCAAGTGAGGCTGAGTATCCTGTGTACAGGGTGTGTCTGAGTGAATGCACAAGGGGCTGTCAACTAAACCCAGCCAGACCTGGATTGTAAGGCACAGAAAGATTTCAGTGCAGAGAAATGCTCACTTTCTAAAAGTGGCATTTCTAAAATAGTAATATTAAATCCAACTTCACCAGTCAGCAGGATTTGATATCACCCTTCTGGCCATACTAAATATGACCTTCCTACTCCTTTCAGATCAGCAGCTACCACTCAAACAATGTATGAGGGCAGCCCCAATGTTAGCCTATGAAGGGAACAGGCCTCACAGCAGTGTAAAAACGAATTTAGGAGTTTTACACTACCAGGACATGTAAACTACACAGGTACATGCTCTTCCTTTTGCCTACACAGCACCCTGCCCTATGGGTTACCTAGGTGTAGGAAAGTACCATCTTGCCTGGCATGTTACCCCCATTTTTCACTGTATGTATGTTGTTTTAGCCCTTGTGTCACTGGGATCCTGCTAGGCAGGACCTCAGTGCTCATAGTATGTGCCCTGTATGTGTTCCCTGTGTGGTGCCTAACTGTATCACTGAGGCTCTGCTAACCAGAACCTCAGTGTTTATGCTCTCTCTGCTTTCTAAATTTGTCACTGCAGGCTAGTGACTAAATTTACCAATTCTCATTGGCACACTGGGACACCCAAATAATTCCCTTGTATATGGTACTTGGGTACCCAGGTTATTGGGGTTCCAGGAGATCCCTATGGGCTTCAGCATTTCTTCTGCCACCCATAGGGAGCTCAGACAATTCTTACACAGGCCTGCCACTGCAGCCTGAGTGAAATAACATCCACGTTATTTCACAGCCATTTTTCACTGCACATAAGTAACTTATAAGTCACCTATATGTCTAACCCTCACTTGGTGAAGGTTGGGTGCCAAGTTACTTAGTGTGTGGGCACCCTGGCACTAGCCAAGGTGCCCCCACATCGTTCAGGGCAATTTCCCCGGACTTTGTGAGTGCGGGGACACCATTACACGCGTGGACTATACATAGGTCACTACCTATGTATAGCGTCACAATGGTAACTCCGAACATGGCCATGTAACATGTCTAAGATCATGGAATTGTCACCCCAACACCATTCTGGTGTTGGGGGGACAATTCCATGATCCCCTGTGTCTCTAGCACAGAAGCCGGATACTGCCAAACTGCCTTTTCGGGGTTTCCACTGCAGCTGCTGCTGCTGCCAACCCCTCAAACAGGATTCTTCCCTCCTGGGGTCTAGGCCCTGGAAGGCAGAACAAAGGATTTCCTCTGAGAGAGGGCGTTACACCCTCTCCTTTTGGAAATAGGTGTGAAGGGCTGGGGAGGAGTAGCCTCCCCCAGCCTCTGGAAATGCTTTGATGGGCACAGATGGTGCCCATCTCCGCATAAGCCAGTCTACACCGGTTCAGGGATCCACCAGCCCTGCTCTGGCGCGAAACTGGGCAAAGGAAAGGGGAGTGACCACTCCCCTGACCAGTACCTCCCAGGGGAGGTGCCCAGAGCTCCTCCCGTGTGTCCCAGACCTCTGCCATCTTGGAAACAGAGGTGTTGGGGATACACTGGACTGCTGAGTGGCCAGTGCCAGCAGGTGGCGTCAGAGACCCCCTCTGATAGGCTCTTACCTTTCTTGGTAGCTAATCCTCCTTTCTTGGTAGCCAAACCTCCTTTTCTGGCTATTTAGGGTCTCTCCTCTGGGGAATTCTTCATATAATGAATGCAGAGCTCACCAGAGTTCCTCAGCACTTCCTTCTTTGACTTCTGGCAAGGATCGAGCGCTGACTGCTCCAGGACGCCTGCAAAACCGCAACAAAGTAGCAAGACGACTACCAGCAACATTGTAGCGCCTAATCCTGCCGGCTTTCTCGACTGTTTCCTGGTGGTGCATGCTCTGGGGGTCACCTGCCTTCACCCTGCACTGGAAGCCAAGAAGAAATCTCCTGTGGGTTGACGGAATCTTCCCCCTGCTAACGCTAGCACCAAAAGACTGCATCACCGGTCCTCTGGGTCCCCTCTCATCCTGACGAGCGTGGTCCCTGGAACACAGGAACTCTATCCAAGTGACTCCCACAGTCCAGTGATCCTTCAGTCCAAGTTTGGTGGAGGTAAGTCCTTGCCTCCCCACGCTAGACTGCAAACCTGTGTGCTGCGTGATTTGCAGCTGCTCTGGCTCCTGTGCCCTCCTCCAAGGATTCCTTCGTGCACAGCCTAGCCTGTGTCCCCCGCACTCCGTCCTGCAGTGGTCAACCCTCTGAGATGGCCCGACATCGTGGGACCCTCCCTTTGTGACTCTGAGCCAGCTCCGGTTCACAAATCTTCTAAGTGCCTGCTCCGGTACTTCTGCGGGTGCAGCCTGCTTCTGTGGGGGCTCTCTGAGTTGCTGAGCGCCCCATCTGTCTCCTCCTCCAAGGGGCGACATCCTGGTCCCCAGCAGCACCCAAAAACCTCTACTGCGACCCTTGCAGCTAGCAAGGCTTGTTTGTGGTATTTCTGCGTGGGAACACTTCTGCAACCTTCAGCACACCATGGGACATCTTCCACCCAAAGGAGAAGTTCCTAGCTCTCTTCGTTGTTTCAGAATCCTAAGCTTCTTCCATCCGGAGGCAGCTTCCTTGCACCTTCATCCGGGGTTTCCTGGGCTCCTGCACCCCCTGGACAATATCGCGATTCTTGGACTTGGTCCCCTTGCCTTGCAGGTCCTCAGGTCCAGGAATCCGTCTTCAGTGCTTTGCTGGTGTTTGTGGTTCTTGCAGAATCCCCCTATCACGATTATTGTGTCCTTTTGGGGTAGTAGGTGTACTTTACTCCTACTTTTCAGGGTCTTGGGGGTGGGGTATCTTAGACACCCTGACTGTTTTCTTACAGTCCCAGCGACCCTCTACAAGCTCCCATAGGTCTGGGGTCCATTCGTGATTCGCATTCCACTTTTGGAGTATATGGTTTGTGTTGCCCCTAGACCTATGTTCACCTATTGCATCCTATTGTAATTCTACACTGTATGCATTACTTTTCTTACTCTTACTTACCTGTTTTGGGTTTGTATACATATAACTTGTGTATATTACTTACCTTCATACTGAGGGTACTCACTGAGATACTTGTGGCATATTGTCATAAAAATAAAGTACCTTTATTTTTAGTAACTCTGAGTATTGTGTTTTCTTATGATATTGTGCTATATGATATAAGTGGTATAGTAGGAGCTTTGCATGTCTCCTAGTTCAGCCTAAGCTTTGCCATAGCAACCTCCTATCAGCCTAAGCTGCTAGAAACACCTCTATTCTACTAATAAGGGATAACTGGACCTGGCACAGGGTGTAAGTACCACAAGGTACCCACTATATGCCAGGCCAGCCTCCTACATTGGTTGGGCAGCAGTGGGATAAGTACTTGCAACTGGTTTACCACTTTGTCATGTTGTACTTTTCATAAGAGAATCATATACCAAATAGTTCAGTATATGTACATTTCACCAAAAAAGTTTACTTTTTTATTCTAAAACTTTTAACAAAGTTCTGAAAAGTTTTTGAAAACTTCTAAAAGTTTGCCCAAAGTTAGAAAAAGTTTTTTTTCTGTGCTTTCTAAAGTTCTAAAACTTTTTTCTTTCTTTCTCACTATCCTTAAACCTATACTATCATGTCTGTTGTAGAGCCCACTCCCAAAACTGTTAATGCAACATATGAGAGTTTAAACTATAAAAGTTTGAGGGGTGTCTGCCTGGATAGAGGTTTGAGTATATACGAAAGAACCCTACAAAAGAGTTTCTCTTTAACATGTTTGTTGTAGATGACCAGAACCAGTCTGGACCATCAAATGAGAGGTTAGAAAAGGGAGAAGCTTCCCAGTCTGATTCAGAGGAGTCCCCTGGAGAAGCTGGTTCTTACAAGGGTCTGCCCCTAGCAGGGCACCTAATGATGCTGGTAGTGATAGAGGTTCCCATAACAGTAGGGCATCTTTTATCCCTAGAGGCCAGGTTACTAGGGTCCAGACAGTTAGGGACAGGTCCCCCTCTGAAACTTCCCACATTTCCTCTGTGTCAAAGCATTCCCACCCACCCACCCTGAGGATAACTTGTTAGAAAGGGAACTCAAAAAGTTGAGGGTTGAAGGGACCAGACTGAAGCTTAAACAGAGGCAGCTGGCCTTAGATAGGGAATCCCTAGACATAGAGAGGGAAAGACAGAGGTTGGGGTTAGTTCACCATGGTGGCAGCAGCAGTATTCCTGATAGCAATCCTGTTAGAGAGCAAGATTCCAGGAATCTGCACAAGATAGTCCCCCCTTACAAGGAGGGGGATGACATTAATAAGTGGTTTCTGCACTTGAGAGGGCCTGTATGGTACAGTTGGTCCCTCAAAGGCAGTGGGCTACTATTTTGTAGCTATCTTTCACTGGAAAGGGTAGGGATAGGCTCCTTACTGTTAGAGAAAGTGAAGCCAATAACTACAAAGTTTTGAAAGATGCACTCTTGGATGGATTTGGCTTAACCACTGAACAATACAGGATTAAGTTCACAGACACCAGAAAAGAGTCTTCTCAAGACTGGACAGATTTTGTGGACTGTTCAGTGAAGGCCCTGGAAGGGTGGTTGCATGGCAGTAAAGTTTCTGACTATGAAAGACTGTATAATCTTATTCTGAGAGAGCATATTCTAAACAACTGTGTGTCTGACTTGTTGCACCAATACCTAGTGGACTCTGATCTGACCTCTCCCCAAGAATTCCCAAGAATTGGGAAATAAGACAGACAAATGGGTCAGAACAAGGGTGAACAGAAAAGTTCATACAGGGGGTGACAAGGATGGCAAGAAGAAGGATGGTAAGTCTTCTGAGAAGGGTGGGAACAAAAGTAAGCATTCTGAGTCTTCATCAGGCCCACAAAAATCCCCTGGGGGAGGTGGGTCCAAATCCTCTTCTAATAATCAACCAAAATAAGCCTTGGTGTTATGAGTATACTAAAGTCAAAGGCCATTGGGCAACTGATTCCACTTGCCCAAAGAAAAACACCAAACCTCCCACCATCACAACCCCTGCTGCAAATTCTAGTGCCCCTAGTAATAGCAGTGGTGGTGGGAAATCTACTACTAATAGCCAATCCAAGGGTGTAGCTGGGCTCACTATTGGCAATGTAGTTGGGGTTGATCTTATTAGGGAGACCACAGAGGCTGGTTTAGTCTCTGATGGTGGCATTCATTTTGCCACCTTGGTTGCTTGTCCCCTTAATATGGATAAGTACAAGCAACTTTCCCTAATCAATGGTGTTGAGGTTCAGGCCTACAGGGAGACAGGAGCCAGTGTAACTATGGTGATAGAAAAACTGGCCCACCCTGAGCAACACCTACTTGGTCAGCAGTACCAAGTGACAGACGCTCATAACAACACTCTTAGCCACCCCATGGCTGTTGTGAATCTCAACTGGGGGTTACTGGTCCAAAGAAAGTTGTGGTAGCCACAGATTTACCTGTAGACTGTCTACTAGGAAATGATTTGGAGACATCAGCTTGGGCAGAAGTGGAGTTGGAGGCCCATGCAGCAATGCTGGGTATTCCTGGGCATATTTTTGCTTTAACCAGGGCTCAGACCAAAAAGCAAAAAGAACAGGGTAACTTGGATCCTGGAACAATGGACCAAGTGCTCCTTAAAGCTTCGGGTAAGAAGGGTAAATACCTACCGATTATCCCTCCATCTACAGATGATTCCCCTTCTGAGGAAGATTAATTTCCTCCCTGTGCAGAACCTACACCAGAGGAGCTGGCAGAAGACACTGCTGAGCTTTTGGGTGGAGGGGGGCCTGCCAGGGAAGAGCTGAGTGTGGCACAGCAAACCTGTCCCACATTAGAGGGTCTCAGACAGCAAGCTGTCAAGCAGCAAAATGGGGATGTCAGTGACAGTCATAGAGTATACTGGGAAGACAACCTCTTGTACACAGAGACAAGGGACCCAAAACCTGGAGCAGCCAGGAGATTGGTCATTCCCCTGCAGTACAGAGAGTTTCTTCTCACTCTAGCACATGACATTCATTTGACTGGGCATTTGGGCCAGACGAAAACTTGGGAAAGACTTGTCCCCTTGTTTCACTGGCCTCATATGTCAGAGGACATCAAAGACTTTTGTAAGTCCTGTGGGACCTGCCAAGCCAGTGGCAAGACTGGTGGCACTCCAAAGGCCCATCTAATTCCACTTCCAGTGGTTGGGGTTCCCTTTGAAAGGATAGGGGTTGACATAATTGGCCCCCTTGACCCTCCTACTGCTCCAGGCAATAGAGTTATCTTGGTGGTAGTGGACCATGCCACAAGATATCCTGAAGCCATAACTTTAAGGACCACTACAGCTCCTGCAGTGGCAAAGGCCCTCCTGGGAATCTTTTCCAGGGTGGGTTTTCTTAAAGAGGTGGTGTCAGACAGAGGTAGCAACTTCATGTCTGCATACCTAAAAGCAATGTGGAAGGAGTGTGGTGTTACCTACAAGTTCACCACCCCTTACCATCCACAAACAAATGGTATGGTTGAGAGGTTTAATAAAACTCTCAAACGTATGATAATGGGACTCCCTAAAAAAAAACTTAGGAGGAGATGGGATGTCCTGTTACCTTGCCTCCTTTTTGCTTACAGGGAGGTACCCCAAAAAGGAGTGGGCTTCAGCCCCTTTGAACTCCTCTTTGGGCACCCTGTAAGAGGTCCACTTACTCTTGTGAAGGAGGGTTGGGAACAACCTTTAAAAGCTCCTAAACAGGACATAGTGGATTATGTACTTGGCCTAAGATCCAGAATGGCTGAGTATATGAAAAAGGCCAGTAAAAACCTTAAGGCCAGCCAGGAGCTGCAAAAGCAATGGCATGACCAGAAGGCTGTTCTGATCCAGTACCAACCAGGACAGAAGGTGTGGGTATTGGAGCTTGTGGCCCCAAGAGCACTCCAAGACAAATGGAGTGGACCCCATCTAATTGTTGAGAAAAAGGGTGAGGTTACCTATTTGGTAGACCTGGGCACTGCCAGGAGTCCCCTTAGGGTGATTCATGTCAACCGCCTAAAACCCTACTATGACAGGGCTGATCTCACACTGCTCAGGGCAACAGATGAGGGACAGGAAGAAGAGAGTGACCCTCTCCCTGATCTCTTTTCCACCACTGAAGCAGATGCCTTAGTGGAGGGAGTAGTTTTAGCAGATTGTCTGACTGCAGAACAGAAAGACAACCCCTAAGCCAATTTTCAGACCTCTTTTCACTTGCACCAGGTACAACATCCTTGTGTGAACACACAATTGACACTGGAGACAGCCTACCTGTCAAAAGTAAAATTTATCTGCAGCCTGGCCATGTCAGAGACTGCATCAAACAAGAGGTGCAGAAAAAATTAGATTTAGGGGTGATTGAACCTTCTGAAAGCCCATGGGCTAGCCCAGTGGTGCTTGTACCCAAACCTCACACCAAAGATGGAAAAAGAGAGATGAGGTTTTCTGTAGATTACAGAGGGCTCAATCAGGTAACAAAAACTGATGCTCACCCTATACCCAGGGCAGATGAGCTCATTGATACACTGGCTTCTGCCAAGTATCTTAGCACTTTTTTGATCTGACTGCAGGGTATTGGCAGATTAGATTGGCAGAAGATGCTGAACCAAAGACTGCATTTTCACCCATAGGAGGGCACTACCAATTCACAGTAATGCCCTTTGGTTTGAAAAATGCACCTGCCACTTTTCAAAGGTTGGTGAATACAGTCCTGCAAGGGTTGGAGGCTTTCAATGCAGCATATCTAGATGATAATGCTGTCTTTAGCTCAACCTGGGATGATCACCTGGTCCACCTGTGGAAAGTTTTGGAGGCCCTGCAAAAGGCAGGCCTCACTATCAAGGCCTCAAAGTGCCAGATGGGGCAGGGGAAAGTGGTTTATCTGGGCCACCTGGTTGGTGGAGAACAGATTGCACCACTACAGGGCAAAATCCAGACTAGCATGGATTGGGTTCCACCTACAACCCAGACCCAGGTGAGAGCCTTTTTAGGCCTCACAGGGGTTTACAGGGGTTTCATCAAGAATTATGGCTCCATACCAGCCCCTCTTAATGATCTCACAAGCAAGAAAATGCCTAAGAAGGTGTTATGGACGGCCAGCTGTCAGAAAGCTTTTGAGGAGCTCAAACAGGCCATGTGCTCTGCACCTGTCCTAAAAAGCCCATGTTATTCCAAGAAATTCATAGTTCAAACTGATACATCTGAATTAGGGGCAGGGGCAGTCTTATCACAACTGTATTCTGAGGGCCAGGATCAACCAGTTCCTTTTATCAGCAGAAGGTTGACCCCTAGAGAAAAGCGGTGGTCTGCCATTGAGAGGGAGGCCTTTGCTGTGGTCTGGGCACTGAAAAAGTTGAGACCATACGTGTTTGGTACTCACTTCATTGTTCAGACAGACCACAAACCTCTACTTTGGCTAAAGCAAATGAAAGGTGAAAACCCTAAATTGTTGAGGTGGTCCATATCTCTACAGGGAATGGACTATACAGTGGAACATAGACCTGGGAGTACCCACTCCATTGCAGATGGACTCTCCAGATATTTCCACTTAGACAATGAAGCCTCATCAGGACAAGGCTAGTCTTATTGTCCTTCGTTTGGGGGAGGGGGCTGTGTAGGAAATTACCATCTTGACTGGCATGTTACCCCCATTTTTCACTGTATGTATGTTGTTTTAGCCCTTTTGTCATTGGGATCCTGCTAGGCAGGACCCCAGTGCTCATAGTACGTGCCCTGTATGTGTTCCCTGTTTGGTGCCTAACTGTATCACTGAGGCTCTGCTAACCAGAACCTCGGTGTTTATGCTCTCTCTGCTTTCTAAATTTGTCACTGCAGGCTAGTGACTAAATTTACCAATTCTCATTGGCACACTGGTACACCCATATAATTCCCCTGTATATGGTACTTAGGTACCCAGGGTATTGGGGTTCCAGTAGATCCCTATGGGCTGCAGCATTTCTTTTGCCACCCATAGGGAGCTCAGACAATTCTTACACAGGCCTGCCACTGCAGCCTGAGTGAAATAACGTCCACGTTATTTCACAGCCATTTTTCACTGCACATAAGTAACTTATAAGTCACCTATATGTCTAACCCTCACCTAGTGAAGGTTGGGTGCCAAGTTACTTAGTGTGTGGGCATCCTGGCACTAGCCAAGGTGCCCCCACATCGTTCAGGGCAATTTCCCCAGACTTTGTGAGTGCGGGGACACCATTACACGCGTGCACTATACATAGGTCACTACCTATGTATAGCGTCACAATGGTAACTCCGAATATAGCCATGTAACATGTCTAAGATCATGGAATTGCCACCCCAATACCATTCTGGTGTTGGGGGGACAATTCCATGATCCCCCGGGTCTCTAGCACAGAACCCGGGTACTGCCAAACTGCCTTTCCGGGGTTTCCACAGCAGCTGCTGCTGCTGCCAACCCCTCAGAGAGGATTCTTCCCTCCTGGGGTCTAGGCAGCCCTGGCCCAGGAAGGCAGAACAAAGGATTTCCTCTGAGAGAGGGTGTTACACCCTCTCCCTTTGGAAATAGGTGTGAAGGGCTGGGGAGGAGTAGCCTCCCCCAGCCTCTGGAAATGCCTTGATGGACACAGATGGTGCCTATCTCTGCATAAGCCAGTCTACACCGGTTCAGGGATCCTCCAGCCCTGCTCTGGTGCGAAACTGGACAAAGGAAAGGGGAGTGACCACTCCCCTGACCAGTACCTCCCAGGGGAGGTGCCCAGAGCTCCTCCAGTGTGTCCCAGACCTCTGCCATCTTGGAAACAGAGGTGTTGGGGGCACACTGGATTGCTCTGAGTGGCCAGTGCCAGCAGGTGACGTCGGAGACCCCCTCTGATAGGCTCTTACCTTTCTTAGTAGCCAATCCTCCTTTCTTGGTAGCCAAACCTCCTTTTCTTGCTATTTAGGGTCTCTCCTCTGGGGAATTCTTCAGATAACGAATGCAAGAGCTCACCAGAGTTCCTCTGCACATCCCTCTTCGACTTCTGCCAAGGATCGACCGCTGACTGCTCCAGGACACCTGCCAAACCTCAACAAAGTAGCAAGACGACTACCAGCAACAGTGTAGCGCCTAATCCTGTCGGCTTTCTCGACTGTTTCCTGGTGGTGCATGCTCTGGGGGTCACCTGCCTTCACCCTGCACTGGAAGCCAAGAAGAAATCTCCTGTGGGTCGACGGAATCTTCCCCCTGCTAACACAGGCACCAAAAGACTGCATCACCGGTCCTCAGTGTCCCCTCTCATCCGGATGAGCGTGGTCCCTGGAACACAGGAACTCTATCCAAGTGACTCCCACAGTCCAGTGATCCTTCAGTCCAAGTTTGGTGGAGGTAAGTCCTTGCCTCCCCACGCTAGACTGCAAACTTATGTACTGCGTGATTTGCAGCTGCTCCGGCTCCTGTGCCCTCCTCCAAGGATTCCTTCGTGCACAGCCTAGCCTGGGTCTCCAACACTCCGTCCTGCAGTGCTCAACCCTCTGAGTTGGCCTCCGACGTCGTGGGACCCTCCTTTGTGACTCTGAGCCAGCTCCGGTTCACAAATCGTCTAAGTGCCTGCTGGGGTACTTCTGCGGGTGCAGCCTTCTTCTGTGGGGGCTCTCTGAGTTGCTGAGCGCCCCCTCTGTCTCCTCCTCCAAGGGGCGACATCCTGGTCCCCAGCAGCACCCAAAAACCTCTACTGCGACCCTTGCAGCTAGCAAGGCTTGTTTGTGGTATTTCTGCGTGGGAACACTTCTGCAACCTCCAGCACGCCATGGGACATCTTCTACCCAAAGGAGAAGTTCCTAGCTCTCTTCGTTGTTGCAGAATCCTAAGCTTCTTCCATCCGGAGGCAGCTTCCTTGTACCTTCATCCGGGGTTTCCTGGGCTCCTGCCCCCACTGGACATTATCGCGACTCTTGGACTTGGTCCCCTTGCCTTGCAGGTCCTCAGGTCCAGGAATCTGTTTTCAGTGCTTTGATGGTGTCTGTGGTTCTTGCAGAATCCCCCTATCACAACTATTGTGTCCTTTTGGGGTAGTAGGTGTACTTTCAGGGTCTTGAGGTGGGGTATCTTGGACACCCTGACTGTTTTCTTACAGTCCCAGCGACCCTCTACAAGTTCTCATAGGTCTGGGGTCCATTTGTGATTCGCATTCCACTTTTGGAGTATATGGTTTGTGTTGCCCCTAGACCTATGTTCACCTATTGCATCCTAATGTAATTCTACACTGCATTACTTTTCTTACTCTTTCTTACCTGTTTTGGGTTTGTGTACATATAACTTGTGTATATTACTTACCTTCATACTGAGGGTACCCACTGAGATACTTGAGGCATATTGTCATAAAAATAAAGTACCTTTATTTTTAGTAACTCTGAGTATTGTGTTTTCCTATGATATTGTGCTATATGATATAAGTGGTATAGTAGGAGCTTTGCATGTCTCCTAGTTCAGCCTAAGCTTTGCCATAGCTACCTTCTATCAGCCTAAGCTGCTAGAAACACCTCTATTCTACTAATAAGGGATAACTGGACCTGGCACAGGGTGTAAGTACCACAAGGTACCCACTATAAGCCAGGCCAGCCTCCTACACTAGGGCATACCTTAGGGGTGTCTTATATGTAGACAAAGGGGAGTTTTAGGCTTGGCAAGTACTTTTAAATGCCAAGACGAATTGACAGTGAAACTGCACACACAGGACTTGCAATGGCAGGCCTGAGACAAGGTTAAGGGGCTACGTAAGTGGGTGGCCCAATCAGTGCTGCAGGCCCACTAGTAGTATTTAATCTACATGCCCTGGGCACATATAGTGCACTCTACTAGGGACTTATAATTAAATTAAATAGTCCAATTGGGTATGATCCAATGTTACCATGTTTAAAGGGAGAGAGCATATGCACTTTAGCACTGGTTAGCAGTGGTAAAGTGCGCAGAGTCTTAAAACCAGCCAAAACAGTATCTAAAAAGTGGATGGAGGCAGGCAAAAAGTTAGGGGTGACCACCCTAAGGCTGTCAGGTCTAACACCCTCCATGCGAGCTTCAAAGGGCTTACCACCCTTGAAACTGGACCCCCAAGCCTGCTGCTAGGAGCAGATGGCCGCTCCTGTTGCAAACCCCCACTTTTGGCGGGAGCAACTGCAGGCATCCAGACAAAGGACAGGGGAGTGATCAGTCCTGGCTTTTACAACACCTAAAGTGTTGCATGCAAGGTGACCCTCCATTTAATTTTTCTTCATCTTGCATATGAAGGAAAATAGCCAATCAGGAAGTGGTCACTTAGTGGATGTAACCACCCTAAGGTAGATGACCCATTGGTCACTACTAGGTACCCCCTAAAATGCCCACTAAATACAATATTTAGTGGACATCCCTAGACCAAGAAATCAGATTCCAGGGACAAAAGAAGACCAGCAACAAAGAAGACCGAAGCCTCAAGAAATGAAGTCCTCCTGTACTGAGAAACAGCGCATTTCTGTTCCCAGGAATCAACAATCACCGCTGAGGGGTCGCTTGGATGTTGGACAGATTCTTCAAACCCCCAGAGGACCTCCACTCTTCACAAATCGCCAACGATCTTCCTCCAGAGTGAAGGCATCACTCCACACCATCAAGGAACCAAAGACCCAGTGAAGGCCACTTCACTGACCGGCTGCAGACCAAGGAACCGGATGCCGCAGCTGGACCAAACTTCACTGGTTGGACCATGATGAGAAACCCTGCCAGTGTGCCAAATCTGGTGGCACTGCGTCCTTCAGTGGCCAGACTGTGCAAACCCTAGCTACTGATCACCTCCTATCGCACACCCAGAAGGACAGTCCATTCCATACGGAAAAAGGACCAGGATGAACCCCCAGTTGAGGAACATCAGAAACCAGCTGGACCTCAGGAACCACGTGGACCTCCTACCAGAGGTCCAGGTGGTTCGTGAGGTCCCTCAAGCGATCCTCAAAGAGACCTACCTCGTGCTTTCAAGGGCACCTTTGTGCACAGCTGCTGGCTCACCGTTTCACTCTGCACCCGGCTGCCTTGTGCCCTGCACCGAAGATCCAGCTGTGCCCTAAGGGTCCCTCACCCCTTGCGACCTTGACACCCTAAGGCAAACCACTGGACTTACTTTAAGTCCACCTGTGCAGCGCTTTTCCAAGTGGTCCCCGAAGTGGCCTGGCACCAGCTCCATCGACTTTCTTCATCTGCTTCCACTGAAACCGGGAGCCGACCAAACTTCTCCAGTTGGTCCATAGTGCCCTCCGACAACCTCAACATACCTGTGAAAGGAGACATTGGCAAACACATAGCATGATTTTATATGCATTTTTAAAGTATTTTCTCCATTGATTCCTATGGTGCATAATTATGCAAAAAAAGAACATTTTTAATCAAACTTAAAAAATCCCTAACTTAAAAAGTACTTACCTGATTTTGATGGTCAATACATTTATCTAAATCTGAAGTATTTTTTTTTGATTGGTATTGAGTTATTCTTTTGAGTGTGTGATCTTATTTATTTATTGATACTGTGAGTACAACAAGTGCTTTGCGCTTGTCCAAGATTAACCTGACTGCTCAACCAAGTTACCATAAAAAATAGAGCATTAGGTGGTCTAGTTCTTACCTCTGTAATCCAATGTGTGGTTGCCTTGACCCCCTGGACAGTGTACTTAGCTTAGCACACTACATAGAGGGCCAGCCTCCTACACTGTTAACTGTCCCCTGCTACAAGTTGTGGCAGCTAAACAAAATTTGACGATAGGGTGCGGTAGCGAAGCCCTGCGTGGGCAAGATGCCGCCACCCTAAATGGTATAGTTGGAAAAATATTTAGGTCTCTATTTCAATTACCAGGGTATACTTCCCAAGCTCAAACCAGACTTGAGTTTGGTTACTTAAACCAAAATATAGCAAGGGAATGTAGCTATATTAAAACTTGGAAACACCTACAGCTATCAAAGGGAAATCAACTCTGCCAGGTGATTTGGAAGGAGATTAGTTTGCATCCTACAGCCAAAATCTAGACAGTACCTAGATCAGGCATTAAAACTTTTGAAAGTACGGGAACTATGTGACTCAAACCTTTCCTATTATGCATTTAAAAAAAATCTTAAACCGAACAGCAAAGAAGAGATCAGTAATAATGGATAAGAACCTGTTAGCAGCCAGGTCGCACTCTTGGATGGTAATAAATGAGTATAAACTCCTGAAATATCAACCAAAGCTGGAGGCCGGATGGTCAAAAGCTGAGAAGGATATTTTTATTAAACATCGATATGGCCTTATTCCTGGTGGTGTCTACCAAGCCCCATGGGAATGTACTGCAACAATTCCCCAGTGTAGGCTCTGTGGCTGTGGACTGGAAGACATTACTCATCTGATCTGCATCTGTAATGGCCTACTGAATGAGCGTAAAACTCTATTAAAAGCAGCATTCAATCAGAGGGGAATACGGTCCTGCAGAGAAGCAGTAATCACCTGCTTTAAACCTTCTGACTGTATCTTGAATTCCAGATTTACAAAGTTTTAATGCCTGACATCTAAAAAGTTATTGCAAGCTCATCAATTAGTATAAACGTAATATATGTTTCTGCTGGCCTACAAGGCCTCCGCACAGTATCCAGGAAAGTATTTTTAGCTCTGGAGTATTAATTTAATTGTAAATAAATTTACAACTTATTTTAAAGAAAAAATATTAGAAATCTTGTAGATACCTCTCTAACATGCTTAGAATCGCATACATAAAATGAGGAGAGTGAGAAATCAATGCACTTTATAGGAAAACCTATGTGGCTATGACTAAAACATACTCACTCTAATCAGGGGGTATTTTGCTAGCAAAAACAAGTAACAACAGCAATATTTTATGAAATGTATAATTAAAAGAAAAGTTATGGTTAGTTATACTGATCTTATATTTTATAAATTTAAGAAGAATTTTTAGACCTGAATGGAAGGTATTTGCTTTTTATTTTGTATGAGGTGAGTAGTATCTTTTAAAAATGTATGATGTATCGGTTTTTATTAACTATGCATTTAAATAAACTTGAACTATACTGTTAACCATGATCAAGCCACATGGAATAGAAAACCTAAGGATTGTAATAGAAATGAATATTGAAAGTGTTGGCTATGCAGACTATTTTAAATGCTGGCATGTTGTTGGTCTCTGTAGATGTGACGTTTGTGTCCTTGTGTTAGCATGTTCACAAATAACTTTGGCATGAGCAATCCAAACTACTCTAAGTGCAGTGTGAATCATAGCTGTATTATATGGAATGACAGCTGCAATCCGAATCCAGTCTGCAGAGTCTGATCCCCGCCTTGACTATGTTGTGATGGAAGTAAATTCTATGAGGAGTAGAATAGTTTTGACTAGCCTCTGGAGGGGGAACCATGTAGAAGTAAATCATGCAGAAGCTTTCCTAACCAATGGATCACTTCATAAGGCTTTGAAAAATCTCATAAAATCATATAAAAATCACATGCATATTATATTGCAGCATCTTATCTCTGCTTTGCTGTGCCCCTATGATCTTGGAGGAGGCTTTGCAGTCAGTGGATCCGTTGTGGCATTGTAGAGCCAGGATTTCCCTTAGTCTCACTCCCTACCTCTACCCAAGCACTGTTTAGAGGCATGCATAGTCCAGTATATATATGTTGAATCCTATAAAGTAGAGCCATCAATATTTGAAGCATTATCTTTGTTTTCATGTAAAGTGCACAAGTGTCATGATATCCTTGTGCCCCATGCGACAGATGTGAAGAACACACTCTAGAGCATGCAAGAAAATGCCTGGTTCGTTTTCTTTCCCATTGTAATCAACTGTCATTCGCATTTGTTGTAGTATACACCCAAGGACAGAAGCGGAGGGGCGTTATGCAGCACATTGCATGACTTTTCTCTTTCCTGTTCTATTTTACAGGCACACCAGCAGAAGATGCAGGAGGATGTGGACACAGTACACCAATCAATAGTATGTCCGAAAGAGTTGTGAAGTTGCGTGGTTTTCTGAGGGAATGCTGTGTACATGAGCTGTGTCTGTCCTGAAAGCGCATGTTGTATGTTTCTGTTGCCTTCTGATTGATGTACAGTTCTTTTACTGTTATTGCATGTTGTACCTTCTATAGATGTGCAGCAGTGTCCTTTCAGAGAAGACAATGTTGCTTACATATGTGCATCATACATTTTGTGATGCCATGTTATGACTTCCTCTTGAATGTTGTCTTTCTCTCTAGATATGCACCATGTGTTCTATGCTGGCATGTTGTTGCTTCCTTTAGATGTGAAGTGTGTGCCCATGCGCTGGCATGCTGTCACTCACTCTAGATGTGCAGTTTGCTCACTGGGATGAAGTGTTGCAGCACATATTGATTTACAGGTTGTGTGATTCTGACGCCTTGTTGTCATCCCGTCTAGGTGTGTAGTGTCTGTCCTGTGGTAGCATGTTGTTTTCCCTCCATGTAGCTGTACAGTGTTTGTCCTTATCAGTTCTTAATTTGAGCTGGTGGTTTCTGGTGCTCAGCACAAGCGCTTGTGACAGTCCGTTACATGGTGGCACTGGTTATGAAATTTAAAGATGAACACAACAAGTGTTGTCTATTAATTCAAAACACATTTAAAATGACTAAAATCTGAGGCATTCTTAAAGCTGTGGGAGCCTGGAATAGTCTGAACTGTCACACTCACAGGAGTCTGAGAGAAAATAGTTGTGTTGGTGCTGTCATGGCAGCACTGGCGGGCAGTGGTTGATGCAACCAGCAGTGGCCTCCTGATGAAGGCCCTGGCATTTATTTTGTTACAAACTAAGCAGTGGTCCTTGTGATGGAGTGTTGTTTTTTGCTGTAGGGGTGCAGTGTGTATTCTTCTGAGGACATCTTCTTGACCTTTAAATGTACATTGTAGGACCTATAATTGCATGTTACGGTTTTCTCTGGCTGTGCAATGTGTGGCCTGTAATAGCATATTGCTTTCTGTAGGTATGTAGTGTCATGTGAGGGAATATTGTCACTTCATCTAGAGGTGTGCTGCGTGTAATGTAATGACAAGTTGTGACTCCTCCTAGGTGTGCGGTATCTGTCCTTGTAATGGCATGGTGTTGCTTCCTGTAGCTGTGCGGTGTCCTAGTTATCATATGTTGTACCTGCTAATCCTGATCCTTTGTTACTTTATTCTTTCCTGTTGCCATCTGTTTGCACAGAAAGACATGGAAGAAAGGCTCAAGCAATTCCCTGGCCCGGAAGAGATGAAGAAAATGGTGGAGTGGGAGGTCCTACATGAAGCTTTGGTGAAGGGTCGCACGGTGAGTAAAATGTTGGTTTAAACTGAAGGGCAAATGGACTTGTCAGATATATTGGAGACAGCAGGCAGGACAGCAGTATTCCCGCAACCACCATTGGTCGAGTGAGTGATGAGCTTTAACTTCCCATTAGTCCCTTGTCAACAGTGTTTCTTCCAGATTCTAAGCTGGCAGGACAACCATATTTCTGTGACCGTCCAAACACAACAAAGAACAATCCCGAAACACGTCCCCTGGTCATTGATATATATATATATATAGTATATATATATATATATATATATATATATATATATATATATATATATACTAAAAAAACAAACGTTACAGAGACGTTATAGTTAGGTTCTGAATTTACTCATACAAAACCATAGAAATTCAGCAGTTATACTTAGAGTTCTTCTAAGTAGCTATTTCTTGCACCCTAAAGTAATTATAACTTGGTCTCTTGCCACCCTAACACTAGTTGAACTGTGCCATGCAATTAGGGAGATGGCGTGTAATAACATGCCTGGCATAAATGGGATGCCCATCGAATTTTACTCTACCTTTGCCTCTCGTTTGGTCCCATGCCTGGTGAAATTATATACAGAGTCCCTAAAGGCAGAAACTCTGCCTCCAACTACCCACCAGGCCCTAGTCACCTCCCTGCTTAAATCTAGGAGGGCCTCAGGAGATCTTTCCTCCTACATACCACCCTCCATGTTGACCTTAGAATATAAAATCCTCAGTAAAGTGCTGGCCCAATGGCTGCTCTGATTACTTCCTGACCTAGTTCATGTCAACCAACGTGGCTTTGTCCCGCTCAGGAGCACCCCTCTGAACATCAGGCACCTATACCAGGTAATGGACATAGCACATGATCCATTTCCCAACGCTGGTTGCATCTCACTAGACCTCCAACAGGCATTTGTTTCCCTGGACTGGGAGTATACGTTCTTGGTTCTGCGAAATGTCAGTATCCCTCCCACATTCATTAATTGGATTAGGTTACTTTATTCCAACCCCCAAAGTATGAGCCAAAACAGGTATGCGCATTTTCTCACAATACTCGGTTTCCCGAGGAACACATCAGGGATGTCCGTTGTCTGGCCTCTGAGTTAGCCATGCCAAATCACACATGTTTTCCTTTCAAGGCAATATGCCCAATGACCCGATTCCCTGGACACATGGATCATCCTGGTGGCACACCACACATTTAGGTATCTGGGAATTCAGATCTACAGATCACCCTTGGATCTACTTAAAGGGAATTTACTTAAAGGATAGCTCAGCGCTGAGAGCCCAGGTGAAGTTCTAGGTCATGCTGCCCCTCTCTGTGACAGACCAGTTGGGCCTTTCAAAAATGGTGATGCTACCCAAATTGCTATATTATTTGGTAAATTTACTGAAAATTATCCCTCTGCCTGTTTTTAAGACATTGACTGTCTCCAGCTTGACCTTATTTGGGCTTAGTGTCGATGGCGTGTTAGCCTCCTTAAACTACAACTGCCAATGGAGAGTGAAGGATTGGGAGTGCCCGACTATCAGGTCCTATTGCATCGCAGCCCAATTACAATGGCTCTCTTATTGGCTGGCAGGGATACATTTACAGGAAATAGGTTGTATACAACCTAACCTGTGCTCCGGGGTTTTATATAGACTGCTACTAACAGGTATCATGCCTCCCCCCAAGGTCCTTCTACTCCTGCATAATGCTATAACATACTGGAAGACTGCGCTCCGTCATACACATACTATGAAGCCTTACACCTCAAACATCCCTCTATGTGGCCTGCACACCCCGGTGCATACTCCTACATCCACCAGACTGACACCATGGGAAATGGTAGGTGTCACCACTGTCGGCGACCTCTTTGAGGATGGAATATTGTTGTCACACCAGGTCTTTATGCAATTACATGAGGGGTCCCCCAAACTCCCTGTATATCACACAGGTCCTGCTTTGGAATGCATACCAATAGTGCTTGAAAAACATATAGCAATGTAGGGATATATTTATTTCCATTTGGTACATGGAGGATCTCAAAGTATTGAAACGCCACTGCAGACAGCTGGAATGCTAATGAAGAAGGATCCAGGACAATGCAGACTGGACCACGTTCAAATCCGCCCTATCATGCTGCCATCAAATGATATGGACCTCCAGATCCCCCACTCTGGTGGACTGCCTTGATGCCAGCAACAATAGAAGCAAATAAATCTTTTTAATTGTAAAATATTTCACCTCACCATCGGCCACCTCCGAAACAATCACCCTCATCATCTCCCCAGAAGAAACCACTGCCATTATAACGTCCATCCACTGAGGCTCCACATGTGACCCCCCCACACATACTCTAGAGGACTGCAACCCATCAGCGCCATGCTCTTACCCATTCTGAAGGCCTCCACCTCTTCCTTGATATTCCCAGATGCTTGTAAAAACACAACTAGCCTCCCATTGCTGAAGAAACCCTCTGTTGACCATTCATCACTCGCCAACTACAGACCAATTGCACTGCTGCCATTCCTGGCCAAGGTCTTAAAGACAATCATTAACAGACACCTCACGAATACCTTAATGACCTTCAACTCCTGTACACCACTCAGTCTGGTTTGAGCCCCAACCACAGCACCAAAACTGCCCTCATCGCCACCAAAGATGACATCTGCATGACTGTACAGAGGAGACACAGTTGCCCTCCTCCACCTGGATCTCTCCGCAGCATTTGACACTGTCTCCCATCCCATCCTCATCCAAAGCCTACACAACATCGAAATCCAAGGGGACACACTCCAATAGATCTGCTCCTTCATGACTAGAAGGACCCAGTCAGTCAACCTGGCACCATACACTTCAGACGCTGTGTCCTCGTATGCAGCGTTCTCCAATGATCGTCCCTGAGCCTAACCCTCTTCGATGCATAATTGATTCCTCTAGCAAGCATCATCCGCTCTCCTAACATCAACGTCCTCTTCTGTGCTGCCTATACACAACTCATTCTCTCCCTTGGGGTCTAGACGCCCACTACATGGATCAAGTTCAATGCCTTCATGACTAAAATCGCCCATTGGTTGAAGACCAGCTGACTAAAGCTTAACAAACAAGACCGAAATTGTGATCGCTGGGAAGAGCACATGACTGTGGTACTCCACCTGGTGGCCAACAGAGTTAGGACCAACACCCACCCCACCACCCATGCCATGGACCTCGGGATCATTATCGACAACAAACCGAATATGGCTGCTCAAGTCAGTGCCATCACTGCCTCATGCTTCCATTCCCCGAAGATACTGAGGAAGATATTCAAATGGCCCCAATCAGCACCCGGAAAACTGTTACACATACTCTAGTCACAAGCAAGCTATTTATGGGAACACCCTCTGTGCCAGGATCAAAGGAAAACTCACCAGAAGGCTGCAGACCATTCAGAATTTGGCAACCAGAATAAGTCTCCCATGCTGAACTCACATCACACTGCATGTGAAGGTGCTCCACTGGCTCCCCATTCACAAAGAGGCACAATTCAAACTTCTCACTCACGCTTTCAAGACACTACATAACACCGGCCCAACATACCTCAATAATCACATCTGCTTTCCTAAACCTTCCAGACCAATCCACTCGTCCAGACTTCTACTTGCACAGATCCCACACATATGGAAAGCCAGAATCGGCAATCAAGCCTTCTTCTACATCGATCCTAAAGCATGGAATGACCTGCCACAACACATTAGAGCCGCCTCCTCACTTCTTGAACTCTACAAGAATCTTAAGACACAGGATTTCTGAATAGTCCTACTACGCCCTAGATGTGGCTAGGCGCACACCAGCTCAGGGTCAGGATACCTTTCCGGGTGAAAGTATACTCTACAAATCTACATAACATAACACACCATAACACAACACAACATAACATATAACATAGCATAACATAACAACACTACTGCACGCCTCAGCCAGGATATCAAGAGGAGCTGCCTCTTGATGAGGTTCAATTTGATTTTCACCAACAGTGATGAGTAATTTGCCTTGCAGGGTCCCTGAATTAGTCAATGTTACATTAACCCTTAGGGTGCCCAGGACGAGCTGGTCTCGCCTTCAGCAATGGTTACGTGGAGGGGGCAGAGAGGCATGAAAGGAGAGGAAATATCTGTCCTCTCCTTTCATGTCTCTGAGCATTTCTGCTGCCCGATCGCGATGCGATTGGGCAGCAGAAATGCGACTTGACACCAGGGAATTTTTTTTGTTTGTGTTTATGAAATAAGAGGAGCGTCCCCTTGGGCAAGGGCCGCTCCCCAGGGGAGCAATTTATTTCGAAGCTATTATAATTAGGCCGGTCTGCCCCAGGGGGTCGGGGGGAAGAAACCCCTAGACACCAGGGATTTTTTGTTTGTTTGTTTTTGTTTTTATTTGAATGTGGGGAGCAACCCCTTAGGCAAGGGTCGCTCCGGGCAGATCAGCCTATTTTTATTAGGCCAGTCTGCCCCCAAGGGGGGCAGAAATCACTAGACACCAGGGATTTTTTTTTGTGGTCAGTTTCACATGAGGGGAGCAACCCCTTAGGAAAGGCTCGCTCCCCTGGGGGGGGGCAAATTTGTTTTAGGCCATTTCTGCCCCCCCCTTGGGGGCAGATCGGCCTATTTTTATTAGGCCAATCTGCCCCAATGGGGGCAGAAACCACTAGACACCAGGGATTTTTTTTTTTGGCATCAATTTCACGCAAGGGGAGCGACCCGTTAGGCAAGGGTCATTTCCCTGGGGGGGGGGATTTATTTTACGCCATTTCTGCCCCTTTTGGGGACAGGTCAGCCTATTTTTATTAGGCCGATCTGCCCCCAAGGGGGGGCAGAAACTACTAGGCACCAGGGATTTTTTTTTGCACAAATCCACGCAAGGGGAGCGACCCTTGGGGGGCAAATTTATTTTAGGCTATTTGTGCTCCCCTTGGGGGCAGATCGGCCTATTTCTACTAGGCCGATCTGCCCCCGGAGGGCAGAAACCACTTCGGCACCAGGGAGTGGTGTGTGTGTATGTGTGTGTTTTGTTTGGGGGGCAGCCCCTTGCTCAAGGGTCGCTCCCCATGGGGGCACATTACTGTTGGCCATATCAGCCCCCCTTGGGGGCAGATCAGACTCTTTTTGGAAGGCCCATCTCTCCCCAAGGGGGGGGGGGGCAGAAAGCCCACCAGAGACAAGGGAAGATTTATTTTTCAAAACAAGAGTGTGGGGGTATGGCCATACCCCCAACCCAAATAAATGGGGCCAAAGTTGTTCTGCCCACCAGTGGGGGGGGGGGAGCAGAAAGTCCACTAAATGCCAGGGAATAAAAAAAAAAAATAGTGTGGTGGTGGCTACCAACCAGTATGGGCATGACTATGCCCCCACCCCAACTGAAGGGGGTAACAGTCTTTCAGCTCCCCCGCATACTAAAACATCTTATCCCACGGCAAGCCAGTGGACATTTGATTATTTGGGGTTTTAGTTGTACATTTGGGCCATGAGAGCTTGGCTGACTCTGAAAATTGTCCCACTTGGAATGGTGAGGGCTGCACTTTTTGGGTTTTGGGATGCTGCCATGTAGAAAAATCCACAAGACCTAGACACATCTGAAAACTAAACATCTGGGTGATTCCAAGGTGGTGTGCTTCACATGCAGCCCACACCATTTTCTTACCCACAATGCCCTGCTGCAAACCTCCAACTTTGCTGGAAATCACACATTTTTTCCCCATTTTTGTAATGGAAACTTCCGGAATCTGCAGGAATCCAAAAAATTCCTACCACTCAGTATTGTCTCATCTATAACGATAAAAGTTCTGCTGCACTTGTCAGCCTAAAAATGTTTTTTTCCAAACTGCCCTTTTGGACCAACTTTGGTTCCCCCTCAATTTCAACATGTTTTTGGCTCTTCCCTGTTACAAGCACTTGGCCCAACTACACAAGTGAGGTATCATTTTTACTGGGAGACTAAGGGGAACGTTGGGTGGTAGGAAATTTGTCCCCGTGTGGTGATCCTAAACAGAAATGTGGGAAACGTGTGATTTTTAAGCTAAATTTGAGGTTTGCTGAGGACTTGGGGGAACCACACACAAGTCACACCTCCCTGGACTCCCTCTGGTGTCTAGTTTTCAGAAATGTCTGGGTTTGGTAGGTTTCCCTAGATGGCTGCTGAGCCCAGGACCAAAAACGCAGGTGCCCCCCCGCAAAAACAGGTAGTTTTGTATTTGATAATTTTGATGTGTCCAGATAGTGTTTTGTGGCATTTATTGTTGCGAGCACAAGGCCTACCCACACAAGTGAGGTACCATTTTTATCGGGAGACTAGGGGGAACGCTGGGTGGAAGGAAATCTGTGGCTCCTCTCAGATTCCAGAACTTTCTGTCACCGAACTGTGAGGAAAAAGTGTTTATTTAGCCAAATTTTGAGGTTTGCAAAGGATTCTGGGTAACAGAACTTGGTGAGAGCCCCACAAGTCACCCCATCTTGGATTCCCCTAGGTCTCTAGTTTTCAAGCATGCACAGGTTTGGTAGATTTCCCTACGTTCCGACTAAGCTAGAGGCCGAAATCCACAGGTCGGCACTTTGCAAAAAACACCTCTGTTTTCTTTGGAAAAATATGATGTGTCCATGTTGTGTTTTGGGGCATTTCCTGTCGGGGGCACTAGGCCTACCCACACAAGTGAGGTATCATTTTTATCGGGAGACTTGGAGGAATGCTAGGTGGGAGGAAATGTGTGGCTCCTCTGAGATTCCAGAACTTTCTATCACCGAAATGTGAGGAAAAAGTGTTGTTTTGCTAAATTCTGAGGTTTGTAAAGGATTCTGGGTAACAAAACCTGGTGAGAGCCCCACAAATCACCCCATCTTGGATTCCCCCAGGTCTCTAGTTTTAAAAAATGCACAGGTTTGGTAGGTTTCCCTAGGTGCCAACTGAACTAGAGGCCAAAATCCACAGGTAGGCACTTTGCAAAAAACACCTCTGTTTTCTTTGGGAAAATGGGATGTGTCCAGGTTGTGTTTTGGGGCATTTCCTGTTGCAGGCGCTAGGCCTACCCACACAAGTGAGGTACCATTGTTATTGGGAGACTCGGGGGAACATAGAATAGCAAAACAAGTGTTACTGCCCCTTGTCTTTCTCTACTTTTTTTCCTTCCAAATATAAGACAGTGTGTAAAAAAGACATCTATTTGAGAAATGCCCTGTAATTCACATGCTAGTATGGGCACCTCGGAATTCAGAGGTGTGCAAATAACAACTGCTCCTCAACACCTTATCCTGTGCCCATTTTGGAAATACAAAGGTTTTCTTGATACGTATTTTTCACTCTTTATATTTCAGCAAATGAACTGCTGTATACCCGGTATAGAATGAAAACCCACTGCAAGGCGCAGCTCATTTATTGGCTTTGGGTACCTACGGTACCTACAAGCCCTATATAACCCCGTAACCAGAAGTGTCCAGCAGACGTACCGGTATGTTGCTTTAAAAAATCTGACATCGCAGGAAAAAGTTACAGAGTAAAACGTATTTTGTTATTTTCTGTTGGAAACCCTTGTAGGATCTACACAAATTACCTATTGCTGAATTCAGAATTTTGTCTACTTTTCAGAAATGTTTAGGTTTCTGGGATCAAGCATTGGTTTTACACCCATTTCTGTCACTGACTGGAAGGAGGCTGAAAGCACAAAAAATCGTAAAAATTGGGTATGTCCCAGTAAAATGCCAAAATTGTGTTGAAAAATTTTCTGATTCAAGTCTGCCTGTTCCTGAAAGCTGGGAAGCTGGTGATTTTAGCACCGCAACCCTTTGTTGATGCCACTTTCAGGGGAAAAAACCACAAGCCTTCTTCTGCAGCCCTTTTTCCTATTTTTTTTTTAAAAACGACGACATTTTCACTGTATTTTGGCTAATTTCTTGGTCTGCTTCAGGTGAACCCACAAAGTCTGGGTACCTCTAGAATCCCTAGGATGTTGGAAAAAAAGGGTGCAAATTTGGCGTGGGTAGCTTATGTAGACAAAAAGTTATGAGGGCCTAAGCGCGTCCTGCCCCAAATAGCCAGAAAAAGGCCTGGCACCTGAGGGGGAAAATGCCTGGCAGCGAAGGGGTTAATACCAACATATGTACCCTTCAAAATGTGTCAATGTGAGCTGTTCTCAGATTTTCTCAGATATTCCAATGCCCAACATTTCAAATGTGTCTAGATTTACCTTGAACCAGGAGATTGATCCATATTTTCCCAGAATATCTAGTATCACTGATATTGATGTTTCTGAGTCAGTGATTGTTAACAGGATATCATCTGCAAAGAGATGTATTTTATGTGACATACCTCCAAAGGACATTTCCATCACCTCCACTGTCTATTTTGTTCTCCTTTAGTTTATGGACAGGGCAAATTAAAGAGAGGAAAAAACATTGTTGGGTCCCTCTCTGTTATTCAAAGGATTCTGTTTTTCACCATTTAAATAAGTATTGATGGTGTGGAATTGGTGGAGCTTGCCCATATGAATATATATGTATATTACGGAGCCCACCCACATCTTGGCCAGCACACATGAGGAATGACAAATCTACACAATCAACCTTTCTAGTGTTGAAGACAAGTAGAAGTACATGCATTTTAAATTTTTTGCATTTCTCTACCAAGTGTAGTATTTGGTAGTATGTGGTGCATAGTATTGAGTGTTCGTCTAGCTATTATAACCCCACCTTGGACTTGGTATCTCCATTAATTTTCTGCTTTTTTGGATAGTGTGTTAGTTAAGATTTTTAGTTTGGGACTGAGTGAAGCAGTGGGCTTATAGAAGGCACACAATTCTTTGGGCTTATTCTCTTTGTGGAAGGAGCTATAGTGAGGTGCTATAATTGACGAGAATCTCCTATAGAAATACTAGGACATCTGGGCCTGGTGCCTTATCAAGTGGTTGTTATGGCGCTTTCTAAATGTTCTGTTTCCTGTGAGGTAAGGACTGTTAGATTATGGTCCTTCAGAATGTAATCAGGGATATAAAGATTTCAGGGTTCTACCCCTATAGCTTCTCCAAGAATTTGAGAAATTCTCTTTTCTTTTCCACATCAGAGTAGGTTTTAATACCCTTATCGTATAATATGGTGGGGATTAAAGTTCTCACTCTGTTAATAACCTAGGAGCTAAATTAATATTTTACAATTTTTAAAGCTTATATGCCATATGTAGAGAATAGAATGTAAGAACATATATGGAGTGTTGAGATTTACTCAACTATTCAAAATACTTACAATGCAGTCAGATAAGTAGTTTAAAATGCCAGCAATCAGAGTTTGCTAAGAGTGAAGAAGGGACATAGAGCATAATGGGGCAACTAGCCTGTTTGTGTGCCTGCCTTGAGTGAGATTAAATGGGCAGCTGCTAGTAGACTTAATACAGAGTTACAGTCAGGCATTGACACTACTTACTGCACTTCTCCTAGAGGGCGGGCCAGTCCACTAAGCAGACCAGATGGGGGCCCACACGCAATGCCTCCCTTAGGTAACATGGAAGCCGGGGCGGGGAGGGGCAGAAAAGCCCGCAAAAATGGCACGCATAGATTGGTGGACGTTGTTTGACCCTGACAATCCAGGTGCAGTGAGGCTAGTTTAAAGGGAGCCATGGAAGGCACCCCAACAAACAGCCGGACTGAGAGTATTGGGTTGGCAGAGGACTGCTTGGAAGCACAACATAGCACCCAGAAGAATACTGCTGTGAAGAGCTTTGGGGATAGTTGTACCAGCACGGACCGAAGACCTCGTCAGGAGACTTTCCAGGTTGAAGAAACCGCGTCTGGGACTTCATCAGCAGGACCACCAAAACAAGGATCATGGTCAGGCACAGGCATCGTCGGAGCGAAGGACTGAATCCAGTCCACATCAAGCGCGCATTGGATCGTGGCAAGTATCACGGGCATCAACGGGGAGGCAGGAGCGGTTCCGGGAAGCCTAGCGGCTGGGCGGCCTAATCATAGTCAGACGGCAAGGTGCACAGAGTGCACATTGGAGCAAGGCAAGTTTTTATTTGTACAGGAAAAAAGCAGGCGGGGAGCAGCGAGGCCAAGGGGTTGGCACAGAAGCAAGCTCACGTGTACTGGGGTCAGAGGCCCTCTTTTTGCAAAGATTCAAGAACTATCTCTGGTAGCAACGTGTCAAAGGTCAACTTTGGAAGGCAGTTGGGCACGTTGGAGCACGTCCATGTGCCAGCTGCAAACTATTTAAAGATGAGCCTTCCCTGTCATAGCCTGCAGTGACTCATTATAGCTTCTCCCTGGGGCCAGACAATATTTTTGTGCAAAAATCTAAAGTCTGTGAGGGGCAACCCTACAGTTGCCAGGCAAAAGAAAGCAAAGAAGCTCACATTGGGCAAGGTAGCAGGTCCCTCTCCACATCCTCCAATGGCCACTTTCTTGGTGTCAACACTAGGGGTGGTCCCCAAAAAGGAAGAAGGAATATTCCGGCTGATTTATAACCTATTGAATCCACCAGGTTCAATGGAGCAGGACATCTGCTTGGTGTTGTATGCAACAGTGGACGATGCGTTATATTGTATCCGAGTGGTGGGTAAAGGAGCCTTATTGGGTAAAACGGACATAGAATCCTCCTTTCGCCTGTTACTGATTCACCCAAACAGCTACCACGTACTGGGCTTCTAGCTGGTTGGGGAATTTTATTATGACAAATGCTTGTCAAAGGGCTGCGCTATCTCTTATGCGTACTTCAAAGCCTTCAGTACGTTCTTGGGATGGGCCATAAGGGAGCGTTGCAAGGCAGGTTGAGTCACCCACTACCTAGATGATTTCTTGTTTATTGGGAGACAGGGGACCGTGGGATGCCACAACCTTCTCCAAGGTTTTCAAGAGCTGTCAGGATACCTCGGGATGCCAAAGAAAAGACTGAAGGCCCAACGACATGCCTATCATTTCAGGGGATAGAATTTACACAACAGATGGGATTTGCAGACTGACACCAAACAAAGTAATGGAACTGAAACAGGTGTCTAAAATTTGGAGTGAGGGGTAATACCAGCAGGCAGACCTTTTGCAGGGAGGTTGTGTAGGGACCTGGTTGAGAAGCACCACAGAATACGTATTACAAAAGGAGTCAGGGAGGACTTAAGACAGTGGTTCACCTTCTTCACCATCTTCAATGGGACAGTTATTTGGCAAGACCCTGGGTGACAGCAGAACAGCTGAAACTATTCACTGATGCAGTGGAGGGGAAGGATTTGTGGTGGTACTGGGCACGGCCTGGACAGCACACCGCTGGCCAGCCTCCTGGGTGCAGAGCGGGATGACAAAAAAGTGACCCTCCTGGAACTCTTTCCCATTGTGGTGGCTTTTTCCATAAGGGGGCGACAGGCTCACGAACAAACAGATCACGCTGTGATCGGACAACCAAGGGGTGGTACAGGCTGTGAACCGAGGCACGGTACGTTGACCTGCAGTGGTGCACCTATTATGTCACTTGGTGGAATGTCAGCTGAAAGGCAACATAGCTGTGAGGGCAAGACACATTTCAGAATGGCCAGTGGCTGATGCTCTGTCTCGATTTCAGTGGTGGTGTTTTAAGGAGCTGGCACCTCAGGTGGATTCATCGGGACCCTGGTACCAGAGTCACTGTGGGAGTTGGCCAACCTGACTTGACGCTACTGGTGGACAATTCCCTAACTGGCTACACAGCAGCACAATATTGTAAGTGTTGGTGGCCTTTCAAGGGGTGACCAGCGTGTCAGGGTGGGACTCAGTCTCTGAGGAGGATGTGCGGAGCTTTATTGATTGGGCTTTTAGAAATGGCAAGACTTAGACATGGGAACTGGCTCACCTCACAGCAGTGGCTTATCACGCAAAGCTAGCATCTGTGTTGGAACCCAGCATATTACTCTATTGCAGATTGGCTATATAGGGATAGGGCAGGTTAAAGTCAGGGCAACAGGATCAGTGCAGACCCCTTGATTTTGACGCATTGGTGGGAGTAGTGGCGGCACTAGCATTATTCTGCAACAATGGCCACAAGCTCATAATGTTCAAAGCTGCCTTTAGACTGGCATTTTAGGTGCCTGTCGTATAAGCGAGATAGTTGCTCCCTCCAAAACTGCTTCCGGGACTCAGTGCTTACACAGGAGCGACCTGATACTGGGCTTCAGTCACCTGATTTTACACCTGCTCAGGTCCAAGACGGATCAGGCAGGTAAGGGGAAATATTCCTGGATGTATTGCATAGTGGTGGCGGAGTGCTGTCCAGTATGCTGCATGAAGGTATATGCATGGTCAGGATTGCCCAAGGGGCCCCCCTGTTCTTCCACATAGACAGGTCCTATCTCAGCTGGTCTCAGTTTATAGCCGTCCTAGAAATGGCCTTAGCCAAGGCAGACTTTTTTCCAATCAGATTGCTCTCTTTTTGAATTGGCACTGCCACAACAGCAGCGTCAAAAGGGCTGGAGGGACGACCATATCAAACAGTAGGGCGGTGGTCTTCAGACACCTACAAACACTACATCAGGCCAACAGGCCCTTAAAATAATGTTGTTTCGTCTAACACGCCCAAACAACGGCAAGCGCAGGGTCTGGCTGGTGGCACTTCTACATCATGTGGGCCAGCAATGGGCAGCGGCGTGGCAGGACTATGGTGGAATGTGGTTCAAAAATACAGATGACCTGGCTGGGTTGGCTGGGCATGAGGTGTGCTCAACTGATTCCCAGTGTGGAGCCTGCCCTTCAGCGCGAAGGATGACCGGATGCGGTGGTGGTTCACCTGGGGGTCAATGACCTGGAGGCCCTAGGTCACAAGGATCTCCTATTAGCCTTAGCCTCGGGTTTGACAGCAATATTGCGTCTACTGCACCCAGCCAATGTGTTTTGGTCAAAGATCATAGATAGACCTCACTGGAGGGGACACACGAGAAGGGAGCTGTGGAAAGGTCCAGACAGAAGCTAAACATATCTATGTCCAAAATTTGTAGGGCCAATTCCTGGGGTTTAGTCAGGCACGGTTTCATTAACCTCAAAATGGCCGTTTACTACGAGTCTGATGGAGTACATTTGTCAGGTGTGGGCATGGATATGTTCCTGCTAAACCTAGTAGGTAGCCCAGAACTATATGGTTTTTATTAGCTCAAGTGGGGGAGCTGCCTGATGTCAGGAAATCACAGGCAACATGGCAGAGAGAAAGTCGGTTTGGCCTGAAGCACAAAAGCCTAAAAAGAGGCCTGCTCCAACAGGGTCCTTTGGATGTCTTATGGCAGGGAAAAAGGGGGAGCAGGCAAGATCTTTGGGATGCCTTGTGGCAGGGACAGCGGAGACCAGGCACAAAGAGGCAGCAGCGGACGGCCACGGCACTTGTGGCCCAGGAGGTCATAGAGACCACCCATCAGTAGCAAGGGCGGAGCCAAGTAGCTGCTGAACCCTGTTGCACATCACAAAGGCCTGCATAAAGGAGGCAGTTCTTGAAGAGCACCTAGAGCAGATGGAGGGACAGAAGAAGTATACTAGATGTTCAAGAATTTGGGGGGTGCATGGGGCAGTTGATGACCATGATATGCAATGTTATTGCACCATGTAATACCTCTCAAAATGTGATAATAAACTGGCCAATTATATCTCAAAAACATCTCTCTGTGGTTCATGAGCAAAAGAGGAACAGAGAGCAGATGGGGGAATGTCAAGGTCGCTGGACAGGTGAGAGTCATTTCCCAGAGTGGGAGGGGTTTTATGAAATGCCTTTGGCTTTTACCCCTTGCAATGGCGTGAGCAATTTTCACTGGATAATATTTTGTCACACAGGGGTTAACCAAAGTTAGCACTCTGAGAAGTGGGTGAAAAGTCTGGTATTGTCAAGCGGGTGCCAGTAATACAATCAAAACCTCTGTCTGTATCAGCAGATTTTTAATTTCCTTTGGTGCCGTTCTTCTTTTCACCAACATTTATTGCAAAGGCCAAGGGTTCAACAAAAATGTGAAACAGAATTGGAGAAACGGGATAGCCTTGCTTTATAACCTCGATAAAATATAGAAATGCTTCAGAAAATTATCTCACTGTTTTTCACTCTTGCGTTCAATCCTGTAAGAAGTGTGTTCATACTTTAATTGTGTTAATTCTTTATGAGAAACATTTTCAGGGTTCCATGGATAATGGTGTTTCTTTGGAATACTTAAGTTATTTTTTTCTGTAACACTAACTCTGCCACACTGTGCTTATTTTTCTCTGCCCCTCGCCTTATTCTTATTTTTTCAGGACTCCTATAATGAAATAACTTCTTGTTCATTTTTCTTTACACATTATTTCCATTGTCAAATTATTCATTACAGCAGGACACGTTGCTTACAGTGATAAAGCAATCGAAATGTCACCTTTTTTGAAGAAACACTCTTTGGATAAGTTTGACCTTCAAATCTTGCACCCACTTACTGTCCTTCTATACCTGGCCAAAATTCTAGAATTATCATATAAATATTAGCTATTTGCTTCTTGCGCTGTTCTTATTCCCACTCTCTGCAGTTCAAAGAAAGCCACATATCATATTGAGGATAATAGCCCTTGTATTCTGGATGACTGTTGGAAATGGCCCTCTACAGGGGCACCCCCAAACTTTTTCCCTTACTCCTCCTAATTTTTGTTTGTTGGCCTTAGGACTCTGTTCACTTTACCACTGCGAACCAGTTCTAAAGTGCTTGTGCTCTCTCCCTAAAGCATGGCCTAATTGGCATATACCTGATTGGCATATTTAATTTACATGTAAGTCCCTTGTAGAGTGGTATATCGTATACCCAGGTCCTGTAAATTAAATTCTACCAGTGGGGCTGCAGCATTTATTGTGCCACCTACTTAAGTAGCACCTTAAAACCTGTCCCAGGCCTGCCATGGCAGCCAGAAGAGAATGTCCCATTGCCCTGTTGGCTTGGCACTTAAAACCCCTTGCCAAACCTTAAATTCCCCTTTCATTACATATGTCAGACCTACGGTAAACCCTAAGTATCCAATCGGGCAGGGTACTGTGTAATTAAAAGGTACAACATGCACTTGATGGTTTTGCATGTTCTAGTAGTGGGAAAACTCCCAAATCCTGTTTTTTCATTACTGTGAGGCCTACCCCTTTCACAGAATAACATTCATGATTCCTTATTAAATGTAATAAGTTGTAATTCCTAAACCAGAGGTGATAGGTATGTTAGGTTTTGTATCTATGAACTTGCAAAGATGAACCCACCCTCTTTAATGGTAAAAAGGATTTATTATTACAAGTTGGAATATGCCACTCATAGAAAGTTAGCCCTCTGTGCCTGGAGCCTGCCTTAGGTCACATGACTGGGTGCAACTGATAGTTGAGACTTTTTTAATTCACCCCAGACAGTCACGCAATAGTGGGATTAGCAGAGCCTGAAAGGGCCATTAAGTGACTTGATGGGGGCACACTAATCAGTGACCCACTAACACATGAATAGGTTGAGCTCTGCTGGTACACAGTAGGATTAGCGGCCCTTCATTGTCTTTGCAGCCAGCAAGAAGGCAGGGCAGGGGGGAAGGTAACTCCTGGAACTTCAGAGAACCACTCTGAAAACTTCTCCCAACTTCTAGGAGCAGGGCACCAGGATATAAAAATAGGGCTATCAGACGCACTTTTCAGTTCAGTGCTGGACCTGTGGACTCTCAGAGGACTGCCTACTGCTGTAATCTGCTGTGCATTCTACCAGACTCCTGCTGTGCGTGGCAGGACTGCTTTGCTGCCTGACTACAGGGGCTAGTTTAGCTGGCCTCCTGTTCAGAGCCACAGGGACATAAAATGCTCCCACCATTTTGAACCCGCACCTGGACCCAGCCTGAGTGAGTTTTGAACCCCCAAGAGGTCTCCATCCACTCCTGGACCCTTGGCTGTGGTGCTAAAGGTGTCAAGGTGGCCATTTTCTAAAACTGAAGACTTACTATTTTCAACCTTAAGCTTTAAAAAATCATAATTCCAATTATATTAATTGGATTTTGATGGTTTAGTTGTCAAGTAATTTATTTTAAAAATTATGTTTTTCTAAATTGGTTTGGGATTTTTATTTTGTTGTGTTTTCACTTTGCTGCTGTTTGTGTACTGCATAAATACTTAACACATTTTCACTAAGTTAAGCCTGACTGTTTTTTGTGCCAAGCTATCCTGATTTAGGCATAGGTTAAATTAGTGTCTTTTTGTGGTTCACCCTCAAAGGGATTATTGCTATTGCTTGACCAGTGCTCAAACTGAGTCAACCAACGAGTCAACTTCTCACAATGACAGAGATACTTGACTCATTGCCCAGCTTAATTTCTCTGCAGCATTTGACACAATATGCCCCATGTACACTGCTCTACAGGGAGTGCAGAATTATTAGGCAAATGAGTATTTTGACCACATCATCCTCTTTATGCATGTTGTCTTACTCCAAGCTGTATAGGCTCGAAAGCCTACTACCAATTAAGCATATTAGGTGATGTGCATCTCTGTAATGAGAAGGGGTGTGGTCTAATGACATCAACACCCTATATCAGGTGTGCATAATTATTAGGCAACTTCCTTTCCTTTGGCAAAATGGGTCAAAAGAAGGACTTGACAGGCTCAGAAAAGTCAAAAATAGTGAGATATCTTGCAGAGGGATGCAGCACTCTTAAAATTGCAAAGCTTCTGAAGCGTGATCATCGAACAATCAAGCGTTTCATTCAAAATAGTCAACAGGGTCGCAAGAAGCGTGTGGAAAAACCAAGGCGCAAAATAACTGCCCATGAACTGAGAAAAGTCAAGCGTGCAGCTGCCACGATGCCACTTGCCACCAGTTTGGCCATATTTCAGAGCTGCAACATCACTGGAGTGCCCAAAAGCACAAGGTGGGCAATACTCAGAGACATGGCCAAGGTAAGAAAGGCTGAAAGACGACCACCACTGAACAAGACACACAAGCTGAAACGTCAAGACTGGGCCAAGAAATATCTCAAGACTGATTTTTCTAAGGTTTTTGGACTGATGAAATGAGAGTGAGTCTTGATGGGCCAGATGGATGGGCCCGTGGCTGGATTGGTAAAGGGCAGAGAGCTCCAGTCCGACTCAGACGCCAGCAAGGTGGAGGTGGAGTACTGGTTTGGGCTGGTATCATCAAAGATGAGCTTGTGGGGCCTTTTCGGGTTGAGGATGGAGTCAAGCTCAACTCCCAGTCCTACTGCCAGTTCCTGGAAGACACCTTCTTCAAGCAGTGGTACAGGAAGAAGTCTGCATCCTTCAAGAAAAACATGGTTTTCATGCAGGACAATGCTCCATCACACGCGTCCAAGTACTCCACAGCGTGGCTGGCAAGAAAGGGTATAAAAGAAGGAAATCTAATGACATGGCCTCCTTGTTCACCTGATCTGAACCCCATTGAGAACCTGTGGTCCATCATCAAATGTGAGATTTACAAGGAGGGAAAACAGTACACCTCTCTGAACAGTGTCTGGGAGGCTGTGGTTGCTGCTGCACGCAATGTTGATGGTGAACAGATCAAAACACTGACAGAATCCATGGATGGCAGGCTTTTGAGTGTCCTTGCAAAGAAAGGTGGCTATATTGGTCACTGATTTGTTTTTGTTTTGTTTTTGAATGTCAGAAATGTATATTTGTGAATGTTGAGATGTTATATTGGTTTCACTGGTAATAATAAATAATTGAAATGGGTATATATTTTTTTTTGTTAAGTTGCCTAATAATTATGCACAGTAATAGTCACCTGCACACACAGATATCCCCCTAACATAGCTAAAACTAAAAACAAACTAAAAACTACTTCCAAAAATATTCAGCTTTGATATTAATGAGTTTTTTGGGTTCATTGAGAACATGGTTGTTGTTCAATAATAAAATTAATCCTCAAAAATACAACTTGCCTAATAATTCTGCACTCCCTGTAGTCTTTTCATCACGTTAGGTGGTTTTGATCCTTCTTCACTGGATACAGTCAGTATAATATTGAGTCCTCCCATTCCTCTATTTCTGAGCTTAGTGATGTATCCCAGGTTTCAAGTCTAGCTTTAACCTTGTTTAATGTCTTTATCAAGTCTTTGCTAGTGCTGCTGGATTGAAGTGAAATCTCCATGTACCTTTATGCGGATGATACCTGTGTATCTTCTACAGGCAAAGTGCACCGTGAAAACCTACTAGGTTGAGTTGAGAGTTGGATAGCTTCTTTCTCTGTGAGCCTGAAACTATTCACATTTGATTTTGTTTTGTTTTCTGAAACCAATAAATTATTATCTGTACACCCTTTGGGCCTGATTCACGAAAAAATATGAAGAAATACAGATGTCAGTCTCTGCCTTCACTTGAATGTGTTTTCCTACTTTTCCTATTCATAAACATTCCCAGGGGTATTCCTGTATAGCTACACCAGGCTCTTGGAAAAGTTATGTGAATTCCCCTATGGGTTTTTAGTCTTGCTGTGTGGACTTCGCCACATAAGACAAGTCAGCATAGGTGAATGAATGAATGATTGGGATTTGTTAGGCACACGGCTACTCAAAAGAGTGTTCTGGAGCTGAAGAAGGAAATAAATGATGTGCATCCCAAAAAACAATCCTTAAAGCCCAGAGGAGAAAAGCCAGGTTTTTTGTTTCCTTCGGAAGGTGGCCGCAAGAGGAATCTGTCACAAATCAATAGGAAGCTCATTCCATGCTTTGGCAGCGAGAAAGGAGAAGGCTTTACCACACTTTCTCACATGCTTGAAGCGAGGAATCGTTAGCAGTGATGCAGAGGATGAGCACAGTGTTCTGGACAGGCGGTACCGTTAAAATCTCTTAGTAAGATATTCAGGACAGGACAGAAAAACTGCCCCATGGACCAGAACAAGTGCTTTGAATAAAATCCGTTTCCTATTGAGGAACCAATGGAGAGATATCATGGCATTAGAGATTGAAGAACGCCTGGGCAGGCGCAAGATGAGCCTGGCTGTGTCATTTTGGACCACCTGAAGGCAGTTTAGCTGAGCATCCGACACGCCTCAATAAAGAGTATTACTGTAGTTTACACATGATGTGATCAAAGCATGGATCCCCTGGGAAAATGCACTATTGTTTTAAATGTATACTTTGTGTGTGCAGAAAATACTTTTTCTTGTGGAGAAAGACATTCACCTACGCTTCAACATTTATGGGGGTGATCCATTCCGTTTCCAAATAAAGGGATTTTGGAGTAAGTTTTAAATCTTTTCAGGGAACTAAAAGGAAGAGATCGGATTTTGAGAATACCCACAACATTTACGAGTTTATGGGTATATCCAAACTTCCAAACCACGCCTGGAGTGTCCTATGTTCCACCCTTTGATCTTAATTTATGGATGTGGAGATCTCCACTTTTGTGGCAAAGATCTTCACACACATAACTAGGTTTATAACTGCCAGGAATCCCTTTGTTAGTTCCTAGCGGGCATGAAAAAGATACATACATTTGGATGTACGACAAAATACGTGTTTTTGAATAGGTTTTCTGCGCTGGCTGTGTGCGCAGATATACCCTCTCAGTATATGTAGTTAAATACCCAGTGTCTTTCTTTTTACTTGCCTCAGACGGTTTATTTTCCACAACATACTGACAAAACTGACACCTTTAAAATAAATTTGTTGAAACAGGCTGTGAGATATATTCCTAAATTGGCATGCGTGTGCTCAGTGATTTGCTCTTTTTTATGTGCTTGATGGCAACGCGCTATCCTGCCGGGTGTCTGGGAGCCGCATTGGACTCCGCCGCAATTGATCATAGGTACTAGGAAGTTCTAGTAGAAAGCTCCTATTTTCATATAAATGTAGTGAACGTGACAATGCCTTAATTACAAAACAACGGCCGATTCTTCATCAGAGAAACCATAGAAAAGTTATGTGTTCTGCCTGTTCTATACAGACTTCGTTAAGAAGCAGAATATTTCATAGGTCGGCACTGGCTATGTAGCTCTGATTTGCTTTTTTTTCTTGAAATCTCTTTGGTCTAATAGTCAAAAAGGCCCAAAACCTTTTTATCATTATTTTTGGTCTCTGTTTATGGAACTGCCTTTTGCTTAACTGCAGTTAGCTACTCGATTTAATTTAAAACAGTCATATGTTTCTTTGTTTGACTTTGTTTGATCCGCTTGAGCATTTGCCATTTTTGATGTGATGGAAGATTTTGCTATTCAGGTGCTCTGCATAGGGATAACTCGTTTCAGGTGGCTAAACACGTCTATTTTTGTTCTGTTTCTTTTGCACGTGCACACATAGGCACTGTAGGTCTAGGTTGAGGTAAATGTACTGGGTTGTGAAGGTTGTAGTCTTGCTCGTGCTTATTATGTAACTTGCATATATCATTCTGTTTTCTAAATATTCCTATTTGTAATACAAGAGAGCTACGGACATGCAACAATAGATTTTTAAAATGAAAAATGAAATGACTACCCCTTAAAGCTTGCAGAATATTTGGAACTGAATGGGTAGCAGCTGTACCCATTGTCTAATCTCATATCTTCAAAGTACTGCTCTCCTTTTGCTTGATCTGCAGGATTCTCCAACATCTCAAACCTCTGTCCAAGGTGTACAGTTTGCCACTGGAGCAACTTCAGGAATCCCAGGTCCTGCTCCAGGATCCCAAGCTCAGGCTCCAGGAACCCAAGCTCAGGCTCCAGGAACCCAAGCTCAGGCACCAGGAACCCAAGCTCAGGCACCAGGAACCCCAGGTCATGCTCCAGGAACCCCAGGTCATGCTCCAGGAACCCCAGGTCATGCTCCAGGAATCCCAGGTTCTGCTCCTGGAACCCCAGGTACTGCTCCTGGAACCCAAGCGCATGCTCCAGGAACCCCAGATGCTGCTCCAGGAACCCCAGGTCCTGCCCCAGGAACCATTGGTCCTGCTTCTGGAACCCAAGCTCATGCTCCAGGAACCCCAGGTGCTGCTCCAGGAGCCCCAGGGGCTGCTCCAGGAACGCAGCAGACATTGCCAACTGCAGGGGCAGATCCAGCTCGTCACTCTGAACATACTTCTGCCCCAGATCATGCCAGCCCCACAGGAATAGAGCATGGCCACAGCCCTGCAGAAACAGCTCGATCTGACACAAGCCTCTCCAGGACTAGCAGTGTCTCTGAGCGCTACAATGACACTGTTGAGGCTCTCCGTAACCTTGGTGGCCTGAGTGACCAGAATGCCTTACTGAAGCAGCTGATTGATGCTCTTGAACAAAAGAAGGCTGACCGCTCAGAGGTGAAGCAGATAAAGCAGATCACTGACATGGGTAAGTGAATCTAGGCCTCTTCTTTGGGCCCTCCTACATCTTAGCTGTTTTTATAAGGCTGATATACCTGCTGAAAGATGTGCAGTGTTTTTGCGTTTCATATCTGTATTCAAAACACTAGTTAGATGGTGAAAGTGTTCTTTTCTTTTGTTTCAGCGAAAGAGAAACTGTCTAAGCTTCCTGATGACCTGGATAAGCGACTTGCAACCTTCGAGAAAAACTTGGAAGAGACACACGAAGACAGGCAAAAGGTAACAAGAGTCGGCTGTCTCTATGTGTGTCAGTATTGCGTGTGCAGCTCTCGAGAATACAAAACCTCCTTTATCCAAAGGTTTATGTGAACCATCATATTCATGGTGTGGGATTGAAGGTTCCATCAGCACCTGACTGAGGATTTTATTTGGCAAAGCCGTTGTGTGCAGAGAAACACACATTAAACCAGTGGGCGGGCACACAAGTTGTGCAAGCAGTTAGTTGTCTGAACACAAATCTGCGGTGACCCACCTGTATTTTTAACTGCTTTCACTAGTCCAAGGTTTAAGACATGGCTGTAACAGAAAGAAACCATGTCTTCTCAAATCAAGGAATTCTTCAAACGTGAAGGCCATGAGTTCTACACGAACGGGCCAGAACTAAAAATTAACAACCCCCAGCCTAGTTTCCTTAAAACGTGGCACTTTCAACTCTGAAGCTGTGGCAGAGCTCAGAAGACGGAGTGGGAAAGGGGAATGAGGACATTTTGCTGAAATTTAGGGGGTTTATGTTAAAAATGGGGTCTCTAGTTGGCAGTCGGTTTGCACTCTGTCCAAGTAGGGACCCTCACTCTAGTCATGATAAGGGAGATACCTCTGCTCACCCCCTTGATAGCTTGTCATGAGCAGTCAGGCTTATCTTAGAAGCAATGTGTAAAGCATTTGCACATAACACACAGTAATAATTGAAAACACTACAAAAGGACACCATACCAGTTTTAGAAAAATAGCCAATATTTATCTATATAAAACAAGACCAAATACGATAAAATCCAACATACAGTAATAAAAATAGTAATTCTGCAAGATTTACTCAAAAATGCAGTTCCTTGACGTCGATAGCGCCATCTGGGGCTATCACAGCGTCGTGATCAGCAAAACCAATAGTTCAGGCCGGCCGCGGCATTGTGGGCCAGCTACGGTGTCGGGAAGACCCGCAAACAGTACCTTGGATTTGCAGGGCGTCATGATCCTCGCTATGAGCTCCAGAGAATGGCGTCGCTGATGTTGCGGTATCGTTTCAGAAGTCGGTGCACGAGTCGTCAGGCCCTTGAGATCACACACGTTGCGGATAAAACTCCAGGCTGATAAAGTCAGGTGCGCTGGCATGGATGGCGTTGGGGCTGCCGTGTGAAGCGGGATGATGCGACGTGTGGTGCCCACAGGTCACGGTGCAGGCAGCGGCTCAGTGACGGCATCCAGCGGCGTCAGTGAGACCAGGGCTGCGGTGTGAAGTGGGGCCGCGCGACGTGCGGTGTCCACAGGTCACAGTGCAGGCAGCGGCGGCGGCGTCGTTGCTGAAGCGCTGTTGTCGGTAGATCCAAGCCAGCGGTGCGGGACAGGACGGTGCTTCGTGACCCTCACAAGCGGTGTCCACAGGCTATGTTGCAGGCAGGAAGCCTGGTGACGACACAGGAGTCGATGGTGCTGGCGTTGGTGGACCGGGGCTGCAGTGTGGGACAGGACGGTGCATCGTGTACCTCACGAGCGGTGTCCACAGGCGCCGGTGTCAGCAGGAGCGTCGTCGTTGGGGGTGCCCAGGCTGCGGTGTGAGCAGGCGATGCCAGAGTGCGAGGCCCACAGGTCGCGGTGCGAGCAGTGGCTCGGTGAAGTCATCCGATGACGGCGTCGGTGAGACCACAGTTGCGGTGCGAAGCGGGGCAATGCGACTCTGTGCGGCGTCTGCAGGTCACGGTGCAGGCCCGCAGCATCGTTGGTGGCATCACGGTGGTTTCTCCTCTTGAGCAGCACAAAACACACAGTTCCCAGTGCTGCAGGTTTAGGAAACTGAAGTCTTTGGTGCCCCTTAGACTTCCAACCGGAGACAAGCTCTACTCCAAGCCCTTGGAGAACTTTCTCAAGCAGGACACACAGCAAAGTTCACCCTTTGCACTCTTTTCAGGCAGAAGCAGCAACTGCAGGCCAGTCCAGCAAAGCAGCACAGCAAAGGGACAGTACTCCTCCTTCAGCTCCTCTCCTGGGCAGAGGTTCCTATTGATCCCAGAACGATTCTAAAAGTCTGGGATTTTGGGTCTTCTTCTTATACCCAGTTCTGCTTTTGAAGTTGGCAAACTTCAAAGCAAAGTCTCAAGTTTTTGCAAGATCCTTATTTGTCCTGGCCAGGCCCAAGACACTCACCAGGGGGTCGGAGATGGCATTGTGTGAGGGCAGGCACAGTCCTTTCAGGTGTGAGTGACCACTCCTCCCCTCCCCTCCAGCACAGATGGCTAATCAAGATATGCAGGCTACACCCCAGCCCCTTAGTGTCACTGTCTAGAGGAGAGGTGTGAACAGCCCAATTGTCAAACTGACCCAGACGGGGAATCCACAAACAGGCAGAGTCACAGAATGGATTAAGCAAGAAAATGCCTACTTTCTAAAAGTGGCATTTTCAAACTAACAATCTAAAAATCAACTTCACTAAAAGATGTATTTTAAAATTGTGAGCTCAGAGACCCTAAACTCCATATTTTTATCTGCCCTCAAAGAGAATCTGCGCTTTAAGGATATTTAAAGGCAGCCCCCATGTTAACCTATGAGAGAGATAGGCCTTGCACAGTGAAAACTGAAATTGGCAGTATTTCACTGTTAGGGCATATAAAACACACTAGTATATGTCCTACCTTACACTTACACTGCACCCTGCCCATGGGGCTACCTAGGGCCTAACTTAGGGGTGCCTTACATGTAGTAAAAGGGAATGTTGAGGCCTGGCAAGTGGGTACACTTGCCAAGTCGAATTGGCAGTTTAAAACTGCACACGCAGACACTGCAGTGGCAGGTCTGAGCCTTGTTTACAGGGCTACTAATGTGGGTGGCACAACCAGTGCTGCAGGCCCACTAGTAGCATTTGATTTACAGGCCCTGGGAACCTCTAGTGCACTTTACTAGGGACTTACCAGCAAATCAAATATGCCAATAATTGATAAACCAATCAACAGTACACTTTACACGGAGATCATTTGCACTTTAGCACTGGTTAGCAGTGGTAAAGTGTGCAGAGTCCTAAAGCCAACCAAAAACAGGTAAGACAAAATAGGAAGAAGGAGGCAAAAAGACTTGGGTTGACCCTGCAAAAAGGGCCATTTCCAACAGTTTATTATGCTTTATTATGCTATACCCTCTGTACAATGCATATGACTTTGAAGGAAACTTTGGTTTTTAGTAAGTAACAAGTGAAGTCTTTTCAGGATTGGTGTGGTATAGGTAGATCTATGGTTCTTGGATACTATCCTGCAGTATTATTTTGAACATTCTGCTGTTTTTATAGAGTACATTTGCCAGGCCCAGGTAGGTGACATCACTGTAGGGTAATCTTAATCCAGAAAATGCCAATATTGCTAGCAGGCGTCCACATGCCCTGAGTTTATCCAGCCTAAAGATGCAAGATGGCAGTACCACAAAGGTCTAGTTATTTTGCTGAATAGTAGAATTAATTTTACTCCAACATTCTTCACTTCCTTAGCAGGAGCAGGGTAAGTGGCCCGGGGTCCAAAGATCCGGAGAGCCTTACTTCCACCTATACCAAGGACCTCTGTTTTGTCAGAATTGAGGTCGATGGATGATCGCTTGCATTTCAAAATCATATATTAGAGAAGTTCAGGGTCCTCAGAGACTTCATAATCGTTCCATTAGAGCAAAGGCACACTTACTGGCATTCCAAAAACACATTCCCATTGCAGACATGCTTAGGGCAGCAATGGGACCACTTCACATGCTCTTTGTAAGCATTACATTCTGGATGGATATTTTAGGAAACATGGTTTTCAGCTATGAAGTTGTAGCAACTTGTTTGCTACTGCAGGATGTTCTGGGTAGTTTGCTGGCTTGAAATCGGGTTGGCATATGCCCTCTGCCCTTACTACCTCAAATTGGCATTCATAAGTGAAATCAGATATCCAACCAGTTAGGAAGGTGGAAGAGCAGCACTGATGAGTATAGATAAATAATCTTCAGGGCAGTGCTTAATTTGTAAATAAAAACGTGCCAGTGCTCAAAGCGCTCCTCTTAAACACGCGGCTGCTGCAATTAAATGCGAGAACACGGAATACTGAGGCGGCGAAATCCTGAAGCCATCTCGGGCCTCTTCAATCCATATAAAGCCGCTCCCTGCCCCTTCAGCTAACTCTAGCACATTTCTACTTTCTCCCTTTGTGACGCTTTTTCGTTTTTCCCTTCCTCAGTCTTTCCCATATGTGTCTTTTGCTCGCAGCAAATGCCTGAGGCAGAAGAATAAGCCTCGGCCCTCAAAAATAAATGCCGGTGCACAGCACCGGAAACAAGCACAAATTAAGCACTGCTTCAGGGTGATTACGGTACTCTTAGTTCGTTCCTTCTTTCTTTTACAACACCCACTCAGCTATTCTTAACTATCAGATGCCCTGCTGCAGATTTGTATGTTGGGAAGAAACATGTTGGGCCTGGGTGCAGTGGATGGTAAACATGAGCAAGGGGCCAAGTCCAGACATGCAGTGGGATGCTTGGGTATGACGGTTTCCAAAACATCCAAACATTTAAAAAGGGAAACGTCCTTTTTAGGAAAGCATTGTCCAGTCCTTTCTGCAATGCATACGTTTCACATAGAGAAGTAGATTGTGGAATGACCAGTCCCAGAATCATAAGGAAGGTATTTTTAATTTGTCTGTTTTTCACAAGTAAAAAGTATACCCATTGGGCATGGGTTAACCAAAATTACAGGAGTCTTTATTATACACAGAGGTACTCTAAATTCCTATACTACATGTTCCAGAATGTCTGAATATTGATTTGCATACATACATAAATATATATTTTGTTGTGAAAAAGCGCCATATCTGTGGGACTGTTGATTGTTTTTGTCAGGATACCATGTACCTAGCTGGTTATTCTTTCTTGACTCTTTGGCTTCTGTTAGGATGTCTCCTCTGGGGGACCTCTTATGGCTATTTCTAGTGAAGCCTCTGTGTCCAGCCAAGGTGCAGCTTCTAAAGTCAGCCATGTGAATTGCTAGGGAACAACAGGCTTTACAAGTCCGAAGTAATAGGCCAGTGTGAGTTTCCTGGTGTCACACAAAAGTAGAATAAGTAGCTACTTAGTCACAGTAAGCTGTGCTAGCTGAGCCTTTTGGACAGTTTGAGATGCACCTCTGTGCCTTAGACATGCCAGTTGACGAAGATCAGTGGATGGAAAGGGAAACACTCTGATGGAATGCCACATTTTTAAAGATCCTAGGGGACGGTATTACTAGTTTAAGGCAGATTTTTGTGAGCCTTTGGTCACATTGTGAGTTCATGATCCACTCCAGTAGTGAGTGCATCTTAAGTGTCTGAAGACAATTGGTCTTCCTTAGAAGTGTGTGCGTCAAAGTCTAGCAGCTGAAAAGTTACTCTTCTGGTATCAGGACCAGGCTTATGTTACTTTAATTATATAATCTCAGCGTTATTGTGGGTTTCTTGGGCTTCATTCAAGTATTCCCACGCCCCTTGCTGCTTAGTCCTTTAGTTTTTGACGTATAACTGGAAGCTTCCACATAAATGAGAAAGGTTTCTCCAGTGATGCTCATACTTTTCTCAGATACTTGATGCTGTCTTGAGTCCAGGCATAGGGGCTCGGCATGGGAGCAAGCTGTAATATGATTTTGCTCTTGGATGAGGTTTTATTTCTCTGCAAAACCCTCTCGAAGCTCCTCACACATCCCTTACACCACCACTGCTTCTCTGTGCTGCTGTATAAGTCTGTTGCCTGCACTGAGTGATTTCACGAAATCAGAAAGGTAAGGCCCCTGAATTAGAGCTTGACGGATGGGTTGCTCTGTCACAAATGTCATGGATTTCCAGTCCGCATTATTACAAGGGTGTTAAGTCCTATGCCACTTGTAGTCAGGCAGAGTGGATATCTGTCATATTTGTGATAGACTAACCCATCTGCCGTATTCTAAATCAGGCCCCAGATTTTCTGCTGCGCTTGGAGACATCCATTATAGCTTGCTAATTACTATGTTGCCGTCAGGTTGACTCTTACCGCAAATACTCTAGACAGTAGCCCTTTTAGTGGTAAGTGGTTGGTAAAAGGCTATTCTCTTTTGACCTACGTTTTTAAAAGGCCACTGCCTCTTGCAAAAACCCAGGCACACTTTTATTTTTTATTCAGGCTCTTCTGTGATTGTAAGCCATGTGATGAATACAATAAATCTAGATTTCCTTCTTCTAATCAAGAGGAGAGTTCAGAATTGTGAGGGAATAAGGGGTTTCTATTCTGCAAACATCTAGTCAGAGACTGCAAATGTAGGAGAAAAGGAAAGACCTCATATTAACACTGTATAAATATAGCTATTTGCGCCAGTACATGGGAATCTATCAAGCTGTGGTTTGTAAGCGTCCAGATATCTCAGGGACTCAGCAGTCAAGTGATGGCAGGCACCTACAGTTGGTAGAGTCTAGCGTTCCCTGTATGGACACCAGTAGGACTACCTCACTTCTTTTTGGAGTGAATGGGACCCTTGTAGAAATGGATATTTTATTTTATTTTCCTATTTTTGATAGGTTTTTATACCCACTGACTTCATTGCTTGATTACAGGTAGCAGTTCAATTTCCAGTATTTGTGCAAACAGCTCCTTAGGGGTATTGATTGATAGATTTTTGGCTCTGACCTTTAAGCCATATGGGCAGATGATCCTTGTTAAGTGTGTTGGATTATCACAGTCATCCAAAATTGTGGGATGGTTTTCTCTTTCAATGATCAGCCATCCTTTCCACCTGTCTGCCGCCACACTAACCTCTTATTAATTTCTGTTTCTGATAAAGACAAATTCCTCATTTTAGAATATTCCACAGGCGTGAGACTGGATCTGGAAAAACTCGAGCAATACCTTTGCACGCCAGTGGTGGCATTGGCGGTTCTGCATTAATGTCACTCGTGCCAGAAGTGACATGCTTGGTACTTATATAGGTGCCACCCTGGCTGGCATCAGTTCCTTTCTTTCCATGCCAACAGTGCACATCCAGAGAGCTACCTGGGTCACCTTTTGACTAACTTTTCAATTGAAGCATTCTTTGTCTTCCCCCTCTCAACTTTGTGCATCTAAGTCCTGCTCCCAGAGTCCTCCTACTGAGCTGCAGGCCAGGTTTGCTCAGCACCTCCCTGAATTCCCTGCAGCTGGAGCGACCCCTAACCATCTTAGGACGTTCTATGCCACCATGCATGTCATCTTTAGGCCACAGACTCCCTCTTGTGCGCCTTTGGGCCCCACGGAGCCAAGAGGTGCCTCAGTTGGGATACCACTAAAAAACCCGCCTCTTACGCCAGCTGGGCCCTCTGGATCCTTCTCCGAATCTGGACTGACTCCAGCCTCACAGCCGAGACCCAGGCTGGAGCATGCCCTCCTGAAGCCACTCCCGACATCACCGGCCCCACCAAACAACACAGACCCCATTGTGCTGTCCGCTTTCAAGATGGCACCACCACGGAGCCATTCGACTTTGACACCAGCTTCTATTGTATCTCAATGGTCTGGGTTGGACACAATGCTTCTGTCCAACTTTGGGGGTGGTGATAACGATGGTTTTAGGTTTCCTGACCCAACCAATGATCTAGGCCCAAATTACCATGGAGACAACTGGTGTGAGGAGCTGGGAGACACTAGCGGACTGGATACGTCTCCAGATTCTGGCCTTGCTTGCCTCCGGGACCAGCTTTGGAGGAAGCTGCATCCTTCACCATGGTGGTGAGGAGATGGGTGGAGGTCCTCAACCCTCAGCTTCTCTCAGTCACAGTCAAGACCAACATTATGACGGAGGCGGTTCAACTGTGGCTATTTTCTGTGAAGCCCCTACTTCTCTTTAATGAAGCACTTACCTCATGGACATCTTACTGGGCCAAGCCCTGCACAGGTGTACCAGTGCACAGGATGATTGCCTATCTCCACCGTCCCACATTTGGGAAGCCAGCTTATTTCCCCCAGCACCCCATCCGGAGAGCCTAGAGGTGCAGGCCTCGGCCACCAAAAGTCAACCATGGTGTCTTCCCTACCACTCCACTGGACAGGAAATCCAAAAGGCTGGTCAGCTTTGAGAAGATAATTTTCTCTTCTAACAGCCTAGCATTGCAGTCAGTGTACACGGTTTGCCTCTTGGGCCAGTACTTTCATACCTTGTGGTACTCAGTTGCGCAAGTGCTGCCCATGGTTGCGGAGGGGGCTGGGGCCATAATGCAGCAAAGTTCACCATCTGGTGTGGACTGGACACCACGTCTCGCTGGACAGGGCTACTGCTTCCACAGTGGCACTGCACCACCACGTCTGATTGAGATGAACTGACTTTTCAGGGGATGTCCCCTCGGCACTGATGGACATGCCCTTTGATGGCTTCTGCCTGTTCGGCGACAATGTCGATGGAGTGCTTGAGTGCTTTAAGGAGGGTTGGACCACTTACAGGTCATTAGGAACGTCCCTGGCTTTGCGCCAGCTGCACTACTCTTTCACCCATTTCATGGCACTGTAGGGGCTCCTAGCTGCATCTGTAATACCAACCATACCCCAAAGGCCATCAGGCTTCCCAGCCCTTTCGTGGCCATGGATGTGGTTCCCAAAGAGGACATGGGACCCAAAGCCAGCATACTGTCCAATCTCCACCCCTCTGACTGCTACAGCCACCAAGCCCCTTTAGCATGGCATCAACACAGCACAGTCACCCCATTGGCAGCAGGATGAGGCACCACCTTCCCCAATGTCAAACAGTAACATCAGATAAGTGGGTGTTTCAAATTGTCCAGAGGGGTTACTCTCTGCCGTGTCTGGAAACCCGGCCACCTTTGCCACCATTCTCAGCTTGGCTGATGGAGGACCAGCACTCTTTGCTACATCAGGAGATGCAAACTGTTTTGGCCGAAGGAGCCATTGAGAGGCCACCACCTCAGAAGTAGGTTGTGGTTGGTACTCCCCCAACTTTCTAGTGCTGAAAAAGCATGGAGGCCTACATCCTATCCTAAATCTTTGTCCTCTCAACACTTTTCTGTGAAAGGAGGAATTCAGAATGCTCACCCTGGCCCGGGTGTTGTCTGGACTGTATCCCAGAGACTAGATTGTAGCGCTTGCTCTCCAGGACACGTATTTCCACATTCCTGTCCTACAGACCCACAGGTGTCACCTGCAAGTTATGGTGGGCCAAGAGCATTTTCAGGTCACTGTGCTCCCATTTGGCCTCACCAGTTCCCCTCAGGTGTTTACAAAAGTGATGGCATTAGTTGCAGCACAGCTTCAGAGGTCCAGGGTTCCAGTCTTTCCCTACGTCTACAACTGGCTGCTGAAGGCTGGCTCATCACAGGCAGTTGTCGCCCATCTCCAGACTACAGCGAACCGCCTCCATTTGTTGGGATGCACTGTCAATGTTCCAAAGTCACACCTGACTCCTTCTCAAACTCTCTTCATTATCAGAGCTATTTTGGACATGGGGCAGTGTCGCCCTTACTGTACAGAGTACAGAATTCAGGCTATGATACCAATGTTTTAGCCTCAGTCCTGGATCTCTGTGAGACTAACTCTGAAACTGCAGGGTCTGTTGGCCTCCTTCATGCTGCCTGTGAAGTATGCCAGGGGGCACATGCAACGTCATGCAGTGGGACCTGATGTGCCAGGGAGTACAGCACCAGAGGAGGCTCTCGGACATGGTCCGGATTTCAGAGGAGACTGTAAAAGACCTGCAGTGGTGGCTGCTGGACCGTAATTGCGTCAGCGGCCGACTCCTCTCCCTTCCCCACCCAGATTTGACAGTGGTCACAGATGCATCACTTCTGGGATGGGCGACCATCAAAAGGCTCCAGTCTCCAACTGAGGTACAGCTCCACGTCAATCTTCTAGAACTGAACACTATCCCCTTGGTGTTGAAAGCCTTCCTACCATCAACCAAAGGAAGGCTAGTCAGGGTTTTCACAGACAACAGCACCACCATGTGGCATTGCAACAAGAAGGGTGAAGTGGGGTTGTGGAGCCTGTGACAGGAGACCAGGAGGCCCTGCACCTCTGGGTATGGCTTGAACCACAGGACATTTTCCAGGTTGTACAGTACCTGATGGGGTGTGTCTTAATGCCAGGGCGGACTAACTCAGCCATTGAATGGCATCTGCACTTGGAGATGGCGCATGAACTCCTGTCACTGCAGCACGGCCTGCACATTCACCATCTTCATGCTTGGGCCCTTAGCAGCAACAGCTGAGTGTTTTCAGTCTTCCTTCTGAGATCTGCAATGTTATTCTGGCAGCAAGGCATCAGCCAATAAAAGCCGTATATGCCTGTCTTTGGGATAAGTTTGTGGCTTGGTGCTCCTCATGACAAGTTTATCCACTTTCTGCCTCTCTATCGGAGGTGCTGTTGTTTGTGTTGTCTTTAGCTCAGCAGGGTTTAGCCCTGGGCACTATCAAAAGTTACCTTTCTGCTACTTCTGTTTTTTCGCAGTTGCTGGATCAGCCCTCTCTGTTTAAATCACCGGTTGTGACAAGTTTTCTTATGGGCTTACAGCATCTGTTCCCACCTACCGCTTTTGTTATATACCAGTGGGATTTTATTTTGGTCTTAACATACCTAATGTGTTGTCCATGCCAAACCATGCATAGCTGCCCTATCAGACGTCTAATGCTTAAGTCTTCTAAGTGGCAATTACTTCAAGCTCTTTCTATTAATCCCTCGTACACCAGCTTCTACCCAGACAAACTGGTTCTTTTGACTCATGCCTCCTTTCTCCAGAAAGTGGTGACCCCTTTCCATGTCGGCCAAAACATCACGCTGCAATCATTTTTCTCTCCACCTCATCCTTCAAAGGGAAAGGAGAAACTCTGTTGTTCAAAATGAAAAAGAGCCCTTTCCTTTTGCATAGATCGCACCAAGGAGTACCACATGGACAATCAGTTCTTCATTGTGTTCGCTGGAGCGGAAAAAGAAAAAGTGGTGCAGACTAGAGCATCTCTCGATAGATTGTACTCTGCATCAAAATCTGCTATGCACTAGCCACGAAGCAGGCTAATAGGCTCATTCTACAAGAGCCAAGGCCACCACTAGGAATCTGCAGATATAAGTCTTTATCAGAAGAACAAATTAATTACCTTCAGCAATGCTTTTTCTGGTAAGAGACTACTTAACTGCAGATTCCTCACCAACCCTCCCATCCTTCCCATTCTGCGAACTTGGCTCTTCATCTAAGAAATTCTGTTAGACTCTGCTGACAGGTCAAAAATCATCATGGCACGACCACGGTTTTGGTGCGGAAATAGTCATGAAAGAAGCTGATGTAGTGCGCCGGTTTGGTGTCTATATAGGCACTGCGCAGGCCACTTCCCCACACAGGCGATGTCGCCCGTGAGCTGTCAACACCACCTACTGGCACACAGAGGTACTGTTCAAGTGTCCCAAGATCGAGTCTGACCCCTTGGGACTAAGGTGAGCAATCAGCAGCTGGATAGTCTCTACCAGAAAATCTTTCCCAAATGTAAGTAACTTGCTCTTTAAGTTGCGGGGTCTTTACCATTCAAAGCTTCCTAAGCTTCAATTTATCTCTCTCATTGAGGAGGTAATCACTTCTTTGTGTTTTGATGACCGTGTTCCTAGACTGCTTGGTGGTTTTACAGATTGTGGCCGCAAGTTCTACACGCTTGCTCTACTTCTGTCTGGAAATACCCCCAATCCCCGACTCCCTCCGCAACAGATAGCAGAGGCTGTGAGGTTTTAATTTCATTTACGTGGTGCCCGTAGTAAGGAGGTTCATTGCTTCCTTTTCCATTTCTCCAGTATCGTTTCTTTTCTCATTGTTTTCATATTAGTTCTTTAGGCCAGTTCTGCTCACAGCACAAAGAAGAATGCTGCTCGGGCGCTCTGACATTTAAAGAGGATCTTAGTGTTGTTTATTATTAGAAAAAAAAACAGCAATACAGTGGCTCAGTCACACTATGTATCGCTGAAATCCACAAACACTGAAGTCGAGGTCGAACAGTGATGAGTTACCACTAGGCCTTCAAGCTGTTAGTCAAAGGCCATCAACAAGAGAAGAAGAATTCTGTGTTCCCATAGAGTCGGCCTCTTCGATGCTAAAGTTCTTCATTGTGTTGCAGATATTTACACCGGCCCCTTGTGCTATTTATCGGGTACACCAGGTGTTGATATTATGTTCTGCTCACAGCCTGCTTATTTTTTAAATAGATGTAGGCCTTTTCTAGCTGCAGAAACTGATGGCAAAGGTACAGTTTGAGTTTCAATCCTGCAGAAATAGGAATGTCCTTGGACAAACTTAATGTCTATTTCCCAATCATGAGTTTTGATTTTGAAGTATTGTGACTAGCTCACTCTGAAATGGTTACGTTTTCATGAAAAGTTGTATAGACCTTACTTTTTGTGCTGGGTGCTGCTTCCAAATAATGGGCCTTCCCATGACTTTTAGCACAGGTTATTAATTTACTGAAGCAGACTCTCCATTAGGGGTCTGGAAAAGACTTCTGGGCCAACTTGACTAACGTTACAAGCCATGCTATACTGGCAGCCGAAAACCACAGTGAATACTTCATCAGAAAGTGAGAAAGAAGTATGGTCAGCAATTAATGTCAGCAAGGAACTTACAGCTCATGCTTTTGCATGTATCAGAATACTTCAACCCAAGAACGACCTTCTTAGAGAATGCGGGGTTATTTCATTTATTTTCTTGTTATGGTTGAAAGTTGTACTGGTAGTGGGCATATTCAAATACTTACTTTGCACTCGTGAGTCTTTAATTAGTGTAGGGAGTTAGTTCGATCCTTTGACATACCCCACTCTTTCTTGGTTTTGAACCTCTCCTGTGGCATAGGATCGCCAAAAGAATTTCAACCACTGCCACCTTTAAGGTAAAATAGATCTGAGCTGTAATTTCCAGTGCCACCTTTAAAATAAGGTCTTCCACTGTGCACTTATAATATGGGGTGTGAGCCTGTTGCGAGTGAACAAACGTGCAGATATGTGTGCATACATGTAGGTGCGACAATGAAGACAGTCAGTCAGTCCTCAAAATTCTGTCAGTCAAAATTATTTATTTCCAAGTAATAAATTCAGTGCTTAATTTGTGCTTGTTTAGGGTGCTGAGCACCGGCACTTATTTTTGAGGGCCGGTGCTTATTCTTCTGCATAAAGCATTTGCTGCGAACAAAAGACACATATCGGAAAGACGGAGGAAGGGAAAAACGGAAAAGCGTCGCAAAGGGAGAAAGTAGAAAGCTGCTAGAGTATGGCTTCAATTGGATTAAAGAGGCCCGAGATGGCTTCAGGATTACGCCGCCTCGGTATTCCGTGTTCCCACATTTAATTGGAGAAGCCACAAGTTTAAGTGGAGGGCTTTGGGCACCGGCACCTTTTTATTTACAAATTAAGCACTGAATAAATTCATACACAAATAATGCACATTTGCCAATTCATTAACGTACACAATTGCAAATGCATCAAATCAGCAGTACATAGCACTTAATGTAATCATTTTTACCAGCACGTCATCAACCTAATGAATACAAAAACACTACAGCATTTTGAATTTCTTCTCACTAAAACTATGTAACAGGTCAGCAGCTGCTATCACATATATATCAAAACATTTGAAAAAAGTGAAAAAGTGACCAATGGTGTGCAGCATATTTTGGTGACTAAATCGTTACAAAGTGCAATGTGAAAGGCCAAACTATCACTATCTCACGGGTCCCGTTTGGCCAACCTCCATAAGAGCGACAGATTTCCTATCTCAGTACCTGTGTCCTTAACAGGCAATATTCCAAATATGATTGACATCAGTCTATGAATAAGGAAAAAATCACTAGCGACCGGAGGAGGTCTAAAACACTAGTGGTTGAGAGCCTAGCATAAGATGCTAAACTTTTACACATGAACTGACAAATGGTGATGGCTACATGCTGGAACCTAAGGGGGAAAATCAAATGTAGGCCCATTTCTCGCCACCTTATCCCATATTTTTTGAAAACAGGTCGGAGAATCTTCTTCCTTTCTTCAAGGAAGTATACAGTCTGTCAATAGGTGGGTCACTGAATACTTTCTAGCCCGCTTACAGGGACAGTCAGTTTTAACATATTTAGATTCCTTAACATATTTCATAATCTGACATTTTTCTGAGTTAGCCTTAATCAGGTTTGTGCTTTGAACTGCTTGGTTAGGGGTGTTCTTCTGGCCAGGCTGGCAGACCGAAGACCCCTGAACACAATAGACCCAACCCTGGGAGATTAGGCTTTTGTTGCAAGAGAATGGGCATGTGGTAGGTATTTCCAAGGTGGTTAGTAGCAGCTCCCTGTGTTATGTTATGTGTTTGTACAGGACGTTATCACCCGGGAGGGTTTCCTGGTGCTGTGCAGGTGAGGAGTCTTGCATTGAAGGCAGAGTCATTTGAAGAGCCAGCTCTTCGGCATCTTGTGTAGAGAGAGGTTGTTCTACATTTTAGGGGTGATGTATGAGAAGGTTCGACCTCTGGCTCTGTCTCCGTGTATGTATGGTATGTGTGTGACTAGAAAACCAGCTGAGAATTGCCTGGAAGGTTGGTGGAAAGAGATGTGGCTGTTAAGGTAGGCTGGGCCTGTGTTGTGTAGTGCTTTGAATGTGTTGCTGAGGAGTTTGAACTCTGTGCACTTGTATCGAGAACCAGTGGACCTCCCTAAGGTATGGTGTGAAATGTGTTCTGCATGGAGGTTAAGAATGAGTCCAACAGCTGCGTTTTGGACTGTTTGTAATCTTCTGGTGAGATGTTTTGTGATTTCAGTGTAGAGAGTTCCTGTAGTCCAACCTGCTGGTGATGTGTATGAGGGTGATGGTCTTTCTAGTGTAATTGGCTTGGAGGATGTTCCCCCATGGCACAGAGAGCACAAGCACACATATGGCTCCACCAGCTAAACTATTGGATAGAGCAGTTTTTCCTCAAATTTCTATTTTTGTTAAGTACAGCAGTGTGTTGCATTCCTTTCAAGTTGTTTTTTTGCCCAGAGGCAGCTTACTGGATGTGGTGATCTCAGGATTACATGATCCACAGCAGCACATATGTGCCAGCATTCCTGTGGCACTGAATTTATTGGACCTCTCAAGGACCTTTGATACTGTGAACTATCCGATGTTATTAAACTGACTAAGAGATAACAGCATCAAAGGCCGAGTCTGGTCCTGTTTACCCAGCTTTTTGTCTAACAGGACATTTCAAATCAATGCTGGAGCTTACTGCTCCATATTTCACTCACTGTCTTGCGGGGTCTCCCATGAATCAATTATGTCCCCTCTGCGTTTCACATGTACATGCCCTCTCTTTCCCAGCTGATCTAGTTATGTAGGTTTTATGTATACATGTGTGCTGACGACACCCAGATCCTCCTAAAAACCTCCAGGGATTCTGATGCCTTAGCTGTCAAGTTCCAGTCCTGTAGTTTTTACGTCAAAAAATTGATTACCAATAACCACCCTAATTTAAAGTGGAGCAAAATTAAGGTTCTCATTCCTTTGTGACTGGCTATCTTAATTAGGACCAAGACCTTTCCCGGGTTCCATTGTAAAGAATCTAGGAGTAAGTTTTGACTCCATCTTGTCCATGATGGAATATTTGAAGTCAGTGGTTAACTCAAGCTTTTATCAACTCAGAACACTGAAAAAGATCCTCTGCCACTTCTTGTTGTTCCATAAAGTAATGATTTTGAATGCATTAATTTTTTCATGCTTAGATTATTGCAGCGCTGTATATCTTGATCGCCTCTATACGAGATTCATATGCTTCAAATGTTCCAGAATTCTGCTACCAGGCTCCACTGGTAGCATATTTCATATTTCCCATTCACTGACCTCCCTTCACTGGCTTCCAGCGAAGGAGTGTATCATGCTTAAACCACTATGAATAATGCTGTTTACACTTCTAAGTGCTCTTTCCTTGGCAACAGGGCCTCCTTGCACATGGTATCTACTGCTCCCCGGCCACACTGGAAGAGAAAGATGTGGACTTGGGGAGAACACAGAATCAGAGGAAGTTGACTTCTCTTCTCAGCTCCTGCAACCTGTGTTATTTGGAGCAGAGGAGCTGCTGTATAGCCCCAGAGACGTTTTGGTAGGTGTAACCTGGAGAGGCAGGTGCACCGCTCTCAAACGAAGATTACCAACAGTGTGGATGCATCCAAGTAAAGGCCACCAGGGAAAAAGAAAAGTATTTCCCAGACAGGGCGGCATCACTGCAGTTGTGCTCCAAAAGCCCTTGTAAGCCCAAAAGCTTCATATTTTACCATGGGTGCCTACTTAGGCAGCAGGGCATTCACATAGTGCTAGCGTTGGGTCTAAAAGCTGTCTGGAGGCATGACAAGCCCTCTGAAGCCCCCTTAAACACAGAGAAAATTGCATATTGGAAATATCCTGAGAGAGAGAATGCATGGCCTGGGAAAAGGTGAGCTCTTTTTTAATCCACCCAGAGCGCTGAGCTATTGTAAAGGTATTGGGGGTTGTGGACTTTGCTTGTTCATGATCTTGAGTGTATAAAAAAAAAAACTCGGGGTGATTTTATGTAGAAAAAAAGGCGCTCTCCCTCAATTATCTATAAAGTTGTCCAAACGGTGCCATTCACTGGGACATCCCCCAAAAAACCCAGGATGATAACAACACCTGTTATCCAATATTATAAATCCGAGTGGCACACATTAAGATTCAGTAAGCATCAATGGTTCATAATACATTAATTATTTTGAAAGTCCACAATTATAACAGTCTCCATAAATTCAACCATAGTGTTCTTTATTCTTCTTGAAACTTCTTGTATCCAAAATTGCTCTTGTTACCGTCCCAGTCAACACGTGTTCCGTCTGGGGAATACCCCTTGACTTCTTCAGGACTTTCTACAACAGACAGTTTCAATACATACATTGTAATTGTGTTATCAAAATATGAATATCAGTCTGATAACCCCTCACCGTCCAATGTGACTTAATAATTGTATAATCATATGTGAAACCGTGATTCTAAACAATGTGCAATAAAAGTGCCACTCTTTAAGTTACAAAACATCAAACCTCTATATGTTCACATCACTTCCTCTCGGTGTAAAGCCAAAATTATATAACCCAATTTTTTAACAAGACCTTCTTTAGACAGAGTCAATGTATAAAAGAACATGCTTAGTGATACCATTGTGAAGTAAGTCTACCCACTTGACGCTTTTGAACAAAGGGTTAGGCTTTTGCCCCACTAGTAGAGGAGATATCTGTAAGTCAAAAATAGACCTATTTAAATGTATTAGAAGGCTAAAACGTAAAAAACATTTTGAGACTAATATAAAATCGGCGGATGTTTTATCAATTTCACATACTAAAACAGTACATAGTGGATTATCAATACAAGACATATATGACACAGTGGCTCTAATGTCTAACATTGATTATGAGGAATATCCAACAACTACAAGAATTAAATGTGGTATCTGATTTGCATACTACCAGTGGGCGTAGGCAAAAATCAACTTGGATACCTAGACAGGCCATGGACAACAATATTGATGTATTTTTTAAACTGGTATGGAATGACTTGGACAAATATGAGTTAAAACAAAAACGAACAATGAGATATAATTTAAAATTTAAAGAATATCAAGCATTATAAACGTTGAAGTATGATGATGAACTGATTATCAAACGGGTGGATAAAGGTGGAAACATAGTGGTTATGAATCGTGTGGACTATGAGAAAGAAATATATGCACAGCTTCATGATACTAATTGTTATGAGAAACTAATGTACAATCCCATGACATGGCTAACCAGCAAGATTAATAGACTGCTTAAAATCTGGCATGATAATAACTTATTGGATGATGAGGAATATTCCTACTTAAATGTGAATCCCCCTAAATGTCCATGCTTATATACTTTACCTAAAATACACAAGGAATGTGATTTTCCACCCGGGAGACCAATAGTGTCAGGTATGGGAGGTCCCACGGAAAGATTATCAGAGTTTGTTGACTTATTTTTACAACCTTTTGTAACTAATCTCCCTTCATATATTAGAGATACAAAACATATATTGAGTCTGTTATCAGATATTCACTGGGAATCCAGTATGTTTATGGTAACTTTGGATGTGGTGGCCTTATATATCAGTATTAAACATTAATGTGGAATTCAAGCAATCAAATATATGTTGAATAGGAGATCAGCAAGTCTAATGGAACATACTGAGATGATATTACAAATGATTTGTCTCATCCTTAATCACAATTATTTTCTCTTCAAAAATAATTGGGTCAAGCAAAAACAAGGGGTGGCAATGGGGTCGAGATTTTCTCCCTCATATGCAAACTTATTTATGAGATGGTTTGAAGAAAAATGGGTGTGGGGTCTAAGAGCAGCGCAATGGCAGACACATATCCTATATTGGGGGAGATATATAGATGAGTGCTTAATGATATGGACGGGGAATGAAGAGACTTTAAATGGGCTCTGTGACCATCTAAACAACAATGAGGTTAATATTAAGTTCACATATAAATACAGCTCAACTTGTATAGATTGTTTAGATGTGGAAATATTTGTGGAAGATAAGATTGAGAGTAGATTGCACTGTAAACAACAGCATGTAACACCTTGTTACACGCAACCAGTGCGTACCCGAAATATCAGATAGATGCAATGCCGTTTGGCGAAATGGTTAGAGCAAGACGTAATTGTAGCAAAGACAATGACTTTTAAAATTGTATTGAAGATATGGGACAGAGATTTATTGCCAGGGGTTATTCAGCAGATATTGTTAGAAAGTCCCAGCTTAAAGCTTCTAGGATATCCTCACACACATTGGCACATCGTAGAACAATGAAAGAGGTAGAAGGGAATAATGATGAAAGGAAGGTTAAGAATAGTATTGGATTATACGGACAACTCAGCTTTATTACTTAAGATCATGAAGAAACATTGGGTAACAAGACCAAACCTTGAGGAAGTACATTAGTAGAAAACCAGATGTATCGTATAGGAGAGGAACTACACTTAACAATATCCTTAGCCCTATCTATTTAAAAGAAAAAACTAAGCAGAATTGGCTTAACATACATAATTTGGGTTTTTACAAGTGTGGTAGCTGTGCAATGTGCAGGTGGCAATGGCATGCCAAGAGGGACTTCCAGGGACTTTGGAACAACAAATATACTGTTAAAACGCACATTAACTGTAACACTAAGTATGTTATCTATATGTTGATTTGCAAATGTGGTAAGATGTATGTGGGCAGCACCATTCGTCCCCTTAAGGTGAGGATCTCAGAGCATTGGAGAGCTATAAGACAAGAGGATGAGCGCTATCCCATAGCCTCACATATGAGATCTTGTAGGGTACAGGAAGTTCATAAAGACTTCAAGTTTTTTGGATTTGAATACTGTGATAAAAACCCACGAGGTGGTAATAGGGAATTGACATTAAGAAGGAAAGAATCCGTTTGGATCATGCGCTTAGGGGCAGTGGAGCATGGTTTAAATTCTGATCATGAATTAGAATATTTTCTTGGCGAAAGATAGGAATTTGGCTCATGATAGATTTGATTATGGATCATGATATACACATATGTGGAAACAATATTTTATATATTCGGATTACTTTTAATATAAGGCAAAAAACAATTGGATATAATTCTCACATATAATTAATGGATGGTACATGATTGAGGAATAGAACATATACATATTGTAGTTTATTTGTACTTAGAATGCATTGTGGGTATCTTAATTTGTTTTTATTTTTTTTATTTTTACAAATAGATATGGCAAATAGATATAAATAATCTGGTTTAACCATTGGAGAGTTATCACTATAGAGGATTTGGGGTTTTGAGCATGCGCGGAAATGCGCGATAAGAAAATTAGATTGATTTTATAAATATGGTTAAAGATAACAAATATAACCAATAAGATCTGCCTATTGGTGAATGGCCACTGATTGCATTTGGGATTTTGAGTAAGCACAGAAAATCGTTACATGAAGATCAGTCCGTTCTTAGTGTCTATGGCCAGAGGGGCGGGTTAGAAAACGCCGAGAGGAGAAATGCTCTCCCTTTTGATGAATTACGACGTACCCGCGGACCCCAGGAAATCAATTCGATTTGCTAATTGGCGAACGGCCACTAATAATACATGGGACTATGAGTAAGCGTAAAAGCGCAATACTATAATTAGTCCGTTCTCAATGTTTATGGCCAGAGGGGGCAGGCTTAAAAACGCAGAGAGGAGAAACGCTCTCCCTTTGGATATTTTCCGACGTACTCACAGACTGCAGGCAATTAATAAAAGGTACGGGCTCTAATGGATAGAAGTGGGAACGTTCAGATTAGCATCTATACAAGGTGGTGACTAACGTTTTATAACTTTTCAGGATACGCTTCTTTATGATTGGGGCATCCAAATAAAGACTTAGCATACTTAAGTAAGCATACATAGCCAGGTAAGCACTATAATTGCGGACACTGCCTCATTATTTACACAGTATTAATATGGGATATAGCTTACAATTAATAAACATAACAAACAGAATTTATAATTACAGATTACATATGGCAGCACAATAATTATTTGAATGGTCATCAGAAACATCAATTCCTACGTATGAGATTGTCTATTTCGAGATAAGGTACTAGCCCCTTTTTCTACTGACATTATTTAAGGGGTACACTTACTGCACAATCGTATCACTAAGCATTTTCTTTTATACATTGACTCTGTCTAAAGAAGGTCTTGTTAAAAAATTGGGTTACATAATTTTGGGTTTACACCGAGAGGAAGTGATGTGTACATATAGAGGTTTGATGTTTTGTAACTTAAAGAGTAGCACTTTTATTGCACATTGTTTAAAATCACGGTTTTCACATATGATTATACAATTATTAAGTCACATTGGACGGTGAGGGGTTATCAGACTGATATTCATATTTTGATAACACAATTACAATGTATGTATTGAAACTGTCTGTTGTAAAAAGTCCTGAAGAAGTCAAGGGGTATTCCCCAGACGAAACACGTGTTGACTGGGACGGTAACAAGAGCAATTATGGATACAAGAACTTTCAAGAAGAATAAAGAACACTATGGTTGAATTTATGGAGACTGTTATAATTGTGGACTTTCAAAATAATGAATGTATTATGAACCACTGATGCTTACTGAATCTTAACGTGTGCCGCTCGGATTTATCATACAGGATCTCGAGTGGTTCCTGAGCAAATTGGTGTAAAAATGAGAATTGTGCTGCAGACCCTAATTTCATTAATTGAAATCAGTGTCAAACTCTGTGGGTTTGTTTTTTTTGTATGATGAATGTCTAATGTGTCTGTTGTGCTAAAGCCAGTAGGCTTAGGCTTATGCCATTGATGGTATAACCTTGATTTACAAAAGCTGCAGGCCTGATATTGTAATTCTGAATACCGTCACAAAGCCTGAAGGCATTGCAGTGACTGTGCTCTACAAAGTAGGCTTCTGGCTAAGTACGCAGCATCCCAACATCTGAAGCATTTTTTCCTCTTGCCACTTGCTCAATGCAAAGAGCATTGATACACCGCTTCCAGCTGCGACACAATTATGGGCGCTATCACAGTGTTCCTGCTCCATCGTTCTATCCTGTCAATCTTTCTTAAATGGCCATTTGACTTCCTTCAAGTTTGTTCAGTCTCCAGAGCTACTGCAATCTCCACCTGTAGATTGGGGTTCTTGGTGAACAGTAGGTTTTGAATTAATGTATTAACTGACTTTGGTAACGTGTCTGTTCATGTTAAACAAAGCACTCACATTACCAGCACAGCTACTTATTTGTAGCCTACCACTTATTGGCACTTTTATGTCCAAAAAGCAATTTTTGTCCCTTTTGCATGAGGGCACCGGATTGCCATTCCCAATCAGATTGTGATGGAGTAATAGTCACCCCTTCTACGACAATGGCTAGAAAGTGAATGTTGCTGATTGAGCAGTAGTTGAGTGGACTCGGTAATGTAGCTTTTTTAAGCAGGGGTGAGTATCATAGTATCACAAAATTTTTAGAACATCTTGGTAATCTGTATTATCCTGAACACTAACAAGCTTGGTGCTCTCTTGGGTTAATCAATTTCACATTTGTCTGTTGTGCCTTGGTCTTTCTTGCTCTGGTCAATGGGTCTGTACCTCAGGGGTCCTGGTCTTTGGAATGATGTACAAAGACCACCTTCGGCATCGCCTCCAAAGTGCTTCTTGTTAAAGGTGGCTAAGGCTACCATCTGGTTCCTTTTACTGATTCACACTACAGACGTATGCTGTTAATAATAATTAGAGCTCAAAGAAGGTTGACTTTATGCACCTTTTTCTTATCAAATGCAGTTAGCCTCCTCTTCTGAGCCTCCATCTAAGGCATCTACGCTGCTTTAGGACAGTTGTAATGGAGTAGAAACCTGTATGCTACCTATGCTTTATTTACTTACAGTCATAATTCCAAGCCATATTGTGTACATGTTTTCTGCTCCCTCCTTACTTTCTGATGGCTCTTGCGTCAGCATTGACTAATGTTGCCATTGGGGCAGATTGCATGGAGCCCATGAAAAGATACTGAACATAAAGAGTAGAGAGATACACCATCTAATGAGGGTAGGTAAAGTGTCAATTACTAGTCTCCAATTCAGTTGGTGGGAATCCCCAGGAGAGAGGTAAATAAATCTGTGCCAAATAAATATAAAGGACACCATTCAGGATCGGAAGGTACAGGTACGTAAATTATTAATTTCATAGAGAACAACAACCGTATAGTCAAATGCTACTCTGGGAACCTGACCATCTGTGATATTCACTTGTTAAAGGGGGGTCATAAAGAATACTGTCATAGATGTTTAATGGACCTCTGCTATTCTGGAAGGGTAACTAACATGTTCATGCCCAGGTTAAAAATTGAAATTGAAAAACAATGACATGAGCAGTTATGTTTATTTCCATAGCAACAACTTCACTTTTGTTTTTCCTACTTTTATAATTCTAAGAGTAACAATTAATAAGAGCAATTTGGAGGAGATCCCAGGTGCATGGAGATAACAGTGTCAAACCAGCTAGAGCCTCTACTCCTGCCGAACCTTGTACCATGTAGTGCCAATACATGGCACCAGCTTTGATGTACACATGGTTCACCTCAGTTGAGCAACAGAAGGGGCCTTTTTCTATGTTCTAGTCCAGCTCCCTCCCAAGAGCCTGATTTCTTTTGTACTCAAACATATGACCATATGCCCTCTTCCTTACTACTGCAAACGTGTTTTCACTTGTTCACTTCACTTGTGTCTCTTCTTTCTCTGTCCTTTGGAGCTTGATAAAGTCAGCAGGCTGTGCAGCTAAAACTCACCCAGGCGTCCCAGAGGCATGTCTGCTGTTGCCACCTACAAGAACTTAATGATAGAAGCTTGTACAGCAGTCCAGAGTGCTTCACTGGGTATATTCACACTGTCAGTGTTTATGGTCCCCTCATAATTTTTCACTTTTCACGGTTGTAGTTGCAGAGGCTGGAAAAAGTCCTTGACCCAATGGCAGGAGGAACAGGTCCAAAATTGGAAGGGGATACTCAGATGGGCCTGCAGTTAGCTTTCCTCAGGTAAATGAGCCTGTGCTGCACAACCATCAAAGTGTCATGAAGTGTGATTGTGGGTGCGGGTGGGGACTGAGCGCTTGTATGCTTGTGGGTCTATTGCTGGTTGTACATATATTTGAATGCCAGTCTGGGTGGCTGAGGACCACACTATAGAAGTATGTTTGTCCATTGCTACATGGGTGTTTGTATGTCCTTCCTAAATACAGATCCCAATTCCCAAGTCAGAGGCTAAGGATGGAAATGAGTAGACAAGTTCCAATCGGTTTTATCAAATACTGTACACAGTCCCACCTGCTGTCACATGCATAGCATATTAAGATGGAACTAGGCCTTTATCACTGTGGCTCAAGGTCACTGATATGACCAGAGACCAAACAAACAGGTTAACCTTTTGTGTATGAGAACTCTGTGAATGCAGTGAAATTAAGTGCCCCATATAACACCGGCTCCTGGCTGCTTTTATTGGCACTCCTCATATGTCCTGGAGAGTATCTGTTGATAAAGAAAGTGTTTAGTACCGTAGGTCTGAAGCCACCTGATGGTAATGAAGGTAGAAATATCCTGGTGATGAAATATTGAAGCTGCTCTACACTGATGTGCGATGATGCTCATTTTTCTGGTTGTTTTGCTGTTCAGTTCCACTGTACAGGACATAGAGAAGGAGCTAAAGGAATTGAGGAACAAACAGGATCAGGGCAAAGCCAAGATGGAACAGTCAGTGGCCCAGACATCGGTGCACCTCCAAGATCAGGTCAGAGAATAAGGGGAGGGGGCAATAGAGAGAGCAAGAGAAAGAAGAAAAGGAAAGAGTGTGTCTGAAAGCAACATTAAAACAAGACAAGGAATAAATAGAACTGGAGGGAAGGAAACAGTAGCACTGGTGAATGACAGCAATATAGGGAAGATGATGGGAAAGAGTCAACAGAGTAGAAGAGGAAAGAAAATAAAGTAAGACGCATGCTCAAAGAGTTAATGGGAAGGGAAGAGGTGACAGAATTATGCTCAAACATGTCGATTGTAGAGAGGCTCAAGGGGCAAACAGGTTTTAGTGTAGAAAGTGGGAAAGGAGAAGGATGGATGGAGAGAGCGAATGATTATATGAAGGTATGAGGAAGAGGTGGGCAGAGAATGGAGGAAGACAGAGATTAGAGCAGGATTGTTTCGGCCATGGAATTAAGAAACATAATTCAGACAGCCATTTGTGTAAACAATTTTTTAACTCAGTAACAAAACAGAAATACCACAATGCAGACAGAGACAGGCTTATTATAAAGGGGTAAAACCGAGGAGGATTTTGAAGCCATAGTTAAAACAACCTCAAGGTAAACAGGACAACTCAAAATCAAGTTTTTACTTCATTATGGCAGCAATGCGTACTCACTTCCGGCAGCTTCCAGGGGAGGCTCCTCCGCTATGGTGGAGGAGCGTCGTCCCCTGCCTGCAGAAGCAGCTGCAAAACCTTTACAACAAAACCATAATAAACAGCATTTATTATGGTTTTGTTGTAAAAGGGGCAGGGCCATGGGGCGTGACAGGGACCTAGGGGGAGTGCACAGTACTCCCGTCAGTGCCCATGTATGTTTGGCCGCCGTCTCAGGCTTGCCAAACACACATGCACACTTGGCTCTCTCCAACCCGGCACTGTGTTGCTGGGTTAGAGACAGCAGGCAGAGACTTCTACTCTGCCTCGGAGCACCCAGCCAGGGCGCTCCGTTAAATCCTAATGCTGCTTTCATGCTGCCAGCAGCAAAGCAGCGTTAGGATTGGCCGCAGGGCAGGCTGAGAGCCTGTGCCTGCAACTTCTGGCATCCAGAACAGTGGAACGGCGCAGCATGGCGAGAAAGGTACGTTTAAAAAAAAAGTATTATATATTTTTTTCGGCCCCGCCAAGCGTTGTGCTGCCTCTTTTTCTCTTCCGCGAGCCGCAACTGGCAGCTTTGTGATCATTTCATGAAATATGGCCAAGTCCAATGCATATTTAGGGCCTGCACTTGTTGCATGCATGTAAAGGAATTTGAGGGACTGGTACCAGAGAGGTTAGGGCATATGCAACTTAAAATGTGTTAGTCCCCACAGACAAAAGCTCCATTTCTCAGGCCGAAGCATTTTTAATTTGGGGAGTTGCACGTGAGCCATACTTCCCCAAGCCATCCTATGGCCCTAAGGATCCCGTCCCTGCGGCCCAATGACATAGTGCTACAGCTGGGCGGGACAAACCAATTACAATCTGCTCGTGCTGCACCAAGGATAGGTGTAGGGCAGGGGAACTGGTAGGGGCCACAGAGGCCATGAGCCTCCCTCCTGCCCCAACAGCTCTAAATGTCGTTGGTGCCCCTGTTGGGCCCCGAACACCCACCTAACACAGGCATGGCAGCTGGGGGGGGGCAATGGACTCCCACTCTGCAGTGCCACAACTTTAAAATACTTGTTGGGGGCCTCGGGTAGGACCGGGGCAGCATATATAATGCTTTAATGGGATCTGAGAACAACACCACTTCACAAGTAGATCACTTCCAAGTCCTTTATTCTCTTTCCAATCAGGAATGTCTCTTTAATTTTAGTCAGAACAAAGAGCAACACACAACAGCCACAGCCAACACATGTTTCGTGCAAAGCTCTTCTTCTTGACTTTTGTTTAAGGCTGTAGGGATCTAATCTCCAAAATAGCTGGATGTTATTTATTTTATTAAAATATTGCCATCCCATAGTACGGAAGAACCTTAGCACATGATATTAACCTTATTACATCTGACCTCTGTCCAGTATTCTCGCAACAGTAAGCTGATCTGATAATACGGAAAATCAAATATAGATATACACTGTGGCGCCCGAACAGTATTTCACAGTAAGAAAGTCTGTAACTAAGGATTCCTGAAATGTCTCCGAATTTTTATTGTTCATTGAACTACGTTGTAATTGGCAGTCATAGCATGTATATGTGAGGCTCAAACACTCCCCCATAAGCCCATATTCATTCAGGGCAGTTCACCTTAGTTTGAAGGTTGAATCTGGCATAAAAGCCAATTTGCCTGGGAGTGCCGCTTGGCCTGGAGCTCCCCAACTAGTGTGCAGCAGCAGTGTATGCAGCACCATGGAACACCTTGGTGATCCAGTACCAGATGTGTCAGGAAGCTGGACAGTGAATGAACCAAGGAAGCTTCATTGGTGGGTGGATCAGTGATCTTTGATGCAGTGTTCTAAGGTGGTAGACATAGTGGCAGGTCAATGATGCTGACCCGGATTTCACCAAGCATATGTGACAGAACATCTTAGAGTTGTGTCATACTGGGCCTTTGTGATGAAAGAACCCACACCACACTAAGAGGCATGTGGTGAGTTAGAGAAAGTGAGTGAGCTCTGATTAAGAGGGGTACAGCATGACCCGTTACATATAGTTCGGAATTAACCTTCACTGAGGGTGGTCCACCTACCCCTTGCACTTCCTCTTAATTCACATCAATGAAAAAGTTAATAGAAATCTTTTCTGTCTCCTTTTGCACCCCTGGGAGTAATGTGTTGTGGGAGCAGGTGCCCCAGGGCTCACAATTGAGAAGGACCTCGTCAGTGTTGATGAAGGAGGGGCACTGCAACAAGCACCAAGTAGGATGCTTAAATGAGCTGAGAGTGTTTCTTGTCCTTTCCAGGTTAACCAGAGCTTAAGACGTGTGCCTGTACTGAACTGATACTCTGTGCCCACTACCAAAGCTGGCCTCCTGGGCCCTGCTGAGCCACAAATATAAAGCTAAACAATAGCTATATCCCATCAGCTGGAATTTCATTCTCCTTCCACATGATAGTTACAGATATGGCAGGCTCGAGGCAAGGTTAGAAATAGAGTTACTGGAATCCTGAAATCTGCAGTGTGTTACCTAAAGTAGAACAGAATAGATTGTGGCTGGAGCTGAGATCTGTCTAAGGGATTTGGACTGACTTGGCTCATTCTAATCTGACCCCATTCTGTTGTGTGATTGTTCTTTAACCGGCTGACATCGTGGGTCTCTGATCTTCACTCTGATCCTGACTCTCAGCTGTAAGTATCACCTCGTTGGTGTTCGAGAATGAGTTAGAGCAAGCCACTGTGACAAGGGCTAGCCACTACAGTCGGTTTTGGTCTTTACCTCCTGTTTTTCTGGCCCACTAAATGAGGTGAGGTAATCAAGAGACAAATGGATGGAGCAACCATCATCCTGGACTGATGTCCCGCTCCCACCCGTAAATGATCTCCTGTATTTTAGACAGATACTGAATTCGTTGTCTGTAGACTGTAGAATAACCTTTACACTCTAGTGCTGTATTTCGTCTGTAAATTTCTAAATGGCCTAGGTACAGTTGACTCTCCAAGTGCACTGAAACTTGGAACCCCCTTCCCCTGGATGTTGAATGTGTGCCAGCCTTTTAGATAAGCAGTAAAATCGGTTTCATTCCTATCAGTATCAGCTTGCCACAAGTAGAAGGAAATCAATTTGTGGTGACACAAGTAGTAAAAAAAACTATGCAAAAAATAGAGGAAGACTTGAAAACAATAACCGTCTTTATTGCAACTGAGCCTCATCCAGGTACTTATGTAAATCGTGTCAATGTATTACGTTGGAATCCATTTTCTGTAGTACAGAGTACAGAATGTGTATGGGAAGAGCAATGTCAGAATCAAGTGTAGATCCAGACGTGAATAAGAATTCATGGAACTAGGGATTTGGTTTTCCAGTAGAATGGTGGTAGCAAGTGTTACAGGACCAACAAATGTGTGTACATGCTCGATTGACGGTGGAGGAATGATAACCATCCTTGCACAGACAAGGGTTCCCTATGCAGAACTAATGTCTGTGTGTGTATGCCGTGTGGATCTGGGCAGGGGTGCAAAAGTCTTGAGCGCACTGTGAGCATAGCTTACGCAACTAGATGTGAATAGTGCCAGTAGAGGGCAGAGTCTGTGGAATTGCATGGAATTCTCCCATTTCCTGCTTCCTCAAAGGGTCTTTTTACAGAGCATAAAGAATGTAGGGCCTGATTTAGTTTGTTTACTTCATCAAAATGTGACCGATATCTCGGCCTTCTTATCACAAGTGCAATTGGATGTAATGCATTGGAGTATAATGAATGGGATAGCTGTCACATTTGTGATGGAGTAGCCCACCCACCAAAATCAGACCCTTAATCACCATAGACTGTATGGCTAATTTAATGTTTGATGGAGAGGGTGCTCCATCATCACTGCAACGGAGTACCCTCTCTGACAATCAGAAGTTCCACCCTCCTGATTTACAGATGGGCAGACCTTAAGTATGTCAGTGACGGAGACAGCTCCTCCATAGCAGACACACTATACATACCAAAGGCCCAAGGGAGTGAGGTGCTTCAGAGGTTTGGTCATTAGACTACCCACCCGGTTTAGAATGTGCAGTCGAATGGCCAGATATTACTCTCCCTTATTCCTGTGAGAAACGTGGCAGTAAGGGACAGTAAAAACATTTGAATGACACCCACACCAGGGGGAAAAAACTCCCGTGGTATGGGGTCATTAGTCTTTGTTTATTCAGGAATAAAATCCTGCTTTGAGATTTTGTGTTTGAAAAAAACAAGTTAAAAGCTTGACGGATGGTACCATCATTTTAAAGTACTGTCTGTCAAACTTTGAACTCTTTGAAAAGAACCTCTGTGATGCTGTGGTTACTGGCAATGACTAGAGATGTCCACTGGGCTGACAAACATCTCTCCGAACTATAAATTAGGCCCTACAAGACTACAAATTAGGCCCTAAAAGACTTTTTTTTGCAATAAGGCAGTTCTGTGTTTGCTTGCATATTCTTTTATGAATATATCATTAGTTTCTTGGTTTGCTACCTGGTGCTCTTCGCTGGGATGTCATTCTTGTTGTTTCTGTGTAGCTGCAGTCTAGTCCCCCATTAGACAACTACTCTGGCATTGATTCTGAATTTTGGGATTGGTCCCTGATTTGTCCTCCTCCTACTTTGTCTTGTGTGTCCACACTGTGGAGACAGTGGTGGGGTTATCTTCTGGCGTATCATCTTTCACATGCACAGAAACCTTCCTTGTCTCTGAATCCTAGTGTTGCAGGACTACCAGAGATGCTCCTACATTATCCTAGCATCTAGGCAATAGGTAAAACTTTGTTTCTATTTTCCGAATATTATGAGACAGCTGACCTCCTTTTCTGAATAGTCTACTGGTGAGAATTCGATACTTACCCTAGTATCCAGTGACAGAGGCCTTGTCACCATGATCTGATCTGGGAATATGGTTTACTTCTGGAGTTCCTATAGAACTTGCTATTTAGTGCGAGAGAAAAGGAGGATCTAAAAGTGAGGGTAGTTTAGAGGGGACTAATGTAAAGAAATAAGTTACTGTATGAAAGAAAGAGTAGGCAGTCAGAGAGCGAGTGTAAGAGAGAGTAAAAGAGGGATGAAAGTACAGAAGGACATGGTTTATCAATACTGATGATGGTGAGGAAATATCAGTTATTGTGACAAAGGCTCAAAATGACGAATAACTATTTTCTTCTTTCTCTATCCAGTTAGACAAACTTAGATCCATCCTGCAGAGCATGGTATCTTCATCATCCACTCTTTTATCCATGAGTATGCAGCAGGCAGATGGGAGACCTCTGTCGGCACTGGATGCGGCTGAAACAGCGAGTGTTACCAGCAGATCCGAATCCTTGCCTTCAGGACACTCCCCAACCCCAGACATGCCAGGTGCAGTTAGAGCACCTTCTTCAAAGGTTTCATCAGTTCAGGCCCAGGGCACATGTCCAGCATGCAGCATAGATGTCAGTGAGCAAGTCAGCCAGTTAGTCAGCAAGTACGAGAAGCTACAGGATCTGGTTAACAGCTTCATGGCCAGGCAGTCCGACTTGAAGTCAGTTCGGAAGACATCACTCAGGTGCCAGGTAATTAATGCAGAGCGCAGTAAATGCTTCCCTTACTTGGGGTCAAATCAAGACAGAAAGTTGTGAGGCTAAGGGATGAACAATGGGCAGTTGGGACATGGCTACTGATGGAGTCAGTAATAGGAAGATGTACTTTGAACACTTTTCTCTGCAGCAGCTGACGGAAGTTATAAAATGACGATAGGCCTGGGCTTAGGCATAAAGGAGATCCTATTTGGGATCTGTTTATTTGTTTGTGATGTCTTAGGTGCCACATGCCATAGACAGGATGCTCTCAACTGGTTTAAAGTGTTCTTCTGCGACAGAAAACTATCTATCAGTGTCTATTAGTGGAAGAATGTCACAGTTTAGCTTGCTGATATACTCCACAAGTATAAACTTAATTCAGGGATATAAACACATAGTCAAAAGGGGTCTTCGGAGAAGGTTGTTCAAAGCTAGAGAATATTCAGGCTGTTATACCATTCCTCCTACCCTCCTTTGCTTCCTTCCAGAGAACATCCTCTGAATAATTTCTTCTGAAGCCTTGTGGAGACTAAAGCTTTGAAAGTCATCACAAAGGAAATCAACTCCACTAAGTTTCACAAAGATGCTTAACTGAACTTGGAACGTAGTATTGTCGCCAACCACTTACTAGAGGCTAAGTACTTTGAGTCTTAGCCTGAAAATCCACAAACTAGGCTGAAACCAGCACGCTAATTCTTAGCACCAAAAGATCCATGAAATCCACAGGACAGCTCCCATCATGACCCGCAAACCTAAAAGCAATAGGCACATCAACAAACACAGCTCGTATTCTCTGCTGTTACCTGACAACAGCAGGTTATTTATGACCTCCCCCAAACGCTATACTGCTTTTCAAAGCTTTCAAATTATTTACTATATTCTCAACTACCACGTAACGAATACACAAAAGCAGGTCTGATAGCTATCTCTAACCTATAATTCCATTACCCATATTATTGATAGGGCAGAGTCAAGGTATCATTGTCTGGATTTCGAACTAAAAAAGAAACTAGACTCACCAGAATCAATCCCCCAAGCTTGAGCACAGCAGCACACTAATTAAGTTACTCATATCTTAAGTGAACTTAACAAATGAGGTTGTGGTTTGATGAACGTACAAAATACAGAAACTGAAAAAGTCTTAACTGCTTTAACATGGGGGCGTGGCCAAGATGGCGACTGCGTCGGATGCTAGCTAAAGAGCTCCGCGCAGGGCCCAGCAATTTTCCTGATTACGAGGACAGACGGGATCTGCTGCCAAGGATTAATCGGCGAGCAGAGATCCCGTAGCGCACAGGAAGGCGCATCTGAATCCAGATGGAATCAGCTGCGGGTACAGCTGCATGGCGTTCAGCTGACGAAGAAGGACACAGGGTGAGGAGAAACCCCTGTGAGAGCCCACCTGCAGCGCCACACCAGAGCACATGGAAAGCAAGTGAAGCGGAAGAAAGTGCCGTCAGAGTTGTTCCTGATGCAGCGGTAATCAACCACAAGGTACAGTGCTGCTAGTGGGGACAGTGAGGCTATAAGACGATTGCGGAAGGATGGAATGACTGTGGCGAGCTGGAGGGGATTGCACAGATGATCGGTATAACATTGCTGTGTCCAGCGGGGCTGACGGAATTCTAACTGGGGTCCCTTCCAGTGTGGCGGATACTGGTGGAACTGGGCTGCGGCGAGCTGGAGTCGTGTGCATGCCCCTGGGAATAATTTGAATGTCGAAGTTGGAAATCATCGGTGTGCACACTGGCGGGGGACAACGAACTAGTGCCCGAGCGTCTGTGCTGGTCGGCACTTCCCTAGCTGGGGTTAAAGGACAGGGCTCTTTTTGTGATTGCCTCTGATTCACGCATCTGAGAGGATTTTGCAGTGGGACAACCCTACCTTGTGCCACCATGGGGAAGACACGTCCCACCAAACGAACAGGAGATGCGCTAACATCTGGAGATGTTTCCCCTCCAGGGCCACTTCTACACCTGGATGACTTTCGCCACCTTAAGTCCACACTTCACAGTCACTCTGAAAAGGTCAAGAAGATCCTGCATGCCATACAAGACACCAAAACTCCCCCCCGAGGCCAAAATTGACACAGTGTCTTTGGATGTGAATCTCCTAAGATACACATTTTTCAGCCTTTATTCATGGAATACCATAATGCGTGAGAAGAAGGTCAGGAGACTATTATGGGGGAATTCAGGGCATTTTGAACCAAACCCATCATCCTTCACACTAGAAGAAGCCATGATGGCAGTGAGCACACTATAAAGTGACCTGACTCCAGGTTTAGTGAGGATCTCGGCAGAACTCTTCAAGTCATTGGTGAACACCAATAGAAAAGTTTGGGCTCTCATGGCATGCACCAGACTTACTTAACATCATAATTTAGTAATTTGGTTGCATAAGGATAATTTTGCTAGAGTTAAGCGGGGTTCAAATCAGAAAGTGACCATGGCTTTTCCAGTAAAGCAAGGCGTCCATCGGGGATGTGTGTTGACCCCCACCACCTTTCACAATAGCGCAGTATATTGCCTTACAATTTGTGAAAATGACGACCATCTCTGAGGAGAGGTGATATTATCACCCTTCTATTTGCCGATGGCACCTTGTTAGTTTCATGCACTCTGGTGGGAATGCAGTCCTGGTAAATTGTTAGCACAATTACTGTGTTGTGCTTGGGTAATTGTTAAGCTAAAACCACATTTATGGCACTTAACCCACATAAGATTTTTTGCGGTTACCTAATCCTAAACATTGGATACAAATCTAATCTGATATTGATTTTCTTGGTTTCCTACAGTGGGAAGTGGGATAACCAGATCCATAAGAGCAACGCAGCTCTGTCCCACAGAGCACAAGCTGTAATACTCTTTCAAAAGACTGGGTGGTTGTGCAGTATCACTAGCCCTGACTGTGTACAAGGCCGAAGCCCTCGAAGCATCTGCTCACGATACTGAAATCTGGGGTTGCACTAGTATTCAAATCATGTACTCTATAGGTAGCCTTCTGTGATTTAATAATTGCTTTTTTCGTTTGGATATTGGTTGTCAAGCTGCTGATCATCGGTGTGTAAGGGGTTACACTAGCAATATGTTGTCTAATCACATATTTTTCACACCAGTGTACTATTTTACACAGCAACCCGTGTTGTATCGCGCAGCCCACTGTTGCGGATATTGCACAGCTTCTTTGTATAATCAACTTCAAGAAACGTCCTTGTGATGATCTGTAAACTACAATATTATTATTATACATTGTTCTTTCTTTGAATAATTCTGTTTCTTCCGGGTGAAAATATTTACGTGCCTTATGTTTTTTCCTATTCTAGCCATTCGTTAAAGTCTATTGCAGCAGCTGATTTTAAGATAACAACCATTTCCCAATGTATTTCGTACTCACCTTTGTCAGGGATAATTTGAAAACAGTTGGATTACTGGTTACCATACATGATTATATTGAGGAGTTGTCAGCAACTTTTAGATACTCAACACAACTTTTCACTTTCAACATACAGCTCAGCAGAAATGGTTTACATCCACGTATCCCATATATCCCAGTACTGTACCTGTTATCTAATCAATATCTACTCATTGTTGTGGTTTACAAATGAACACGGGAGTTTCTTGAAACAAGTACCCAAAGAATGCACCAGTCAGCAATGTTATGCAACAAGGTTTGCTATGTAAAAGAATGCACAGCCCGAACAGTTGGCGAACTAATGTTCGCATTCTTTTCAATACTGAGAATAGATTGTTGAAAGAAACGGCCTCCCACAGGCCACACCTAAAGTGCCCGTTTCCTTTTAGTTGGGGCAAGCATCCACTGAGCCCAGCTTATGCCTTAAGACTTTAATGTACTGGGTTCATCTATGGAGTAGTGAGGACATTGGAATTTAGAAAGTGCTCTCAGGAAGCTGATATCGATTACGGGCAGCAGGAATTTGAAATGTACGTACATTAAATGTAATTAAATGTGTACGTAATCAGTTAGTGCTACCTGAAATGGGCAATGTCTGGACTTTTTCAGAGAAAATTGATGGGTTGCTGCATTGATTGTAAAATTCTGCTTATAATAAATACATGGTGCGTGCAAGCTAGCAGACCACTCACTATCTTATACACAAAAATGCATATAGTTTTGGACATTCTCTAGAGTTTGTGAACCCTCAATGTGCCAAGAGATTGTTGGTCTTGCATTTGCGCACACTACTGTTTGCTAACCTAACAAAAACCTAGGAACCACAATCTAATCCATCTGTATACTGCCCTTTTTTGCACTCTAAGGCCCAGATTCTGAAAGGTGACACGCAGCCCAGTGCAACAGCCAAAAATGCTGTGCTGCGCTGTATGGCAAGGAGAGCAGGAGAGCAGCATATTCACATAGAAAGGGCACTCTCCTCCCCTCTCCCTATTGCCGGCGCTGATTTCAGCTGCTGTGCCCCACGCACACACCTTAGCTCTATAGAGCTAGGGTGTGTGCGTGAGTCTAGCATAGGTTTTGTACAGGCAGAGTACTATGCTTAGACAAGTGGAAATGCTTTTCCTACTTTGTAAGTGTGCTGTACAGTGAGAAAACATTTCTCCGTTTAACAATTGCTTCTCAGCGCAGGTAATTTTTGGTGCTAAACCCTTTCTTCTGTTGTTTCAGAATAGGGTTTAGCGCCAAAAACATGGGTGGTAGCATGGGTAGGCCCATGTACCACCCATGTAATGCCCCCTTGACGCAAAGTAATACAAAGCAGTGTTTTGTGCTGCTTTGCTTTACCACACAAACCAACGCAAATACCAATTTGAGTTGGTTTGTGAATCCCCCAAAAAGTTTAGCTCCGGTTTAGCGTCACAAAAGTAGCGCTATCCTGACGCTAAACTTTTTAGAAACTGGGCCCCACTCTTCGTATTTTTCTTCCCATCTTATGAGAAGCACCAGAGAAAACATTTATTGTCATGGGTGAGGAATAATGGAATAAGGCACTATGTGGTTGCCTTAAGGCTATGTAATTCTGACACTTCAGAGCTCACAGTTTTCACAATTTCTAAAAATGTGTTTGTATTTACGTTTTAGGAGCACTGTATAAGCCGCCCAATAGATTCTCTAAAGCCCAGAAAGCACTGGTTGCTTTGCGGGTCATGTTGGAAGTCATGTATTTAGGGTGGTGATTTATCACTTTATTCACATCCATGTTTTAACAGTGGTTGCCTGAGTACACACAGCAATGAAATTATATTTTTTATAATGTGGATAATTCCAGCTGCACACTTAATGAACATTGGAATTCTCTATCTAATTTTTGTCTTATGGAGTGATTCTTACTGATGTGTTTTTGTACACTGCTTTTGTGCTGCATGGTTTTGGGCGGTGTATATGTTTTATGAATTTTGAAACACGTTGAAGACCATGCTATAGAAATTATTCCCAATATAGATGATAATAATTCCCAATATAGATGATGAAATATTTCAGTGTGTATCATGAAATTCCAGCATCAAGTGCCTTTTGGCAAGAAGGAAACAACGTCATCAATAAGCTAACCAAGCTCCGTATAAATTAGCAAGCAAATGTTGCTACATTTATTTTGAAATTAAATCATTTTGTCCCCAAATAACAACATTTTCTGAAAATATATGTTTGCTATTACATAGCAGCTTTTCGTTTTGGATACAGAAGCATAATTGCCTCGGATAAAAGCATCGGAAAAAACAGAATACTTGTCCCAAAATTCCAGCTTTTCATTTTGTTTTCATACATGTTATTATCATCAAGAGTTCAGAAACGCTACAGCTCTACACAGACAAGTTCTCCTGTAAATGTCGATATATTATCACAAAATGTCACGGAAGCCGGTGTACACCGTAGATTTTCACCTTTACACCAGGGATGGCCATGGTCATGTCACAAACACCCAAAATATGCCAACAGTGGCCAGCATTATAGAATTTAAAATGCAAAGGTTGACCACCATATAACAAGGATGGCACGCTCCCACTGTGGCACTCTTGCAATGTCTCTTGTAGTCCTCCATTCCACACCTAGCCCACTTATACACACCTCTGTTCTAGGTGTGCCCCACATTTTTCAATACTTAGCCCTGTGCTTATACTTACACTGTGATTGACTGCAGAGAGCCTGCAACACATCCTAGCACTACTTGACTAACACTTAGGGGGTTATTACAACTTTGGAGGAGGTGTTAATCCGTCCCAAATGTGACGGATATACCACCAGCCGTATTACGAGTTCCATAGGATATAATGGACTCGTAATACGGCTGGTGGTATATCCGTCACTTTACCGTCACTTTTGGGACGGATTAACACCTCCTCCAAAGTTGTAATAACCCCCATAGTGATTGACTGTTGACCAGGTGCTGAAGTGTCAATCCCATTGGCTAGCTGGGTTTTGGGGTGTTGGTGTACATCCGCTCCCTTCCCATAAAGCAGAAACTCTGAATGTGTGATGATCTGCTCATTTTCTATGTGGGTATCGTCCCAGATGTTCTAAAAATCGACCTCTAACCTTTCTCTCCTCCACTATATGGTTTTTGGCTCAAAGCAAAGCACATCACAACATCCAATTACCGTTCGAGAGACTACCTTATAATTAACATCCTAATACATCTACCGATGTCTTGTACATTGAAAGAAATCTTTTACAATCCTCAGTCTTACCCATACTAACTCTAACCAAAACCCTCTAACTCTATACCTGACTGCCTCACTTTCACTTACCTTAATTGTAACCCTCACTGTAACGGTACACATTAGCATAACCCTTTTGCTAGCCAAAAATGATCCCTAGCCTTAACCGAAACCCATCATCGTAACTGTTCAACTTATCATAAACATAACCTATATATATGCGTACACATAAATATAACTACAGTGAAAATTACCCATTGACCTCAGTGGTAAGAATGCACTTCTAGTGACCTACCTGAATTACTGTTTTTAATGACCTTCTTTTGTGATATTTTCTGCAATGGTATTTTCTGTGTTAGATGTGTTGCCCCATTCCACCTCGTCTCTTGTGACATCAATGCCCAATTTTTGTTTTTTGCTTTTTGTTACGACAGGGTTCACATCAGCACTCATTATCCACACGTTTGTAGTATTGCTGCCACTCCCATTGGATACAGTGATACTAGGGTGGGTCTTGAGAACTCCATTAGTCAGAACCATACCCAGAAGATTCTGAGCCCTTCCCTGTTGTATAGATATAGTGGGCAAGGAGAATTAGGCAGTCTTCTGGTTTACAGAAATATAATTTTGAGTCTAGGTGGTTTATTGAGTACCAAGAAGAACATGGTGGGTCTGAGCTCTTTCCTGGGCTACAGAATGACCAGCAGAGGTCTGAAGGGATCCTTGGCTGGGTGTAAATAAGTGCCTTTGTTTACAATGAGGTCAGGATTTTTTTGAGTAGTTCCCTGGGAAAGAATCACTAGCGGGGATGAGACAAATGAGACAAAGGCAGATCTAAGCAGATCCCTGAATAGGAATGATATCCAGTGGGTTTCAAAAAGTCACACTGGGCAGTTTGGAGGTGTTTATTGGGTTACAATTGGGTGTTCTTCAGACTAGGCTTGGCCTGAAAGGTTCCAGAATGCAAATCTCTTCTGATGGTACTGATGATTCTTTTCCTTTGCTTCAGGAAGCAGAGCTACTCAATCGTATCCAGAGCACCATCCACCAGCTGCAAGAAGAGTGTGAGAAGCTCAACGCTACAACAGGAAATCTGATTGAGGATCATCAGCAGAAACAGAGGCACATCGATGTATGTGTTGGGGAAGCAGGAACACAGGGAGGAGGAAGTGTTGGCATTAGAGGAGGGTGATGATAAGCAGCAGAAACTGGTATATTAGTGTGAGTGTTTGCATGTGTGAACGTTCAAGTGTGCTGGCTTATGCTCTGGCATAAATTGAGGACCACTGGTCGAAACAGAGGCAGGTCAATGCATGTAGAGACAGAGGACCTGTTCTGTAGTTCTTTTCAGGTTCAGATTATCTTGTTTTGGGGCCAACCAAAGTGTGTGTACCTTCTTAAATCTATTTTAACACTTGGAGTAATCTGCCACTCTAGCCCCACTTTTTTGTGAAATTTCTCAAATATTAAGAAATTGATGGTCTCTTTGTGCTTCCTTCTATCTCTGTTTATCAGATTATTTACCAGTCATTGGAGAAGTTGGAAGAAAAGAAAGCAGATAAAGATCATCTTGAGATGGATTTAGATGTGGTATGTGGCATAATGGTGGTGACGTGGTGGTGGTGACATTGTACATAAATTTGTCCCAAATAAAGGTGCAGATCAGACACTCATATTTTTACATAAACAATAGTCAAAAGCAGACAGACCCAAAGACATACACCTTTCTTTCACACATCTGTACACACACTCACATACTGATGCATGTACCCAACACATGCATTTATACAGATTCCTAAAAATCAGCTGGAGCCTCGCTCATATGCCTGTTTAAAGACAGTGACCCAGTGTTGCATATGGGAACCATCTATTCTTTTCTGTGTGCCTGCATCAGTAGCAAGTCATTAAATGTAGATTGAGACCTGTTGATATATTAGTTAGTTTTAATATCAATGGCTACTAAATTGATATTCAAATTGAACAGTGTATTGACACTAACTGGTGACAAACATCATCCGTGACAGCAAAGTGCAGATGGTGCAATGGTCAGTCTTGGAGAGGGTGAAAAAATAACAGTTCCTCACCACAACACAGTAACCAATTTATGGAGCTGCTCAGTGGTATATTAAACACGGACTCGACAGACACAGCTCTAAGACAAACGTGCTCCTAAAGCAAGACCTTAATCCAAAGACCAAATCAGTGGAAAGTCCTGCAGGTCAGCTGGCCTGGCCAGAATATGTACTATGGTGTGGTTTCTAAAGTTGACTACAAAATCCCATTTTCCCCCACTTTTGCATGATGAATCCTTTAAATTATTATATTTTGGGCACTGCTGTTCTGCTGGTCGGTTGGAAAAGTGTACTTGCTATTACTTAAACAAATACATTGCTAGTGTCAACATTCAGCATTTATGGAGATACCCCGGGTCATCAACCAATGTTCCACAAAACCCCATGCCTTAGCACAAGTATTTTAAGCCACTGGCAGGATGTCACCCGTTAACATTTTAAATCAAATAACCTTTCTGGAAACCACAACAGGTAAGATCAGATTATAATATTAATTATTTTTGTTTGTTTTGGGAATAATAAACCGTTTTATCTGTGGATTATGAAAAACACACCACTTATGTTTTGTCCTCGATATCACAGACAGTTCCCATGGATATATGAACATAGAGGGTTGAAGTGCCCAGCCTAGGATTATTGTGAGTCCAGCTGCTCATTCAAGCTGAAGACACTTGAAGGGAGAAATATTGGGCACTATACACTTTGTCTTATGACAGTGATTCTTTGAAGCTTCAAATAAACCATAAAGGAGGAAGTAGCAGTCTGCGATTAAGATGCACTTTTTGAGCCCAGCTATGAAAAGGGCAATCATTCTTTGTTCTCCAGTATTGGGTATTTCATAGATTCACATGCTTGAATCATCCCCGTCGTCGAGGTGGGAGCCTCACAGTAACTTCAGATATATAAAGCAGTAAGTGTAAAACACTGGGCCCTAATGGCCCAAACAGGCACTGTTATAGCCTATCCGTGTTCTTTTGTAAAAATGAACCAAACTTGAGCTACAACCAATCAAGCGTCAGCACCCTCTAGAACACTCCCAACAGAGGCTTTTTCCCTCAGATTTTCTACCACACGTTGTGTGAAGGGAGTCTCCCTGAGCTCTGCTCAGTTTCTTCTTCTGACAGGAATATTTTCTCTCAGAGAACCCAGCTTTCCAGTGGGACAAGATGCCCCAGCAAACTAAAAAAGGGCTTTTCAGAGATTGTGGCAGTTGTGGGAGGAAAAGACTTCATATTGATGATCCCCACAAGAAAAGCATCGACTGCCTACATCCAGGCCATAAGGTGAGGGATTGTAAAATTTGTTGCACCTTCAGTCATAAAACCCTGAAAGACCGAGAGGGTAGACTTTTGTTGTGGCTCCAAAAGCAGAAGGCCATGGAGTACCCTTCTTCTGATGAGAGTGAAGCCTCATCGCACACTTCTCACTCCCTAAAAAGGCCTAGAGGTGAGGAAAATCTTTCCTACAGAACCTCCAAGAAAAGTTTCTAAAAAATCAAAAGACCTTTCTTTGAAGAAACAAAAAGGCCAAGAGAGTGCTGCCTCAGTATCAGGAACCTGTCTAGAACCCTTGAAAAAGGTTCACTCAGAGCCTACCATATCTTTGGGAAAAAAGGCACCCCCAAAAAGTGCCTCTCTGTCTCGAACACTGGGGAAAGAGCCGGGAAGGTTCTACTCGTCCTCTGACAGGAAGGGTCCATCGACAACATCACTGTAGACGACCACGTTGACAACTATGACGTTGACATTCACCACAGCAGTGTCCCCTATGATTGTTACATCGTCGCCACTTTCGTTGACGACGATCCTCACAGCAAAGATATACAAGAGGACATCGTCAATGAGAGACAAGTCGGAAGCCCCGCTGTCACATCCGTCGACGGCGACAGACCCGACGACGAGACACGCGTCAAGAGCGACGAGAGAATTGTCGACGACAAGGGAAGTGCCGTCGACGAGAGAACCGCCGACGAGGGAAGAACCATCAACGAAGAAAAGTCAGTCGACGAGGGAAAAACTGTAGACGAAGAAACCATCGACGGGTGAACTGTCGACGAGGGAAACATCAACAGCAGCTTCATCGATGGCAGTCTCGTCGGCGCAACCGTCGACGACGGATACAGCAGGGGAGCACCGTCTTCAGGTGATCTCACGATCCATGCTTCAGAGTCGACAAGGTTTCTTCCTCTCTCTTTCATAACGGTGGGAGAGAAGGTCAATGCATACCTCTCCAAGCAAAGTGTTGCCGTATCCTCCTCAGCACCTATTGGATGATGACAATGACTTATATTCTCAGGATGATGGAATGTTTGGAGCAGCCAGCAGTCCGTCGCAGCTTAATGTCAAATGCCAGGACCTGGATGACGATGGTGATGGACAATATCAAGATAGTTTTTCATCAGCCAGGGTCCAACCGGATCCGTCATACTCCATGTTTGAGACAGAAGCTTCTATTCCTATGTCAAGATGTTTAGTCACAGATCTCCAAGGTATGTTAGAGGCCTACTACAGAAGGTTTCTGCCATCACTACCGGTGACTACGACCATGCAGTATAACCTACAAATCGGTCTGCACACCCACACCCTAGCCATCCAGGGACACCGCACAGAAACATCCCATTTGTTCAACTGCTGAAAGATGACCCTCAGTCCACAGACGAAGAGAGGGAAGAGGGTCAGATACCAGAAACCACTTCTAGTGAGTGGGATGAATACCTAATTCCTACACCGTCACCACCAGCAGCAGGGCCAGTGGATTCACCCCCGGAGGACATAGGGGGATTCCATAATTTGATGGAAAGAGCGGTTAAAAGATTTGAACTACCCATTCTTTCACGGGAAACTGATTGTTTCCTGTATGACTTTAAAGAGCAATAGAAAAAGTCAGTTAGGGCTATACCTGTAGTGGATTTTCTATGGCAGGAAGGATTGGAGGCGATGAAAAACCCAGCTACAATACCTTCCCAGATACCGCGGTTGGAGAAAAAATATAAAGCCCCCGGAAGATACTCAAGCCTGTTTAATAACGCAACCAAAGCCGGATTCTGTGATATCTCAAGCGGCGCAACGTCGCTCGAAAAATCCTTCAACGCCGATAACATTCCCACCAGATAGAGAGGGACGGCAACTGGACAACATCAGCCAAAGGTTCCCCTCGGTGGCAGCAATAACAGTAAAGGCTGCTAACTCGTTGGCCATTCTGGGCAGATATGATCGCCAAATGTGGGCAGACATGTCCTCTTACGTTGACCTCTTGCCCAAGGATGCCAAACTGGAGGCAAAGAAAGTGTTGCAGGAAGGAGAGCTGATCGCAGGCGAAGTCATCAATTGTGCGATGAATTTCTCACTAACAGGTTTCAGGCAACTGGCAGGGGCAGCGGTCTTGCGTAGACAGGGCTGGCTGAAATCTACTTCTTTTCGACCGGAGGTTCAGAGTAGAATACTTGACATGGCGTATGATGGGGAAAGCCTCTTTGGGAAGCACATGGATGACATGTTACAGTCAATAAAGGCTGATACAGATACGGCAAAATCCCTTGGTATGTTACAGTACAAAAAACAGCCATTTCAAGAGGCGAGAGGCAGACAAAGTTACTCTTTTCGTGGTGGTTTCCAGCAGTATAGACCACAGTACCAGTCAACTCAGGCAGGTTTCCGACAGCAGTACCCACAACATCAGCAGCAGTTTTGATTACCATCTACAGGTGCCTGTAGACACCCCGCAAAAGGGAGATCCATTGCCCGCGGCAGAGATACGGGTAGAAAGCAATGACCGGGCATTCATACCAGCTACCATCCCCACCCATGTGTCAAAGATCGGGGGTCACATAATTTATCACATCCTTCAGTGGTCGAGGATAACATCAGACAAGTGGGTACTAGATATAGTAGCCAAGGGGCATACTCTGGAATTCATACAGCACCTCCAAATACCCCTCCGTCAGGACCGCCACCTCCACGGTTAAAACACTTCCTCAAGGAAGTATATGTGATGTTGCACAAGGGTGCAATAGAGCTTGTTCCAACTCTTCACAGGAACCGGGGATTATATTCCCGCTTTTTTCTAGTAAAAAAGCCTTCACAGGATTGGCGTCCCATCCTAGACTTGAGATCCTTAAGCAAGTTCCTGAAAAAACAATTGTTTCGTATGGTAATGATTCAGGACATTCTATGCCTCTTGAACACAGGAGATCACATGACATCTCTAGACCTCCAGGATGCGTACTTCCACATCCCAATACATCGAAACCATCGGACATTTCTCAGGTTCAGGGTAGCTGGTATGCATCTGCAGTTTCGTGTCCTCCCATTCGGATTAATGTCGGCCCCCAGAATTTTTACCAAGGTGTTAGCGCCAGTAGCATCTCACATACGCTAGTTGGGCATACAAGTTTTTCCATACCTGGATGACTGGCTCATCCTCGTCCAGATTGAGGCATCCTCAAGAGCTCAAGTAGTAGACCATACAGCTGCTTGCCTCCGGTTGTTCAAGGCTTTAGGTCTTACCATCAATTATCGCAAGTCACACGTCCATCCCACGCAAAAGCTGAATTTCTTAGGGGCAATTCTGTATACTATCCAAAGTAAGGCATTCCCATCTCAAGAGAAAAAACTAAAGCTATCCAACATGGCTCAAACGCTATCGACAAAAATGTTTGTTTCAGTTCGGACTTAGAAATCATCAATGGGAATGATCTCGTCAGGTATTCCACTGATCCCAAATTGCTGGCTACGCATGCGGCCTGTACAGGAGCAACTGGACGCTCAGTGGCTCAAAGTGCAGGGCTCCTTCAACGGTCAAATTTTCATCAAACCAGAGATGCGAACTGCATCTCAACTGCAAAGCAGACCAACTTATCCGAGGGTCTTACTTTTCTTCAACAGGTGCCGCAAAATATAATAATAAAAGATGCGTCGCTAGAGGGTTGGGGTGCCCACCTTCAAGATCTGCGAATAAGTGGCAACTGGACTCAAAAGGACAAACAGCTTCACATAAACCAGCTGGAGCTCAAAGCAATAGATCTGGCAATGAAGGCTTTCTTACCAAGAATTTGAGACTCAAAAATTCTCATCAGAACAGACAATACCACAAGTATGTTTTACCCAAACAAACAGGGCGGCACAAAGTCCTTGCAGCTTTCACGACAAGCTCAGAACATTTGGAAATGGGCCACAACAAAATAAGTTAAACTGGTGCTTTCTACACAAGAAAGTCTGTTATGATGCCATAGATATTGCTCAGCGATGCTTTTGTCCTTAGTTCAACTAGTAAAAAAAAAGTAATTTGGCAAGGCAAAACACTTGCCAGGGCAAACCAACACCCTAGCGGATACTTTGAGCAGGACAGTCATCACGTATCACGAGTGGGAACTCGACCAACAAGTTCTCGACCAACACTTCCGGAAGTGGGGCAGGCCGAATCTCGATCTTTTTGCCACGTACGAGAACAGGAAATGCCCATATTACGCAAGCTGGCATCCCTAGAAAGGGTCGTGGGGAAATGCGTTTTTGATGAGATGGTCAGGGGTCTATACCTACACTTTCCCCCCCCGATTCTGCTCATCCCCAGAGTGATCAACAAGATGAAGACAGAAGGATGTTGACTCCTGCTAGTAACACCCAGGTGGCCCAGGCAAGTTTGGTTCACAGAACTCCTTATGTATTCGGAACAACCACATGTTCTACTCAGACAGACACCAGCCCTGCTGACCATGCACAAGGGCCAGGTCAGGCATCCGGATCCGTCATCTCTGCACTTATCGGCCTGGCTCCTGAATTCAATAAATATTCCACCTTGAACATCTCATCAGAATGTAGAGCAATATTAGCATAGGCCAGAGCGGACACCACCAATAAGACCTATAAACTTAAATCGAATCGTTTCTGTTTGTGGTGTGCTGCGGAAGGAGTACATCCTATCTTGTCGCTCCCCGAACAATTACTTCCTTATTTGTTGCACTTGGCAAAATCTGGGCTTTCGTACTCCTCCATTTGAGTACATGTGGCGGCAATTTCAAGATACCACCGCCATCACTATATTCTACTAGGATTATGAAACAATTTCTCAGGAGTCTTTTTAGAGTTTTTCCACCGGTGCATAAACCTCCACCGTTATGGTCCTTAAACATAGTGTTGGGACAACTCATGAAACCTCCTTTTGAACCAATCCACAGGTCAGAGTTAAAATTTATCTCCTGGAAGACATCACTTTTACTGGCTCTCACTTCAGCAAAAAGGGTGAGTGACATACAGGCCTTCACCATCAAAGAGCCTTTTCTTCAGTTCACCCCTAATGGGGTTATACTTCGAACAAATCCTAAATATATTCCAAAAGTACCTTCAAGCTACCATTTGAATGAGCCAGTGATTTTAAAAACCTTTTTTCCTATCCCACAAATGGTAGCGGAGAAAGCACTGCATTCGCTGGACGTTAAGAGGTGTTTGAAATTCTATCTTCAAAGAACACAGAGCATTCGGAAATCAGACTAGCTATTTGTAGCTTTTTGGAGATGGAAGAAAGGGCTCTGCGATATCTAAGCAGACCATTGCCAGATGGATCAGTCTAGCAATACAATTTTGTCATGCCAAGGCAGGAAAATCACTCCACAGTAAGGTTAAAGCCCACTCTACCAGGGCGGTAGCCACATCAGTGGCGCTCTTCGTGGGAGTACCCTTGCAACACATTTGCAGGGCAGCGACATGGTTCAGCAGGCATACATTCACAAAGCACTACTATCTCGATGAGACCAACAAAACAGACAGAGCTGTTGGGCAAGCAGTGCCGAAGCATCTATTCCGTTAAGATGAGCCTCTCTGGTCATCCCACCTTCCACTTGAAAAAGTCATCTTCACTTGCCTAATCTGGTCATTGTTATTATTATTATAATAAGTATTATTATTATGGTTATTATTTTTATTAACCTCTTAGCTGCTGGGCCGTTTCCCCCCTACCCCCCAGTGCTGAGCCCTTTTTTGGCTATTTGGGGTAGTTCGCGCTTAGGCCTTCATAACTTTTTGTCCACGTAAGCTATCCATGCCAAATTTGCGTCCTTTTTTTTCAACATCCCAGGGATTCTAAAGATACCCAGAGTTTGTGGTTTGCCCTGGAGGAGACCAGGAAATTAGCCAAAATAGAGTAAAAATGTTTTTTTTTTAAAAAAAATTGAAAAAGGGCTGCCGAAGAAGGCTTGTGGTTTTTCCCCTGAAAATGGCATCAACAAAGGGTTTGCAGTGCTAAAATCACCAGCTTCCCAGCTTTCAGGAAAAGGCAGACTTGAATCAGAAAACTACATTTTTCAACACAATTTTGGCATTTTTCTGAGACATACCCCATTTTTACTATTTTTTGTGCTTTCAGCCTCCTTCCAGTTAGTGACAGAAATGGGTGTGAATCCAATGCTGGATCCCGGAAAGCTAACTATTTTTGAAAAATAAACAAAATTCTGAATTCAGCAAAGGTTCATTTGTGTAGATCCTACAAGGTTTTCCTACAGAAAATAACAGCTGAAATAAAAAAATATTGAAATTGAGCTGAAAACAACAGCCATTTTTCTGTATGTTTTACTCTGTAACTTTTTCCTGCGATGTCACATTTTTAAAAGCAATATACCGTTATGTCTGCTGGACTCTTCTGGTTGCGGGGATATATAGGGCTTGTAGGTTCATCAAGAACCCTAGGTACCCAGAGGCAATAAATGAGCTGCACCCTGCATTTGGTTTTCATTCTATACTAGGTATACAGCAATCGATTTGCTGAAATATGAAGAGTGAAAAATAGGTATCAAGAAAACCTTTGTATTACCAAAATGGGCTCAAGATAAGGTGTTGAGGAGCAGTGGTTATTTGCACATCTCTGAATTCCGGGGTGCCCGTACTAGCATGTGAATTGCAGGGCATTTCTCAAATAGACGTCTTTTTTACACACTCTCTTATATTTTGAAGAAAAAAATGTAGAACAAGAAAAGGGCAATAACACTTGTTTTGCTATTCTATGTTCCCACAAGTCTCCCGATAAAAATGGTACCTCACTTGTGTGGGTAGGCCTAGCGCCTGCGACAGGAAATGCCCCAAAACACAACGTGGACACATCCCATTTTTTGACAGAAAACAGAGGTGTTTTTTGCAAAGTGCCTACCTGCAGATTAAGGCTTCTAGCTCAGCCGGCACCTGGGGAAACCTACCAAACCTGTGCATTTTTGAAAACTAGAGACCTAGGGGAATCCAATATGGGGTGACTTGTGGGGCTCTGACCAGGTTCTGTTACCCAGAATCCTTTGCAAACCTCAAAATATGGCTAAAAAAACAAGTTTTCCTCACATTTCGGTGACAGAAAGTTCTGGAATCTGAGAGGAGCCACAAATGTCCTTCCACCCAGCGTTCCCCCAAGTCTCCCGATAAAAATGATACCTCACTTGTGTGGGTAGGCTTAGCGCCCACAACAGGAAATGCCCCAAAACACAACGTGGACACATCCCATTTTTTGACAGAAAACAGAGGTGTTTTTTGCAAAGTGCCTACCTGTAGATTTTGGCCTCCAGCTCAGCCGGCACCTAGAGAAACCTACCAAACCTGTGCATTTTTGAAAACTAGAGACCTAGGGTAATCCAAGATGGGGTGACTTGTGGGGCTCTGACCAGGTTCTGTTACCCAGAATCTTTTGCAAACCTCAAAATGTGGCTTAAAAAACACATTTTCCTCACATTTCGGTGACAGAAAGTTCTGGAATCTGAGAGGAGCCACAAATGTCCTTCCACCCAGAGTTCCCCCAAGTCTCCCGATAAAAATGATACCTCACTTGTGTGGGTAGGCCTAGCGCCCGCGACAGGAAATGCCCCAAAACACAACGTGGACACATCCCATTTTTTGACAGAAAACAGAGGTGTTTTTTGCAAAGTGCCTACCTGTAGATTTTGGCCTCTAGCTCAGCCGGCACCTAGGGAAACCTACCAAAGCCTGTGCATTTTTGAAAACTAGAGACCTAGGTGAATCCAAGATGGGGTGACTTGTGGGGCTCTGACCAGGTTCTGTTACCCAGAATACTTTGCAAACCTCAAAATTTGGCTAAAAAAACACGTTTTCCTCACATTTGGGAGACAGAAAGTTCTGGAATCTGAGAGGAGCCACAAATTTCCTTCCACCCAGCGTTCCCCCAAGTCTCCCGATAAAAATGATACCTCACTTGTGTGGGTAGGCCTAGCGCCCGCGACAGGAAATGCCCCAAAACACAACGTGGACACATCCCATTTTTTGACAGAAAACAGAGGTGCTTTTTGCAAAGTGCCTACCTGTAGATTTTGGCCTCTAGCTCAGCCGGCACCTAGGGAAACCTACCAAACCTGTGCATTTTTGAAAACTAGAGACCTAGGGGAATCCAAGATGGGGTGACTTGTGGGGCTCTGACCAGGTTCTGTTACCCAGAATCCTTTGCAAACCTCAAAATGTGGCTAACAAAACACGTTTTTCTCACATTTCGGTGACAGAAAGTTCTGGAATCTGAGAGGAGCCACAAATTTCTTTCCACCCAGCGTTACCCCAAGTCTCCTGATAAAAATGATACCTCACTTGTGTGGGTAGGCCTAGCGCCCGCGCCCGGAAATGCCCCAAAACACAACGTGGACACATCCCATTTTTTTGACAGAAAACAGAGGTGTTTTTTGCAAAGTGCCTACCTGTAGATTTTGGCCTCCAGCTCAGCCGGCACCTAGAGAAACCTACCAAACCTGTGCATTTTTGAAAACTAGAGACCTAGGGTAATCCAAGATGGGGTGACTTGTGGGGCTCTGACCAGGTTCTGTTACCCAGAATACTTTGCAAACCTCAAAATTTGGCTAAAAAAACACATTTTCCTCACATTTCGGTGACAGAAAGTTCTGGAATCTGAGAGGAGCCACAAACTTCCTTCCACCCAGCGTTCCCCCAAGTCTCCCGATAAAAATGATACCTCACTTGTGTGGGTAGGCCTAGCGCCCGCGACAGGAAATGCCCCAAAACACAACGTGGACACATCCCATTTTTTGACAGAAAACAGAGGTGTTTTTTGCAAAGTGCCTACCTGTAGATTTTGGCCTCTAGCTCAGCCGGCACCTAGGGAAACCTACCAAACCTGTGCATTTTTGAAAACTAGAGACCTAGGGGAATCCAAGATGGGGTGACTTGTGGGGCTCTGACCAGGTTCTGTTACCCAGAATCCTTTGCAAACCTCAAAATGTGGCTAACAAAACACGTTTTTCTCACATTTCGGTGACAGAAAGTTCTGGAATCTGAGAGGAGCCACAAATTTCTTTCCACCCAGCGTTACCCCAAGTCTCCTGATAAAAATGATACCTCACTTGTGTGGGTAGGCCTAGCGCCCGCGACAGGAAATGCCCCAAAACACAACGTGGACACATCTCATTTTTTTGACAGAAAACAGAGGTGTTTTTTGCAAAGTGCCTACCTGCAGATTTTGGCCTCTAGCTCAGCCGGCACCTGGGGAAACCTACCAAACCTGTGCATTTTTGAAAACTAGAGATCTAGGGGAATCCAAGATGGGGTGACTTGTGGGGCTCTGACCAGGTTCTGTTACCCAGAATCCTTTGCAAACCTCATAATTTGGCTAAAAAAACACGTTTTCCTCACATTTCTGTGACAGAAAGTTCTGGAATCTGAGAGGAGCCACAAATGTCCTTCCACCCAGCGTTCCCCCAAGTCTCCCGATAAAAATGATACCTCACTTGTGTGGGTAGGCTTAGCGCCCACAACAGGAAATGCCCCAAAACACAACGTGGACACATCCCATTTTTTGACAGAAAACAGAGGTGTTTTTTGCAAAGTGCCTACCTGTAGATTTTGGCCTCCAGCTCAGCTGGCACCTAGAGAAACCTACCAAACCTGTGCATTTTTTAAAACTAGAGACCTAGGGTAATCCAAGATGGGGTGACTTGTGCGGCTCTGACTAGGTTCTGTTACCCAGAATCCTTTGCAAACCTCAAAATTTGGATAAAAAAACACATTCTCCTCACATTTCGGTGACAGAAAGTTCTGGAATCTGAGAGGAGCCACAAATTTCCTTCCACCCAGCGTTCCCCCAAGTCTCCCGATAAAAATGATACCTCACTTGTGTGGGTAGGCCTAGCGCCCGCGACAGGAAATGCCCCAAAACACAACGTGGACACATCCCATTTTTTGACAGAAAAAAGAGGTGTTTTTTGCAAAGTGCCTACCTGTAGATTTTGGCCTCCAGCTCAGCCGGCACCTAGAGAAACCTACCAAACCTGTGCATTTTTGAAAACTAGAGACCTAGGGTAATCCAAGATGGGGTGACTTGTGGGGCTCTGACCAGGTTCTGTTACCCAGAATCTTTTGCAAACCTCAAAATGTGGCTTAAAAAACACATTTTCCTCACATTTCGGTGACAGAAAGTTCTGGAATCTGAGAGGAGCCACAAATGTCCTTCCACCCAGCGTTCCCCCAAGTCTCCCGATAAAAATGATACCTCACTTGTGTGGGTAGGCCTAGCGCCCGCGACAGGAAATGCCCCAAAACACAACGTGGACACATCCCATTTTTGACAGAAAACAGAGGTGTTTTTTGCAAAGTGCCTACCTGTAGATTTTGGCCTCTAGCTCAGCCGGCACCTAGAGAAACCTACCAAACCTGTGCATTTATGAAAACTGGAGACCTAGGGTAATCCAAGATGGGGTGACTTGTGGGGCTCTGACCAGGTTCTATTACCCAGAATCCTTTGCAAACCTCAAAATGTGGCAAAAAAAACACGTTTTCCTCACATTTCAGTGACAGAAAGTTCTAGAATCTGAGAGGAGCCACAAATGTCCTTCCACCCAGCGTTCCCCCAAGTCTCCCGATAAAAATTATACCTCACTTGTGTGGGTAGGCCTAGCGCCCGCGACAGGAAATGCCCCAAAACACAACGTGGACACATCCCATTTTTTGTCAGAAAACAGAGGTGTTTTTTGCAAAGTGCCTACCTGTAGATTTTGGCCTCTAGCTCAGCCGGCACCTAGGGAAACCTACCAAAGCCTGTGCATTTTTGAAAACTAGAGACCTAGGTGAATCCAAGATGGGGTGACTTGTGGGGCTCTGACCAGGTTCTGTTACCCAGAATACTTTGCAAACCTCAAAATTTGGCTCAAAAAACACGTTTTACTCACATTTCGGAGACAGAAAGTTCTGGAATCTGAGAGGAGCCACAAATTTCCTTCCACCCAGCGTTCCCCCAAGTCTCCCGATAAAAATGATACCTCACTTGTGTGGGTAGGCCTAGCGCCCGCGACAGGAAATGCCCCAAAACACAACGTGGACACATCCCATTTTTTGACAGAAAACAGAGGTGCTTTTTGCAAAGTGCCTACCTGTAGATTTTGGCCTCTAGCTCAACCGGCACCTAGGGAAACCTACCAAACCTGTGCATTTTTGAAAACTAGAGACCTAGGGGAATCCAAGATGGGGTGACTTGTGGGGCTCTGACCAGGTTCTGTTACCCAGAATCCTTTGCAAACCTCAAAATGTGGCTAACAAAACACGTTTTTCTCACATTTCGGTGACAGAAAGTTCTGGAATCTGAGAGGAGCCACAAATTTCTTTCCACCCAGCGTTACCCCAAGTCTCCTGATAAAAATGATACCTCACTTGTGTGGGTAGGCCTAGCGCCCACGCCCGGAAATGCCCCAAAACACAACGTGGACACATCCCATTTTTTTGACAGAAAACAGAGGTGTTTTTTGCAAAGTGCCTACCTGTAGATTTTGGCCTCCAGCTCAGCCGGCACCTAGAGAAACCTACCAAACCTGTGCATTTTTGAAAACTAGAGACCTAGGGTAATCCAAGATGGGGTGACTTGTGGGGCTCTGACCAGGTTCTGTTACCCAGAATACTTTGCAAACCTCAAAATTTGGCTAAAAAAACACATTTTCCTCACATTTCGGTGACAGAAAGTTCTGGAATCTGAGAGGAGCCACAAACTTCCTTCCACCCAGCGTTCCCCCAAGTCTCCCGATAAAAATGATACCTCACTTGTGTGGGTAGGCCTAGCGCCCGCGACAGGAAATGCCCCAAAACACAACGTGGACACATCCCATTTTTTGACAGAAAACAGAGGTGTTTTTTGCAAAGTGCCTACCTGTAGATTTTGGCCTCTAGCTCAGCCGGCACCTAGGGAAACCTACCAAACCTGTGCATTTTTGAAAACTAGAGACCTAGGGGAATCCAAGATGGGGTGACTTGTGGGGCTCTGACCAGGTTCTGTTACCCAGAATCCTTTGCAAACCTCAAAATGTGGCTAACAAAACACGTTTTTCTCACATTTCGGTGACAGAAAGTTCTGGAATCTGAGAGGAGCCACAAATTTCTTTCCACCCAGCGTTACCCCAAGTCTCCTGATAAAAATGATACCTCACTTGTGTGGGTAGGCCTAGCGCCCGCGACAGGAAATGCCCCAAAACACAACGTGGACATATCCCATTTTTTTGACAGAAAACAGAGGTGTTTTTTGCAAAGTGCCTACCTGTAGATTTTGGCCTCCAGCTCAGCCGGCACCTAGAGAAACCTACCAAACCTATGCATTTTTGAAAACTAGAGACCTAGGGTAATCCAAGATGGGGTGACTTGTGGGGCTCTGACCAGGTTCTGTTACCCAGACTCTTTTGCAAACCTCAAAATTTGGCTTAAAAAACACATTTTCCTCACATTTCGGTGACAGAAAGTTCTGGAATCTGAGAGGAGCCACAAATGTCCTTCCACCCAGCGTTCCCCAAAGTCTCCCGATAAAAATTATACCTCACTTGTGTGGGTAGGCCTAGCGCCCACGACAGGAAATGCCCCAAAACACAACGTGGACACATCCCATTTTTTGACAGAAAACAGAGGTGTTTTTTGCAAAGTGCCTACCTGCAGATTTTGGCCTCTAGCTCAGCCGGCACCTGGGGAAACCTACCAAACCTGTGCATTTTTTAAAACTAGAGATCTAGGGGAATCCAAGATGGGGTGACTTGTGGGGCTCTGACCAGGTTCTGTTACCCAGAATCCTTTGCAAACCTCATAATTTGGCAAAAAAAACACGTTTTCCTCACATTTCTGTGACAGAAAGTTCTGGAATCTGAGAGGAGCCACAAATTTCCTTCCACCCAGCGTTCCTCCAAGTCTCCCGATAAAAATGATACCTCACTTGTGTGGGTAGGCCTAGCGCCCGCGACAGGAAATGCCCCAAAACACAACGTGGACACATCCCATTTTTTGACAGAAAACAGAGGTGTTTTTTGCAAAGTGCCTACCTGTAGATTTTGGCCTCTAGCTCAGCCGGCACCTAGGGAAACCTACCAAAGCCTGTGCATTTTTGAAAACTAGAGACCTAGGTGAATCCAAGATGGGGTGACTTGTGGGGCTCTGACCAGGTTCTGTTACCCAGAATACTTTGCAAACCTCAAAATTTGGCTAACAAAACACGTTTTTCTCACATTTCGGTGACAGAAAGTTCTGGAATCTGACAGGAGCCACAAATTTCTTTCCACCCAGCGTTACCCCAAGTCTCCTGATAAAAATGATATCTCACTTGTGTGGGTAGGCCTAGCGCCCGCGACAGGAAATGCCGCAAAACACAACGTGGACACATCCCATTTTTTTGACAGAAAACAGAGGTGTTTTTTGCAAAGTGCCTACCTGTAGATTTTGGCCTCCAGCTCGGCCGGCACCTAGAGAAACCTACCAAACCTGTGCATTTTTGAAAACTAGAGACCTAGGGTAATCCAAGATGGGGTGACTTGTGGGGCTCTGACCAGGTTCTGTTACCCAGAATACTTTGCAAACCTCAAAATTTGGCTAAAAAAACACATTTTCCTCACATTTCGGTGACAGAAAGTTCTGGAATCTGAGAGGAGCCAAAAATTTCCTTCCACCCAGCGTTCCCCCAAGTCTCCCGATAAAAATGATACCTCACTTGTGTGGGTAGGCCTAGCGCCCGTGACAGGAAATGCCCCAAAACACAACGTGGACACATCCCATTTTTTGACAGAAAACAGAGGTGTTTTTTGCAAAGTGCCTACCTGTAGATTTTGGCCTCTAGCTCAGCCGGCACCTAGAGAAACCTACCAAACCTGTGCATTTATGAAAACTGGAGATCTAGGGTAATCCAAGATGGGGTGACTTGTGGGGCTCTGACCAGGTTCTGTTACCCAGAATCCTTTGCAAACCTTAAAATGTGGCTAAAAAAACACATTTTCCTCACATTTCAGTGACAGAAAGTTCTGGAATCTGAGAGGAGCCACAAATGTCCTTCCACCCAGCGTTACCCCAAGTCTCCCGATAAAAATTATACCTCACTTGTGTGGGTAGGCCTAGAACCCGCGACAGGAAATTCCCCAAAACACAACATGGACACATCCCATTTTTTGACAGAAAACAGAGGTGTTTTTTGCAAAGTGCCTACCTGCAGATTTTGGCCTCTAGCTCAGCCGGCACCTGGGGAAACCTACCAAACCTGTGCATTTTTTAAAACTAGAGATCTAGGGGAATCCAAGATGGGGTGACTTGTGGGGCTCTGACCAGGTTCTGTTACCCAGAATCCTTTGCAAACCTCATAATTTGGCTAAAAAAACACATTTTCCTCACATTTCTGTGACAGAAAGTTCTGGAATCTGAGAGGAGCCACAAATTTCCTTCCACCCAGCGTTCCTCCAAGTCTCCCGATAAAAATGATACCTCACTTGTGTGGGTAGGCCTAGCGCCCGCAACAGGAAATGCCCCAAAACACAACGTGGACACATCCCATTTTTTGACAGAAAACAGAGGTGTTTTTTGCAAAGTGCCTACCTGTAGATTTTGGCCTCTAGCTCAGACGGCACCTAGGGAAACCTACCAAAGCCTGTGCATTTTTGAAAACTAGAGACCTAGGTGAATCCAAGATGGGGTGACTTGTGGGGCTCTGACCAGGTTCTGTTACCCAGAATCCTTTGCAAACCTCAAAATGTGGCTAACAAAACACGTTTTTCTCACATTTCGGTGACAGAAAGTTCTGGAATCTGAGAGGAGCCACAAATTTCTTTCCACCCAGCGTTACCCCAAGTCTCCTGATAAAAATGATACCTCACTTGTGTGGGTAGGCCTAGCGCCCGCGACAGGAAATGCCCCAAAACACAATGTGGACACATCCCATTTTTTTGACAGAAAACAGAGGTGTTTTTTGCAAAGTGCCTACCTGTAGATTTTGGCCTCCAGCTCAGCCGGCACCTATGGAAACCTACCAAAGCCTGTGCATTTTTGAAAACTAGAGACCTAGGTGAATCCAAGATGGGGTGACTTGTGGGGCTCTGACCAGGTTCTGTTACCCAGAATCCTTTGCAAACCTCAAAATTTGGCTAAAAAAACACGTTTTCCTCACATTTCGGTGACAGAAAGTTCTGGAATCTGAGAGGAGCCACAAATTTCTTTCCACCCAGCGTTCCACCAAGTCTCCCGATAAAAATGATACCTCACTTGTGTGGGTAGGGCTAGCGCCCGCAACAGGAATGGATCACACAAGGGTCAATGGTAGTCCTTGCATGAGGGCTACTGTTAACCCTGGAGTGATCCATTCCTGAAGCAGGCACTAGGCGCAGTCACACAAGCGGGGTTGTGTTTTTATCAGGACAAGTGGGGAAACACTGGGTGGTAGGAATTTTGAGGATCCCTGCACATTCCTGTAGTTTCTGTGATAAAAAAGAATGGTAAAATAGTGGTTTTATTCAACGTTTCACTTTTGCAGGGTATTCTGGGTAAGAAAACTTTGTTAAATCCAAACACGCCACATTTACGTGGGCTGCCTTGGGTGTCTAGTTTTCAGAAATGTCTGCGTTTTGTAGGTTTCCCTATATGGCTGCAGAGCCCAGGACCAAATACTTAGGTGACTGTCTTAAAAAACGAGGCTGCTTTGTGGTAGGTAATTTTAATGTCTCCACAATCCGTTTTGGGTACTTCCCTGTTGTGGTCACTTGCCCACTCACTAAAGTGAGGCAGTTTTCCACTGGAGACTTAGTGGAACTTGGGACTCCCTGCAGATCCCTGGACTTCTGCTCATTGGAACGCAAGGCAAATGTGTTTTTTAAGCACATTTTGTGATTTCAACGGGATTCTGGGTGAAGGAAAACTGGTGAGAACCACGCTAGTCCTGCACCCTTGGACTCCCCTGGTACTAGTTTGTTAAAGTTAACCCACCACTCACACTGGTTGGTTTTAGCACCTCCAGAAATTATGGTTTCAAAGCATGAATACTTATCAAAGTATCTGAATATTGAAACCAAGCCTTCTGAAGGTGGGCCATAAAGCCACGTCCAGGCACCAACCTCTTTATGGTCCATTCACACGCCATTCACGCACAACAAACAACCCTTTCATATCGCCAGCCACAGGCCCAATCCAACCAATCACTGCACTCACATTAACTTATCCCTGCCAGACAAGGGCCCATCACATTCACACGCCACAGAACGGAATAAGTTTGACTACATTTTACCACCTGTCAAGTAACTGCCTCCTTCTTCCTTAACATTACCAAATGCATGCGTAACAAACCTTTACTAATGACTCCTGTGACAGCCACCTGAGGCTCAGGAAGACATGTTTTTCATGCGCCTTTAACGCACTCTCTGTGCTAAATCCAACTCCTTCCAGTTTGTTGATGCAAGTTGGGGGTGTCCGAGTATGCTGTACAAAGCGATTCCTCGAACTGAGTGCGCATATCTACCTTTGAAACTAAGGGAGTCATTCTGGGGATTTCTCATGAGGTTCCCTAAAGAGAAGGTCATTGGCTATGAAAAACGGTAGTGTTTGGTACATAGGGGAGTCCATGAGAACGTAGCATATGTCCCAGCCAACATTATGTGCAGTGATGTGACTGTAATGCACTTATACAGCAAACTGAACATCTACTAAGTTCTGATGGAGGATGAACATGAAAAGCAGGTCAAACACTGACCTATACAAGTCATTCTCCTTCAGTGCTGGGATGGCACCAATGGGTTTGAATCCATAGGTGTAGATGATGTACATCTGTACTGCCTTTACTATCTTCCTTCTACCTGTGCAATAACCCTGTGAAGGCACACCTACCATAAGCTTTCCTTACCCATTCATGTCTCTGCGAGCGCGTTGTGTGAAGGCATTCGCTTAGTAAAGACATTTGGATCATGCATTGGTGTCCGAGTATTCTCTAAATATTTGGGTGAAGTGTGGACATATATATATATATATATATATATATGTATATATATATATATATACATACACACATCTCTATAGATTTGTCATATATATATATATATATATATACATATATATATATATATATCAACACTAAATTTGCGGTTGCCGGTGTGCTGCCAAATCGCTGGTGGTGCAAGGTAAAGCGCTTCCGCCATTGCGCTTTAAACATAAACACTTAATTTCTCTCTCATCAGAGAAACACCTGCACTCGAACTGGGATGAAATATAATTTATTCAATCATGCAGCAATTGGAGATATTTTTGCTAAAAGGATTGATGGGCACTACTATGATACATTGCTGCATGATTGAATAAATTATATTTCATCCCAGTTCGAGTGCAGGTGTTTCTCTGATGAGAGAGAAATGAAGTGTTTATGTTTAAAGCGCAATGGCGGAAGCGCTTTACCTTGCACCACCAGCGATTTGGCAGCACACCGGCAACCGCAAGTTTAGTGTTGATGTAAGAGTCGGAGTCCCCCCGGAGCCGAGGAAGAATGTTTAAGGTGGAGAAGGCTCCGGTTACAGTGGAGCCTGTTTCCCCTAGAATTGTGAGGTTATCCGGAGCTGGGCACCACTTCATTAGCAAGAGGTGGAATGAGGGATAAGACATCTTGTTCAGCAGCAAGAAAAGGCATTTAAACCGGAATTGGCGTGAGTGCCATGGAATTGAATTGAATTGATGTTCGCATGACTGTGTATAAAGTTTTAAAGCCACCTGATTTATTTAAAACATAACAGCACGGAGAGCGCATTTGGGCCAGCTTCAGAAACAAGTAATCAAAGTAATTGATATAAAAAGAATTGTTGATAATGAATTAAAAAAACTGAAGTGAAATTGGAAGCAATGGCTTGAGCAGTATTTTTACCATTTTATAATTAATTCATGTGCAAAGAACAGACAAAGCACGGCATTTTTCAGTTGATAAAGGCTGTGGAATCAGCCGAAACGCGTTCTGAATTGGAGATATTTTTGCGAAAAGGATTGATGGGCACTACTATGATACATTGCTGCATGATTGAATAAATTATATTTCATCCCAGTTCGAGTGCAGGTGTTTCTCTGATGAGAGAGAAATGAAGTGTTTATATATATATATATATATATATATATATATATATATATATATATATACATATATAGATATATATGTAGATATAGATAGATATATAGATATATATAGATATAGATATGTATATATATATAGAGAGAAAGAGACTGACTCTCTACATTACTTTTTTTTTCATTTGTGCTTTCCCTTGGCAAAGCACACATGTATAAAAAAAAAAGGCCCCATAGGGGATCAGCCTAAGGACTGACGCCCAACATTTTCTATTTTTTTTTTTAAATATTCCCTGGGGGAGCCGGATCGCACCCCCAGGGAAAACTACAACTAATTATTGCCCAGAGGTCGGCCTGTGGTCGGAAGGCCGACCCCACAATTTTTTTTTTTTACAAAAGAAAAATATGTTTTTTTTAAATCTGGGGGACGCGATCGCCCCCCAAAACATCCCCAACATATTTTTTTGCCAATATATGCCCCGTGAGGGGGGGGGGGCATTTACATGGGGGCCGACCCCCCCAAAGAAGATCCCTGGTGCCTAGGGGCGTTTCCTGGCCATGGATCGCAGCCGCGCTGCGATCCATGGCCAGGAAACGGTCCCAGGAAGGCATTGATGGAAAGGGGAGACTCTCCCCTTTCCATGAATGCCTCCCTGGCATGTGGGTAAGCCGTTTTGGCCTTTTTTTCCCCACCGGAGTAGGGAGAGAGTGCTTACCTGCTTCTCTCGCTGCTCTGGTGGGGAAAATGTGACGTCAGCGCGCCTCCTCGGAAGTTGTTCCGCGTCTCCCACGGGGAAAAAAATAAATAAATAAATCCTCCGGTGCTTTGCACCAGAGGATTTTTAACCCCCTCCCTGGTGTTGGCCACTGGTCGTGACCCGCATCCAAGGGGTTAATATTATTATTATTATTATTATTATGATAATTATTGTGGTTATTATGGTTATTGTTATTATTATTATCTTACTTGAAGCATTGATATATTGCCATTTAATATTACCTGGGAGTAGCATCATTCCTATTATTATGGATGTTATGCCTAGTTTAAACAATATTACTGCTCACTACTCTAATTCAAGCATGTGAATCTATGAAAGATCCAATGCTGGAGAAGAAAATTGGTTACTTACCTGTAACTGTGGTTCTCCAGTATTGGTATCTTTCATAGATTCACATGTGACCCACCCTGCTTCCCGCAGAGGCTCCCTTAAACATAAACTTTCTACTTCACACTCATACTAGAAAATCTGAGGGAAACAGCCTCTGTTGGGAGTGTTCTAGAGGGTGCTGACGCTCGATTGGTTGTAGCTCAAGTTTGGTTCTTTTTTGTTAAAGAACATGGATAGGCTATAACAGTGCCTGTTTGGACCATTAGGGCCTAGTGTGTTACACTTACTTCTATATATATTTGAAGTTACCGTGAGGCTCCCACCTCGACGACGGGAATGATTCAAGCATGAGAATCTATGAAAGATACCAATACTGGAGATCCACAGTTACAGGCAAGTAACAAATTGTTTTTCTGACTCTGAAAGTACCAAATGATGTGTCCAAGGTGAGATTGGGATCCTCAGAGGTTCAAGCAAAGGCAACAGTTAGGTATGCACAGCTGGAGGTCAAGCACAAGCCTATGGTCTTTATTATGGATGGAGTTTTAGAATTTTGCTCCCAAACTGGCATTTGTGCTCACATTTTTACACAAATCCAGCATTTTTCCCTATGAAATGTTTTCTAGGTAATGCCTCTGAGCAAAAAACAGATGATTCTGTTCACCTTGTTGTACCTCACTGTAACCTCATAACTTGTAACAGAGAGAGAATACCACACTAAAGAAAACTGGATGCTATTTCCCTGGACAATATTATCTCCTGATATCTACCCACACCACCCTAAAATTATATACCTTGATTCTAAATCTTCACTACACCAAAACATTTGTGATTACAAAGACAACAGTAATCATTTTCTCATATATTCTCTAATTGCCCTTAACTCCTAAAAACCCAGAAGAACCGGGGCTCACAACCCCAATTCAGGTTTTTCTTTTATTCTTTGGTCAGCAGTGTGGATTTATCAATTCTACCTTAATTAACAAATAAGGGTGACTGCAACAGTTTATGGGCACACAGTCCATATTAAGCCTTAGACATTACTGGATCAGCTATAAGAGATGAATGTTTTAGTAAAATTGTACTCACTTTAAAAACCAACTCTCCTTGCTAAAATAGCTCTATTAAATCTCTGCTAACGCTCCAGGAGCAGGAACATGATTACTCTGACTACACTGAAAGCAGTCCAGTCTGAACATCTACCTCTACACCATTACTAGCGTCCCTCACTTGAACACACTTTACTCTTGCCAACCCCCTCGACAATCTCATTGCACAAAAACAGACTCAAAACCTGTCTCAACCTCCTCCCTTAACTTTTCCCCTACACACGATCATTTTCAGTTAAACTACATGCTGGGTAATGAACAATGGTGTTGCAAGAATAGACAAAGTGAATACGATGTATTAACTGAGTCAAGATCAGACCTATTTTTAGCATGGAAACTTGGCTAGTAGATGAAATTGTACTAGTGATCTATTAGGATGCTGAAGCCATATACAGAATTACCAAGACAAATCAATTTGATGTCTAGCTGTGATATTATGAGGAATAAAGTGTGGCTACCAAAATTAAAGGCGTGCAACTATCACATTGCACTTCAGTCCTAATACAATTCAATAAGATGCAACACTACCCCTAATTTCTTCTGCACATTTCTGCTGTTCAGGCCAACCCAAAATATTGGTGCATACCCAGATCCCCTCCTATTTGCCAATATCAAACATATCTACCAAACACTCCAAGCTGTGTATCTTCAGCGACCTCAGTACCTGGTTTGACAGCCCAAAAATGTGTCGCCTAAATAGTTTCATAATTAGTTTGGAGGCTCACAATCTCCCTTTGCTCATCTCCAGCCTTACCAACACAGCTGGACATACAGTAGATGTTGTGTTCCGCAATACAGGAACCATTCTACTCAAGAAGGAATTGACCCCCAGCCATTGGAATGATCCTCAACTTATTTCTTTATTACTTAATGCCCCATCAAGACCTCTGAACAACACTAATTTGCGCTTGACATCCTACAGACAATGGAACAAACTCAACATAGAAGAACTTGAAGCTCCCCTTATGATATTAAACCTCCAACAGGTAATCACAATAGAAAAAGTGCATGACTTGATGAACAAAGGTTTCAAATTAATATTCTTGTTGAAAATGTCCAAAGATGAAAAAAGGGAATCGATGACACCACAGGTGAATGACTAAATACAAAAGACAAATACCCAAGTGAGCATCCTTCCATGCCAATGGTACACATAAATATGCATACTAAACAAAATACACTTTAAAAGGCACTCCAGGATTTATAAAGAGCTTAGTACTCAAACTGGATTTCAAAGGCCAAGTGCCCTACAAAGGAATTTGACAGATATTACAAGAATTTTGCAACCTGGGTGTCACCGCTGTGTTAGGGCCTCAGTCACAAATTTTCTGTGACCACATGTTAGTACACTTCATCACCAAGGAAATCAATATAAATCATATCTATTAAACAGAGCACCTAGGGCCAGATGTAGTAAGCCGTTTGCATGGTGCAAACTGCGAAAATCGCAGTTTGCGCCATGCAAACAGCCTTTTGCGATGCACATTCACAATTTGCGAGTCGGTACTGATATTTTGGCGCTACTCCTGCAGAGTACAACAATAGCTTCATGAGCAATGACACTATTGCCCCCTACCCTGCGCCATGGTGCGTGTATTTCTAATATGGTGCACACATGGTGGCGGTAGAGGGTGCTAAGGGACGCAGGGAAAGTGGTGCTGCACTCAGTGCAGCACCACTTTCAATAAATCTGCCCCTAAATGCATCAAAAACGAAGACATTACCATGCAGAGATGAGAAAATCTGTGATCCGTAACAGCTTGACCTGGAGAATCAGAAATAAAGCAAAGCCGTCATAAAAATCAAGAAACCTAGACAGTATCATGGACTCAACCCTCACTATGAGCCCTCAAAACGACCGAGTAGAAAACCTAGTTTCCATACAAAGCAGACACTAGTATAAACCTTTGTGTTTTGGGGGGGCTTCACTCTAGAGTCAAGTAAGTAATTATCTCATCATGGCTAGATTGTGGCAACGGCTTGCTCCACAGAGTTGCAGTCTCTGTTATGAGATGCCCCCAATAATTCAAAATGTAGATGTGAGGCAACTTTGTATGTAAACCTACAAGAGCACATCTCTCTTGTTTTGAAGGCCCTTAACTCCGAGATGTTAGAAGAGCTTTGTCAAAATACTCTGCTTTACACACAAAACAGTAAGCAGAAAGGAACCCAAAAACGAAACTGCATTCCAGATGAGCATCCTAATTAATCATACTTTCTTTTCAGTAGAAAACTATTGCTGGCATCTTCGTCAGTTTGCAGCTCACTGGCAGCAAGTATATGAGTCATCGATGATCTCCTGGAATTCAGAACGATGGTGAAGAGCTTGCTTCTTCCTACTTAACCTACTGGAGAAAACAGACTATTTTCACTCTGCTACCCACCAGCAGGATAGGAACCATAAAGATTCATATTAACTTCTAGGTAGAATGTGAACAATCGATAATCACCTGAAATTCAAGAGGATGGTGAAGGCCTAGTTTTTCCTACAGGAATCTACTAGAGAGTAAGATGGGGACCATGGAGAATCCTATTTGGTAAAATGAAAAGCAAGCAACGCTCACATATAAGCCCAGAAGTCCTTCCTTCATGATCTGTTAGACAGAAAGAAACTACAGGAACAACAGTTCTCAGTAGCAACATCAACCGTAGCAGAAACAATTGGAACCATACCTGGCTTTAGCGCTTGCGGGGCCCAGTGCGACAATCGTTTTTTGTGCCCCCCCCCATGACCTCCTCCTCGGATTCCCTCACTACCACTTGGGCAAAAGTGCCCCACATCTCTCCAGCCCCTCTCTCACAAACATTTAATTTGTTTTAAAGCACTGGTAAAGGCTGGCTTTACTAATAAGAGTGTATATGTACTCAAAAGAACCCTTTTTAGCAACATTAGGAATAGATAATGAAAGACTGGGATGAAAAACATAACATCCTAACCTATTTTATGCAGTTTTCATGCAGCTCTTTGATGACGTTTTGTAACAGTCACTGTTCTATATCAGTGGTGTATCTTCTGAACTGTGGTAACAAAAGAACCTCTATGACAAAAGCAGTAATCCACTCAGCTATCCACATAAAATTAGCGGCGTAATGAAGCTTGAGGGGGCTGCCCTGCAAAGTACCTGGAGGGGGCCCCTGGACTCAGTTAAGGGTCTGCCACCCTTGAACAGTGTGCTGTGCTGAGGGGGGCCCATGGAGCTCAGACCCCCCTCCCACCACATAGTGGGGGCTGCAGGGGCCTTTGGTAGTATGCCACTGCATTAAATACAGATTGGTGATTTGGACTGTACACGTTCTTTGCAGCAAACTGCCACTAGACAGAACTCCAAAATCTCTCTCTGTAGCAGGAAGATTAATTACAAGAGTTATCTTGACTTTTTTTATTATTGCCTGAAAGCTGGACACAAGGCACTCTGCAACAGGTGTTTTTAAATTGTAAGTTATTGCTAAACACAGCGCCCCCACTCCTAAATTCAGCACCCCCTGTCGTCAGGTCAGCACCCAGTTCGGCCACACCAAACGCACTGCCCTAAAGCTGGCCCTGATTGGAATAGATCCATTCCCATAATTACTGCCACAAGTAAAGGTCACCAAATGGTGTACCGCTTCATGAGCTGGGGCATACTACTGTTTAGTGTCAATAAAAAGTTTACCACCAACTGAGGAGTTTCGAATCCTTATTGTATGTTTTACACCCTGCATGACTCTTGCATGTTAAATGGAGATGATGTCTCCCTATGACAACAGGCCATGCATGAGCTGCAAAATAAATAAAAACAAGAAGGTGTTATTCTAAATTCACACACTACCTTGAAGAACAAATTGCACTTTTATGCTCTTGAAACAAACATCTGTCCCCACAAATAATGGCATGAACACTTTACCAGAATGGCATGACTACTAGATTACAAACATGACAGTCCCACTAACTTACATACACAGAATCAGTCAAGTTTTCATGTTGCATGACACATAGCACACACTTTACATAAGAAGAGTTTTACAAAATTCACGACACTGATGGAAACAAAAGGACTAAGGGTCTGATGTATCAAAGGGTTTTACCCAGTCTGTGTCCATGGGAAAATGTGTTTGTACCTATGGCCCTAAATGTGTAACCATTATCCTTGACTAAATCACTACCAGTGGGATCCAGCGAGTAGCATGCTACAAACACTCAAATAGCTTCAGTGCCTTGTCAGAGGTACATAGCGCTATATAAATGCTCCATCATAAAATACTATACTTAATAATTTGTCGTACCGACCACCAGACTAGGGCTGAACGTTTGCTGACCAGATTTCGTAGATGCTAGAATGAGTTACACATAAAAGGCTGGCAGGAACAGTGCTGGCAGATGTCACTACATTTTGGAGACTTTCAGCACACCCTACAGCACAGTTTTCCCTATTGATGACCTTGCAGCCTTTTACCTCTTTCTGGGCACAGGACCTCATTGCACACCCAGCGATGTATGACAATCACTACAGATGTGCGGGAGCCCTCATTGGTGAATAAGGGGACTAGACTGAGAGCCTGTTTCCCTCATCCTCCAAATCCTTTCCTGCAGAACTAAAAGTCAGAAAATCTTTGTGCAGTTGTTCATAAGCTCCATGCTGTAGGAACTAAAGAAACTCTTGCACAGCTGGAGAGCAGTTCTGCTCTAGGTTCTTTCCCGTGTAAAGAAGATACTTGAATCTATTTCATTTCAGTCCGTCCCTTCCAATGACTTCTACTACCCCTGCAGCAGAGACATTCGTTGCGGACAACCGATCAGTATGATACTCAGTTTTACATTTTATTTTGATGTCTTCCTTTGAAGTTCCTCGGGTTTTTGGTGGCTGTGTTGCACTGTAGAGTGATCATGTGTTTCAGTTCAGTTTTGAAGTAAAAAAACAACAGTATTTTCAAAAGTAATGGCAGGAATCTAGTTTTCCCTAGAAAGGGATGCACTAGCATCCATTATTATTTTAACCTCCTGTCATCCTACTGCATGAATCCCAGTAAGTAAAAAAACAGCACCTCACGCCACGGAATTTACTGTGGTATATATGTCATCGCAGCTATCTACTTTAGTGGCAGGACTCCAAACCTTGATAATCACTCTGATGTGTCAGGGCAATCCCATAGACCTTCTTCTAGTCAACAGGAGAAGTGCTAACAATTGAGTGGGTTGCACAATCTCCTGTAAGATCTTACACACTGGATCCCTCACTGTGTCATCTAACCAGGGAACCCAATTCTTCTAAGAATTTTATCATTGATTTACATTGTTTAATTAATTTTGTTTTTCTATGGTAACTGCATACTCTCAAATGATATTAGAGCTCTTTGCAGACCGTGCAAAAACAGGTACCTTTGCGCTTTACAGGGTGGCAGCATAAGTAAAGTTGAAATTTGTCATTTTTTGTGGTGACTACAGTTTACATATACACTGGCCATTCTAGTTTGTGTTTAGATTATTAAGTAGGGTATGGGTGCAGTCGGTATAGGAGAAGGTTAGAGTTTATGTGTTGGTGGCCCTGGCAGGTAATACTTTAGGAGTATTCAATTAAGAGAGGATTATTAAAGAGAAGTAGTGAGTCAAGTTAAGGAGAAGAAAGTCAGGAGTTACTGAGAAGTTAGGGTAGAAGATTACAGAGTGTAGGAAAAAATCCTCTCCCAGGAGGAATAGGTTGTGTACATGCTTCTGTAACTAGTAAGAGAGCAATACCCCAGTACACATTTTTCAAAGGGCCGTGAGAGTGGAGTATAGTTTGAGGATGCAATAATCAACACAACCATGTTCTGTTGACTCGAGGCCTTCTTTTTCAACTGGGTTTTATTTGTTGACAACAAGAATGCAATGTTTAAATTAACCAAAAATCTTACATTTATAGAAGCAGCTCTGAATACTAGGCAGTGGAAATCCACCCCCCATTTCTGCCCATTTGTGCACAGTATCAAAAAGCCACAGAAACATCAATTTGTAACATATTACATAAGTATGAGTAATCCAGAAGTCCAACCTCAGCCAACTAACTGCAAAAAGGATAGTTTTTAAGCCAATCTGTTGAACCACAGTAGGTAAGAGTCCAAAGGAGGTGCACTTGCTAATGTCCATCTTATATGTCACCACTGCTTCTAGGAGTGCCCTTGTTGCATAGCGGTGTGTAAAGATGTGCCCTCAGTCTTTTACCTCCACCTTAAAAATGGTGGTATTAGTAAACCACTATCCACCACCCATTTGGTGAAAATTCCAGTTAAGGTGAAAGTATGCTGAGAAAACTGTTGCCTGTTCCACATAATTGTCCCTTCTTCCGAAGTAAGCAATGTAGGACATTTCTAAACTAGATATTTGTACAGCTCCTGAGAATGAAAGCACATGTGCTTCATCGGCCGGTAGGGTGAAAAAGCACAGTTGTCAATGGAGGATATTTTTTTGATACAAAGGAACAGCAAAGTTGTTTATACATTTCTGCCTTTTCCCATCTTACTCCAAAATTTGATCTGTCATAGATTCAGATGCCTAAATACTTCTCTGTTGTCAGACTAGGAACTGTCTGTACTCCAATGTTAAACAGCAGTCTTTCAATTATGTCCACTAACACTGAACAACACCTTAGAACATGTACAACCCATCCACCTCCTTATGTGCACCGTACTCTGGTCAATGATGTGGGGGGACAGTGCCTCTACCACTCCCCTTATGCTCCAAGTACCAGATTTTCTACTGCATCGTTAGTGTGAGGGAATCCTCTGGGCCTACACTCCATTATTCAGGGTTTTTTTTTTTTTTTAAAGAATCCAACAGCTCCATTTGTTTGCAAGGATAGTGTGTATAACATTCTTCTTAACATTTTATCATTTTGCTTAGCAAACCATGGCAGAAAAAGAGAAGAAGCAGTCACTCATTAAGAAATTGAGCCTTATGTTGTAAAACGACCCACCAAGTCTGTCAGTAAGACTCAGGGCTTCATTACAAGTCCAAATGACCATAAACTTGGTGGCCCGACCACCAGATAGCGATCCTGGTGGTCGGACCACTGTGAGACCGTTGCCACCACCAGGATCTTGGATCCCGATGGGTTGGCGGTGGATCAAGCACGGATGTCCTGATGTCGGCACCTCCGTGCTGATCACGACTTGCCTTTCCGACAGCCTTTTCATGGCGGGGTCACCGCAATGAAAAAGCTGGCAGAAATGCAGGAACAGGGCGATAGGGCGGCACACCCGGAATGTGCACTGTCTGCCATGGCAGGCAATGCGCATTCCGGGTGCCCTGCCGGCACCGACAGTGCTGCGGCATTGGCCTCGTTCTCAGGGAGAGCACTGTCAGTGCTGGGCAGCCCGGCGCGGAAGTCCTAATACTGTGGCTGGGGTGGCACCGTATTGACGGCCACCTCCCCACCTCCAAATTGGCAGTCCGCTGGTCAGGCAGCCAAAGTCCTAATTAAGTCCTCATTCTTATCAATTGCATTCCTCTTCATGGAGTAATTTAGTCTGCCCCCATAAGGGAGGGTTCGCCTGCCTAATTTATAAATGACCGCCAAGTAGGTGGTCATTCATAAAAATATTGGCCGGAACCTCCATGATGGCAATTCCTGTCAATGCATTTTACTCTTTGCTACAGGGCTGCGGAAGCAGGACAAAGCCCTGTAACAGAGTATTCTTTTTTTATTTTCAAAAAAGAAAATCCTGAAACTGGATTTTCTTTTTGTAAATAATAAAAGGTAATGCTCCCCTCACCATGGGAGTTATCTCCCATGGCTGGGGGAGCATTATTTGCATTTTACTGCCCCTCACTGCCAGGGTTTGCCTGGCGGTGAAAGATAGTAAAAATGGCTATACGTCTGCCCATTGTAATTGGGCGGGTGAACATATAGACGTTTCTCCCACAACGCTTACTCTTCAGGATAGAGAAGTTTGGCCATGGCCATGGCGCAGAGAGAGTAGTCTCTGCCATGGCCAAACTTAAGGCCCACTCGCATATAGATCGTGAGGGCGGACGCCTTTGTTGGTGAGAAGGAAACTCCATCGCCACTGCAACAGAGTTCTTTATCCGCCACCAGATAAATCAGTCTGTTTGTGTCCTGTTTGAAGCCATACAGTAACCCTGATAGAGAATATGATTGGTGAAAATCGGTACAGTGATTTGAGTATGTAGGGGCTGATGTATTAAAAGGCGACACAAAAAGTTGTTGCAAATTGCTCACTGTCACTGTTGCAAGCTCTGTGATTTTATGAATTGCAGAATTCGTGATGGCACAATATTTATGTACATCTTGCACTTAGTTTTGGAAGGGTGAGAGTGTACACTAGTGTTCATGGGGGTAGTCTAGTGAGAGAATGCTAAGGTACACCAGAACAAATTTTGTTCAACCATTCCAAATTGAAACTGTACTCTGAGTTGCCAGGTTGGAGAGAGTAGGCAGACGCTCCCAGTCTGCCTTTGAGCTCCCTGGCTAGGCACTCCGACCAATCCAAACGCTGCTGACATGCTGCCAGCAGCATGACAGCAGCGTTCAGATTGGCCACAGGGCAGGATGGGAGCCTGTGCCTGCAGTCTGCGGCGAAGGGAAGAGGAGCGACGCGGTGGTATGGATTCAGGTACGTTTAAAAAAAAAAAATAATAATAATTCATTTTTCCCTCCTTCCACGTGCCGCAAGTCTCTTCTGGTTAACTGCCATCAGGTAATCAGTGCTGAAACTTTGGTCACTTTTTCTCTGGCAAGGGGGGGAACATGCAATGTTCCCCCCCAGCCAGAACAATCCATCTTTTTTCCTCCCCCACTTTCACTATCCCCTCCCTCCAACTAGCCCACACAGAAGCCCCGGCACTCAATTACTACCTGCTCAGACCAAATCATAAATATGCTTGTGAAACTCCTCGGAATAGGGAATATTGTGAGAAATTCTGCACTGTAATTCCATATCCACACAGTTATTCCTCATTCTGAGGGGTTTAAGTTGTAATAAGTGGAATTCCATGGTATGTACCAGCCAGTAATGGTAATTCCAGCGACTGGGAAGCTCTTCATTGAATTCCACCTAATTCGTAATGAGGGCATATCAGGCAGAACACCACCAATATATGGATCATGGGACATTCTGTCCATGTTAACATTGCCTCCTTGAATCACATCTACTCTGTGGTGATTTGGGAAAGCCCTTCTTAGCAGCTGTAGTGTCTTCAAGGAGATTCAATGGACATCAGGCAGAGTTAGTAAGGCATTTCATAGGAAGGGTGTAGGGCCCTCATTTCACATTGGAATGTGTCCTGTCTTGAAATACAAGAGATTTATCTCGCTTGCACATTTGGGCACACTAAAGCAGAGCAAAGGCAGCTTCCTTGACCTTCAAAAAACAAGCCCCTACGGGCAGTTCTTTAAGTGGGATGAAAAAGGTAAGGGCGTCTCTAAAAGAGGCATGGCCAAAAAGAGTGTAACTAAGATTCCTCTCAAGAGGTGTAGCCTACGCAATTAAGGGTGTGGTTTAAAAGATGCAGGCTAAAATCCAGCACTCCACACAGCATGTCACCTGACCAGTAGTTTGGGCTTCTCTTTTCAAGTTTTCTGCTATTGCGAGGTTTTTTTTTTTTATTGCATCCATCCATATGAAACAACAATTAGCACATGCTCTTAAAACAAGCTAAACCTATTGGCTTTGCCAGTGCTTGTTAGCTCTATTAGAAAGACGAATAACAACAATGATTTTGTTGTGAATAATTAGAATTGCCAACATTTAATTTCTGAAAATATGAGACAGTGAATTAAAAATGACTATGGTCAATGGAGGGGTAGTGGCCTTTAAAGAGCCTCAGTCACTCCTATCACCCCTTCACATCACTTTCTTCTAAAGTCTCTCCCTCACTTAGACACTCATCCCTTTTTCTTCCAACATCTTCCTGAAATTCTTCCTGAAATTTTTCATCTGCTTATCTCTCCCTTTCCCACAGTTACATTTGGCGCACGGGCAACCATCTCTGAATGCGGAGAGGCCAAAGATTGGATGTGCATGTAATCTGCACACGTCTATGACCCCTTGACAGTCGCTGTAAGAAACACGGTCTGCTGTCTACCTTAGCTTAAGAGCTCTCAATCATGCACTGTCATAATCCCCCACCCACAACCCGAAGTCACTTAGACACCCACATGTGATTCAGTTGAAAGTACACACCAGCCAAGGGTTGAATGTTACATGAAAAAGCTACAGAAACACATCTTGAAAAAAGCAAGGGAGCGCTAGATGAATTAAAATACATGAAATGTAAACAAGGATTGCTTCACTGATATGAAATTCCTTAAGGGTTTTTATAGTCATTTTTTTAAAATGGATCAGTGTTTTCGTCAGTAAAGTAAGGACAAGAATAAAGAGCCTGATGGGGGACCGTTTGAAAGTTAGTTTTGAATTAATAATGATCTGAGACTGGTCGCCCCAATTAAAGCTCTACAAGCATGGCTTCCACCTGGGCATCACTACGACCGAGATTAACAAACATTTTGTTCTGGGTTTGCATCACAAAAGCAACACAAACCTGTGCAAGATGTTTTTCTTTATTTACTTTCTTGTGCAAAACTTATTTTGTGCTCTAAGGTTACCTCAAAGTAATGCAAAGCAGCACAAGCAACATTTGATTGTAACCCAAAGTAATGCAAAGCAGCGCAATTTGCTGCTTTACATTACTTTAATTCAAGAAGGTGTTCTATGGGTGATACATGGGCATTCCCATGCAACCACCCATGGTTTTGATGCAAAACCATATCAAGTAACAATAGTAGAGAGGGCTTGCCACCAAAAACTAACTGAACTTTGAAGCAGGCGTAAAACAGAGAAATACTTTGACTTTTACCTTTTTCCGACTGTGCATGTGTGCTGCACTGTGCAGCACCTATCTGAAGTGGGAAACGATTTGATGTAAGTCTCAGCATAGTATTTTGTATTGGAAGGGTAGCCCTCCAATACAAAACAATGCTACACATGATGCAGGCACCTTTGCACTGTGGTACTAAAGTGTGTGCATGGCGCTCGGCAGCCTGATTGTGTGCCAGCGCTAGGGAGAGGGCAGGGTATCGCCTTTTCTTAGTAGATATGGTGCTTCCCTCTTCTCTCTTTGCTTGCTGCGTTGCGTTATGTAGTACCTTTGTAAATCTGGGCCTACACCCCCCTGCAAAGACCGGCTCTATGGCGACAAACTTAAGAGCCGCGACTCAGTTTATGCATGGACTCCTTAGCAAACTGGAGCCGGAGACAGGCGGAGGTAGCTTAACGTCCCTCATCAAGAGAATCAAAATGTCCTTGTTGTGAAGTGTTGAAGAAACATAAGAGGCAATTAAATAACCTAAACATTCGATGATACAGGTGGTGGGAACCACACTTTCCATATTTGCCTGCAATGGCTAGCAAGAGATCCACAAGCCCTAATACAATGAAGAAAAATGGGCCCGTTGGGTAGTAAAAGACAGTTATAATTGGAGTTCAGAGGGCCACTAACACCCTCGTGCCCCGGTGCCATTGTACGTGCTGCACCAATGGTAGCTACGCCTCAGCGTGCCTGCTATGTGTGCAGCAGACAATGGTTCGGATTTATGTGACTTTCAAAAGAAATTGCAATGTTGTTGTGTCACACTGTGGTTTGTATGAGAGTTGAACTCTGGATGCCCATTTCACGCTTCCTCCCTGCCCCGCCACCCTTCTTTCTCTCTTTACTCAGAAAGCGGACAAGCGCGCGCTGGAAGGTAAGGTGAGTCGCACGCAGTTCGATGCAACCAACGAGCAGCTGAACCGGATGATGCACGAGCTGCTGGACAAGGTCACGGTGCAAGAACAAGACTGGCAGAAAGTGGTAGACAAGATCTCATCGGAGATGGAGTCCAAGGTGAGTGCCAAGCGCCTTGTGTGCCCCCACGCTGCTGCGCACGCTCTCCCCAGCTGCTACCACAGACCTCCAACGTCGCACCCGACATGTTTGAAATAAAATTGCATGGCTGCAAAAATCCTCTTACAGTATCTTCCATGCCGTCACAGGCCATGCCACCCGTCTGGTCCAATGAATGTCTGATCTCATTGCCTCCTCTACCTTTGCTCACAGACTCCGGTAGGCATGTGCAGTGTTTCACAGCGGTTGTGTTTGCATGATGTGTTTTCCATGCATTGCCCGGCAGGGAGTTGGGGTTGAGTTTCCCGACTTGGGGGCCAGCACAAGAAATATTTTGCGGACCACTATTTGGGACAATTTTGAATGTTATCACCTATTTTTTGCTGCTTCGAACCCTATGTTGGATAACAATATTGAATTATACTATAAAGATTAAAATAGAAAAACCTGGGATGTGAGCTTAACAGCAAGTTCACTTTTCCAGGGACCCCTTGGAAGGCGGAGTCCCAGGGCAATTAAAATATTTGCCGATATTTTAAAACGGATCTGAGCGTTGTACTGACACGCAGTAGACACTCATTCTACAGTCATGGTTTAGATCCTGGAGGTCCGACGGTGGCCAGTGCAGTAATGCCTCCCAGTGGCCTCTCATGGTATGGCCACAATGTAGATCTCGGAGGTAGCAGATGGGCGCTGAGGATATCTGTGGCTGAAATCCCAAAAGGGCAAAAGCAGTTGCTAAAACTAGTGAGAATTGATGCCCAACGTCCAGTTAGATCAGAGGTCTTCAAACTTTTTGATGCCAAGACCCCCCTGTAAAAAATTCTAGAAACTGGTAAACCTCATCATCAACAACCACAAATGTTCCCAATTCCCACAGCAAATCATTTTCAAGGTAGAAAAATAATATTAAACAGTGTTAGCAAACCAAAGGTTTGTGGGTGACTGCTACTTATGTTAGTTTGCTGCTGTTGTTGGCTTCAGTCATGTTAAGGGGGGAGGCTGGAGGGCCTTGAGAGTCTGAGCACAGACAGCCATGCAATAGCGCTTCCCAACCCCGTGGTATAACATCCTGTGCTGTGCCTCCATGCACCAGAGGGTTTAAGTAATGTGTGCACCTGTGACACCCTGCTTTCTTTCTCTGATGCTGCCTGGTTGTGAGAGCTGGCCGAGGTGCAGGGGTGCAGCCTTGTGTGGAGGCAGGCACTGTTTGGGCGGGAGAGCAGCTGTGGCAGCAGCTAGCACAGTACTGTAGGACAGTGCATGTCTGCACGATTCAAAGGTGAGGTGCCCCTCACATTGAAAAACACATATACAATAAAAATGGACCACAAAGCAAGGAGATTGTAGTGTAGCTGTGGAGCCCATAAAGGAGAGACACTACTGGTCCAGGGACACTTATTCATCAAACCAAACCATCCACTCAATCAACCAACCTTTCTCTTATCCATCCATTCACTCATATTTTCGCTTATCCATCCACCCTTTCGCTCCATCTATCCATCCTTTCACTCCATCCATCCATTATCCTCCCTTTGTCTCATCCATCTATATGCCCTTTTACTCAGCCATCCATCCTTACACCCATCCATCCATCTTTCTTCCCATCCTTCCATCCATTCCTACATACCTTCATTTTCCCTTACATTCAGCCACCCATCCTTTCATTCATTCATTCATTCATTCATCCATCTGTTTATCCATCCACCAATTCATGCTTTCACTCATCTTTCCATTCATCCTTTCATACAGACATCCATCTACCTTGCCTTTCACTCATCCATCATTTTACTCATCCATCTTTACATCCATCCTTTAATTAATCCATCCTTTTGCTTATTCATCCATACTTTCACTTCATCCATCCATTTACCATTCCATCCACCCACCTTCACTCATTCTCCCATAAACCATTCTTTCTCTCATCATTCATCAACCCATCATTTCACTCTATCCATCCATCCATCCATCCATCCACTCATCCACCCTTTCACTCGCTTACTCTTCCAAGTTAATTATAAGCCTTTGCTTAGAGTGGGTTGGGGGAGGGTGGGGAAGTTTGACGATGCCCCTGATGCAGGCAGAAGCTTACTGCACACTTACCTCCTAGTCCACTAGTGCAGTTGTTGTGCGCAGCTGGTTACTTCCCTCTCTTGAGCCTCTGTGGTTGAGGTAAGGAGCACTCTGTTGTGCTCAGCTCCATAATATTTTTTTCAAAGTGAAATCAAATGCAGTACCAAACAAGTGTTACTGCCGGGAGAGCAGACCCTTCCCCTCCTATAGCCTGCCACTCTGTGATGACCACCAAATTGTTGCCACCCACTCCCTCCTTCTCTCATCGGCCTGCTCCACCACTGGCCATTGAAGTGGATGGAGTATTGTAACTCCTACCAGGACCCGTGTTCATGCGCCCCAAAAGCAACTGGATCACTTGCTTTCCAATTCAGTACTCCTTCTCCTGTGATGTCATTGCTGTAGCTTGTGTCTGCAGGTCGAAGAAAACCTCGACCAGCTGGCACTTGCGCCGTAGGACATCTGCAAAGTTCACTTGAGTTCACTCAGGAGATTCAGCACAGTCTCAGAGTAGTGATTTATTTTCAGCTGCTCTGTGTTTATTTCACTGTTCTTGCCTCTCCCCCGTGGGAGGGTGGCAGGGCAAGGCCCCTTTTGCCTATAAACACCAGTCGCCCCTGCATTCACTCCTTTTCTGCTACTGATCCTTCCAACAATTTTTCAATACAGTGACTCAGTTTTGGCTTCTGTGGCAGCTTTCCCCACCTGCCTCTCACCAGCCTCATTCCTTATGCTTTCAGCTGGATCGACTGGAATTGGATCCCTTCAAGCGCCAACTGGAGGAACGCTGGAAAGCCATTCGCAAGCAACTGAAGGATCGTTCCCCCAGCTACGAGGCTGATGAGGCGGCTGGCATCAGAAAGTAAGCAGAGCCAGTGGGGGGGACCCAGCTGCACCAGTGAGGTTATACCTCATAGCATACATTTTAGCCCTGTTTTTTGTATTTGCATTCCTTAAAAGGGATACCTTTTGAACAGTAATTAGTTGCACAGTTCGCTAAAACATTTCATAAATAAATCTTCTCAAATGTTATAATTTCACTATCACCAAATACGGAATCTGACCGTCAACCCATGTGAAACAGTGAGGTTAAAGTTTCTTATAACCATAGCTGAATGGCAGAGATACATACATAATGAATGTTCTATGGTCAGTCACAGTAGGGTGCATAGCTGATCTACCACTTTATATGTCAACAATCATAACAGTACCTGTATACATTCATTCACATAGCGTACTATTCATACAAGCATACTGAAATTAAATTGGTGTGGTCAGTCGTAGCATATTTCAGGTAAGCTATGTTCCAGATCTGTAGTCCATTTATCTTTCAGCTCAATAATATAAAATGCCCTTGCTAAATGGAAGGACATGTACATGTCTATAAAGGGGGGCGCAGATGTAATATTTTGGCTTTGCTTTCTTTTCTGCTTTAGAACAGCGTCCAGCCAACATACCATTTCAGAAATTGCACATCTCTCAGCAACCCTTGGGGATAAACTACAAACGCAGTCATCAAACCACTTGTAAAATCCCACATAGTCTGTTGGAAGAACCGCAAGCCCCTAAGCCATCAGTCTTATCATAACTCCTCTAGCATTGTTTCTGGTGTGTCTCTACAAAGAAATAAACATTCGCTTAGATATCAATAAAATCTAGAATCCATGTGAATGAAAACCATTAGTAAATCAAAGCAAATGCAACATTTTAAACGTATTCTGCCCATTATCACGGGGTGAACCCATATAACAACGATTTCATTGGCACCACCTGATGGGGCAACCTTTACCACCAATTTCTTAATAGAACTGTAAATTTCCTTTTCAGTAAGTAATGTATTTTACATTATATGTAGAACCAGAGGTAAAGATGATGCTACTCCAAAGTTTGTTACACCTAGAGAGGAAAATCCACCACTAGCTTTAAGTAAAACGTTTTTAACATTGACTCTGCTGAACAAGTTGTTTGTGTTATTACATAAACAGAAGAGTGTGTCATGTCATAGCATCTCACATAGTGGGCCCCAAAATTAAAACTATTCAGACCTCAATCCTGCGAACCCTTGGGAAAGACTTGAGGATGGGATTGATGCAAATTATTTACAAGAAGAATTAAGCAACTCGGAAGCTGATTTATGCCTAAGCCCTCTAGTAACTTGTACGGTTTCAAGCATTTTACCATACATAACTTGGTGTGACCAAGGAAAACCGTGTATGAGATTAAATGGTTGACTCACTCAATTTGGGATCATGAAGGTTACTCCATCCAGGGTTGTTGACCTCTCTGTAGGGTCACCCCCAAACGTTTTTGCCTCCACCGCTCCTGTTTTCTGAATTTAGTTTTTGTTGGCATTAGGACTCTGTGCACTTTACCATTGGTAACCAGTGCTAAAGTGTTTGTGATCTCTCCTTTAAAAATGGCAAAATGTGCACATTTGATTCACTTATAAGTCCTTAGTAAAGTGGTACAGAATGTACACAGGGCCTGTAAATTAATTGCTACTAGTGGGCCTGCACCACTCATTGTGCCACCCACTTACATAGCCTTTTAAAACATGTCTCAGGCCTGCCACTCCGGCCTGTGTGCAGTAACTGATAGAGACATCTAGCTGAAGGTACCTTACCTTTGAATTTCCTATGTGTTAGACTGGATCCAGAAACTTTTGCATGAGCAGCACCCCTGCGTGCCATCAGGAGGCATTATTCGGTTCCGCCCTGCCTGTCACCGGCGTTCTTGGAGCAGGAAGTGACGTTGCAGTCACCTATATAGGCACCACCCAGCACGAACGTCAGTTTCTTTCTTTCTGTGCCAGTTAGCACTGATCCGGAGAGGAGCTACCCCTCTGTCTCATTTTCACAGGCTTTTTTTAAACATTTTGTCGAATATTTTTGCAAACTGTGTCAAGAAATGTCATCAAAGAAGGTAGGGTTTAAGCCAAGTGGAGTCGGTTACTGCTCAGCGTCTGTAACGGACCCGCACTTGGTGTGCTTATGGAGTGTAAAGCATGATACGACTCGAAGTTGTTCTCTGACTGCCAGGCCATGGCAATAAAATCTTTGACGGAGCGGTCCCTAAAGCTGCTTGCGGGCCAGCAGTCGTCGTCAGTTAGCGCGACTCCTAGGAGGTCTCGGTCCCTATTGAGGAGAAAGTTGGAGGAATGCTCCAGGAGCCCCAAGTCCCCTTCCTCACGCTCGAGGTCCTCAGGACACTGGGGAAAGAGGCACAAGAAGAAGAAGAAGTCCAAATGAACTTCAACTTCACCTCGTCCGTTGGCCGACATGACAAGTCCAGGCACAGTTCTACGGAGCCGTTGCTAGGTCCCCATTTTCGGGAGCCGGAGCGACCCACGCTCAAATAAAGGATTTTTACGAGGCAATGGGTTGCGTATTCGAGCTGGCTGACCCCTCTGGAGCACCTCCGGGCCCCATCAGGTTCTGCGTCAACGGCTCCGGCAGGGTCTCACGGATCTGATCTGGATTGGCACCAGTCGTGCCAATGTGAGCTTCTCCTGCGCCAATCCCAAAGTCAATGCTCCCGCACCCACCGGCAGCGTCATCCCCACTATGTTTCCCGACAACTCAGAGTCAGAATGGTGTTGATCGATGCCGATTCTGGCGCAGGCATGGCCCAGTTGCAGTAAGTCATTGCCTGAGTGTTGTTTGGAGTAGCCAGGCATGGGGAAGAGAGGGAGGGGTCATTCGACCCTTTAGATTACCAGTTACACACCCCTAGCGAAAACTTGGACTGGTATGAGGAACTAGGAGATGCCAGTGGACTGGACACATTTCCAGATATTGGCTTGCTCTCCCCCCCACTGTGGCTACAAAGGAGGGGGCATCTTATGCAATGGAGGTAAAGAGGGCAGTGGAGGTCCTTAACCTCAAGCTTCCCTCACTGACGGTCAAGACTAACCTCTTGATGGAAGTGCTTCAGCATGTGGCTTCCTCATCTGAACCCCTGTTGCCTTTTAATGAAGCACTGACTGATGTCTTGCTGGGAACTTGGTTGAAGTCCAGTAGGGGCTCCTGTAAATAGGACAATTGGCCATAACCATCCCCCTGCAAGGCTGATCCTAGTTTCCTGACCCAACACTCCAGCCCAGAGAGCTTGGTAGTCCAAGCCTCAACTTCCCAGGGTGCATTCCCTGCCGCTCCCCCTGACAGGGAATCCAAGAGACTAGATAACTTAGGCAAGAAAATGTTTTCCTCCACCAGCCTAGCATTGCAGTAGGTGAACACTGCATGCCTGTTGGGCCGTTATTCCCATACCTGGTGGTATACTGTTGTGCAACACCTGCCACAGGTCCTGGAGGAGGTTCAGGCCATCCACTGCTAAGCAATGAAAGACAGGAGAGATGCAGCAAAGTTAACCACTAGGTGTGTTTTGGATACAACTGACTCACTGGGCAGAGCGGTGCACATCAACAGTGGCCTTGAGGCACCAGGCTTGGCTGAGAACATCTGGCTTTTCGGGTGATGTCTAGGCCAACTTCATGGACATGCCCTTCAAAGGGACTTGTCTATTCGGAGAGGAGGTAGAATTGGCGCTGGAGCGCTTCAAGGGATATGACCAAATCCTTGGGCCTCTCACTGACACCTCACCCCAGGCTGCCTTTTGCCCCTTTCGTGCATATGGAAGGGGGGGGGGGTCACAGCACCAAGCCTATGTCAGCCACTGTCCTGCGCATGCACAGCTTGTGGAGCAGTGTATTCCAACCCCTTGGATCTGGTAGCCAGAAGCTGTACACCACCAACCCCCCAGCAGCTGCCACCTCTAAGCCCACTTAGTTGATTCTGCAAGACCATGGGTGCCCAGTTTGAGGGAGAATCCAACATCATCTCCTCCACTGGCATTAAATCACATCGGACAAATGGGTCATGCAGATCATTCATAGGGGCTACTCCCTCCCTTTCCAATCTTTCCCTCCCCCAATACACACAACGCAAAGATGCCTGGCAGAGGATCATCTGTCTTTGCACCAAGAGGAAGTTACAGCTCTCTTGGCTAAGGAAGCTATAGAGAGGGTTCCAATATCAGAAGTAGGCAGCAGTTGCTATTCCCACTACTTTCTGATTCCCACGAAGAACAAGGTTTTTGCCCTATTCTAGACCTCTGAACCATCAATCTCTTCCTCAAAAAGGAGAAATTCAAGATGCCTACTTTGGCTCAGATCATGTCTGTCCTAGACCAAGGAGACATTGTTGGTAGCGTTGGGCTTGCAGGATGCATATTTCCACATCTCCATCACGCCTGCCCACAGGCGTTACCTACAGTTCAAATTAGCACACGCACTTTCAGTTCAAAGTGCTCCCCTTACCAGCACCCCTCGGGTGTGTGGGAGTCGCAGCTCATCTGCAGAGATTAGGGGTGTCAGTCTTCCCCTTTCTGATGGATACAACTACCTGTGGATTCCTCACCTAATGAATACTCCCATGGCGCCAGCATTCGACGGAAATCTTCTTCCTAGTCTCTGCACGTCGACGAGGACGTCACTCTAGCCCACGCGACGCCGTCTGACGTCATACAGGCAATAAGAGGTCCTCGACGACGTGCCGACGTCAGTTCCCTTTTTTCCGTGCATTCGAAACGGTTATCTTCGAGGGAGCAACTGTTACTTTCGTGGTTAGAGGGCAAGATGTCAGTTACGGATCCTCACTCCGACTGCCTTTGGTGTTTAAGCTCCGACCACGACGTCTCGACTTGCGATTCATGCCAGCACATGAATCCAAAGGCCCTCAAGGAACGTGAGGCGAAGTTGTTTATGGCGAAGTCGAAGAAAGAAAAACATCATAAGAAGTCTTCTTCGCCAAGGCATCGGCGTCATCGAGACTCCCGGTGCCGTAGAGAATCACGGCGCCATTCAAGCAAGGAGACTCGTTCCAGGTCTTCGGATCGGCGCCGGAGGACTTGGGAGGTCAGTCCCACGGTCACGCCGCATCCATCGACGCCGTTGCCCTCTCCGGCGTCACCGACTTCACCTGGACAGGCGTCGGTGATTGAAGTGGTGCAGCCTCTGGTGTTGTCCCCGGCGTCGCAGACGTCGAGGCCGGCGTCGGGGTCGCCTTCGATACAGGCACCCCAGTATCCGGCTTTTCCCACCCCTGGAGCCGATAGTACCGCATTCCTAAATGCGATGTATACCATCTTCCAACAGATGGCTCCAGGGGGTGCTCCGGCTGGCCCTTTGGCCTTTTCATTGGGTGATCCTGCGCCTCTACGGCCGGCACCCTTTATGCCCTTTCTCCCTTTTGGGAACGTGGGCTCGGCGCCCGTGTCGGCGCCGGTGGCCACTCCGGTTACTTCGGAGGGATTGGTCCCGGAGATTTCCATTCCGTCGTCGGGATTTCGTCCTGTGACTCCGGTGGGTCCATCCGCTCCGAGTGCTCTTTCATCGGCGCCAAAGTTACCTGTGGCGCCGGACGCGGCGTCGGTGGCTTCTGAAGATCGGCGCCGATCTTCGGCGGAGGCGGAGGCATTGTCGACTCCGCGTATCGAGCAGAGGCTTCATTCGAGGAGACGTGCTCTCCGTTTATTAGAGGAGCAGGAGTACCAACGAGTCCTGGAAGAAGGAGAACTAGAGGACTCGGGTGATGGACTGCATGGTCTAGATACAGCCAGTGGGCTGGACACTTCCCCTGAGTGGGATCTTTCGTCTCCAGGGGAATACACGGAGGAGGCTGCTTCCTTTCACGCAGTGGTACGGAAGGCAGCTAGTTTTTTGGACCTGCCTTTGCCGGTGGCAGAGACAAAACAGAACCTTCTGACAGAGGTGCTTCATCCGGCCTCAGCTGCGGCAGAGCCTCTATTGCCGTTTAATGACGCTTTGCTGGATCCGGTGCTAGAGGTGTGGAAGAGACCAGTATCTTCCCCAGCGGTTCATAGAGCCGTAGCCAGGAGGTATCGAGCTGCACCAACTGACCCTGGCTTTCTTTCTAGACACCCTACACTGGAGAGCTTGGTGGTGCAGGCCTCCTGTTCATCCAAATCAGCGCCTGGTTCTTTCCCGACGGTGCCTGGGGACAGGGACTCGAAGAAACTGGATGCGCAGTCCAAGAAAATCTTTTCGTACTGCAGTCTGGCGTTGAAGGCCACCAACGCAACTTGTATCCTGGGGAGATATATTCATGCTCTTATGGATGACATTTCCTCATCATTTACGGAGCTTCCCCAGGGTCTTTTGGATGTTGTTTCAGATGCCCAGGCTGCCACGACCCAGATTATTCAGTCTGGGCTGGACACCACCGACTCGGTGGCCAGAGCAATGGGCACGACTGTGGTGGCAAGGAGACAGGCCTGGCTCCGTAATTCGGGGTTTTCTGCGGATGTGCAGTCAACCCTATTGGATCTCCCTTTTGATGGGGACAAGCTGTTTGGCGCCAAGGCAGATTCGGCCTTGGAACGTTTTAAGGAGAGCAGGGCCACAGCCAAATCGTTAGGACTCCAAGCTCCTTCTTCCTCTGCCTCTTCCAGGATTTTCAGGAGGTTTCGGGGATTTGGGCGTGGCTCTTCCTCCTCTTCCTTTCGGGGGAGATTCCAGCAACCTGCCTCTTCCCATCCCTATAGATCTTTTAGAGGGAGAGGGAGGGCCTGCACCAGAGGAGCCTCTCAGCAGCACTCTGCCTCTTCCCACTCACTCCTCTCCCGTAGGGGGAAGATTACAGCATTTTCTCCACAAGTGGAAGACTATTACAACGGACACTTGGGTTCTCAGTATTGTGGGAAAAGGCTACACCCTTCCCTTTCAGGAGTTCCCGCCCCTCATCCCGCCCCGCCCATCTTATTGTTCAGAAGAACACCTCCTGTTGCTAGAACAGGAGGTACAAGTCCTCCTTTCAAAGGGTGCGGTAGAGTTGGTCCCAGAGCAGGAAAGGGGTCGAGGTTGTTACTCAAGGTATTTCCTGATTCCCAAGAAGGATGGTCGGTTGAGACCAATCCTGGACCTGAGGATCTTGAATTGGTTCCTCAAACAGGAAAAGTTCAAGATGCTGACCCTAGCTCAGGTGCTTTTGGCGTTGAACAAGGAAGATTGGATGGTGTCTGTCGACTTGCAGGATGCTTACTTTCATATCCCGATACTCAAGTCACACAGGAAGTATCTCCGGTTTATGGTGGGATCGCAGCACTATCAGTTTGCGGTCCTTCCGTTTGGTCTTACTTCAGCACCTCGAGTCTTCACGAAGGTGATGTCGGTGGTTGCGGCAGAGCTCAGAAGGAAGGGGATAGCAGTATTCCCTTACTTGGACGACTGGTTGATCAAAGCCAAGTCGCCGGAGCTTGTGTCGCATCATCTGCAGTCAACGACTCAGTTGTTGTTCGACCTGGGTTTTTCGGTGAACGAGCCCAAATCTCACCTGGAGCCCTCTCAGCGCCTCCTGTTCATAGGGGCAGTACTGGATACAACATTGAGTCGAGCCTTTCCTCCGCCTCAGCGGATTCAAGATATTCAGGAATTGGTTCCAATGTTTCGAAATGGAGCGGTAGTTCCAGTCCTCAAGGTCCTTCGTCTGCTCGGTCTGTTTGCCTCCTGCATTCTGTTGGTCACGCATGCTCGCTGGCACATGAGGGCTCTTCAGTGGTGCCTCCGAAGGCAGTGGTCTCAACACAAGGAGATCTAGAAGGTGCTGTCAAGATCTCCAGAGATGCTGCTGTGGACTTGAAGTGGTGGATTGCGAGCAACAATCTTTCACAAGAAAAGCCGTTCGCGCAGTCGCCACCAGTGGCCACGGTCATAACGGATGCTTCCACTCTAGGGTGGGGAGCTCATCTGGGGGATCTGGAGATCAAAGGCCTTTGGTCTCCAGAGGAGCAGATGTTTCATATCAATCTGTTGGAGTTACGGGCTGTACGTCTGGCTCTCAAGGCCTTCCTCCCTTCCCTTCGTGGTCAGTCGGTACAGGTCCTGACGGACAATACTACCACGATGTGGTACATAAACAAACAGGGAGGAGTAGGGTCGTACCTTTTCTGCAGAGAAGCTCTTCGACTATGGTCCTGGGCAAAGGACCATCAGATTTGCTTGGTAGCAAATCATCTGGCCGGGGTCTTGAATGTACGTGCGGACGGTCTCAGTCGCCAATTCTCGGCAGACCACGAGTGGCGTCTCCATCCAGATCAAGCCCGTTTGATCTTCCAAAGGTGGGGGTTTCCTCGGGTAGATCTGTTTGCCACTCTGGAGAACGCGCATTATCCGTTATTCTGCAGCCTCCAGTATCCGATACAGGGAGCGTTGGGGGACGCGTTTCAAATAACCTGGTGCGGCCAGTTGCTTTACGCGTTTCCTCCCATACCCTTGATTCCTCGAGTGTTGAGGAAGATTCGCCAAGACCGGGCCCAAGTCATCTTAATAGCTCCGGATTGGCCAAGGAGGGTGTGGTACTCCGACCTTCTCCAACTCTCAATGTGCCCTCCGCTCCGTCTCCCTCTCAGGGCAGACCTCCTCTCGCAGTCGCAGGGGCAGGTTTTACACCCCAACCTCCAGAGTCTGCACCTACATGCCTGGAGATTGAACGGGGCAACCTGAGTTCCTTCTCTCTCCCGCCTGATGTAGTGGATGTTATATTAGCGGCCAGGCGACACCCCACTAAATCTATCTACGCTAATAGGTGGTCTAAATTTGTTGCGTGGTGTGGAGAGAGGCAGATTGATCCCTTACATGCTCATCTATCGGACGTTTTGTCTTTTGCTCTGTCTCTAGCGCAGAAAGGTTGTGCAGTGGCTACCATTAAGGGTTATTTGTCGGCCTTGTCAGCCTTCATTTGTCTTCCAGACCAACCATCGTTATTTAAATCCCCTATTGTTATCAGATTCTTGAAAGGTCTTCTAAATAAATATCCTCCAAAACCATTTGTTATGCCGCAATGGGATTTGTCCTTGGTCCTGACTTTCCTTATGGGGTCCCCTTTCGAGCCTATGCATTCTTGCCCCTTAAGGTATTTGGTTATAAAAACAGTTTTTCTGGTAGCTATAATATCTGCAAGGAGAGTGAGTGAGTTGCAGGCCTTATCGGTAAAGCCCCCTTATACAACTTTTTATGGGGATAAGGTGGTGTTGAGGACCAAGGCTGCTTTCCTCCTGAAGGTTGTTTCACCCTTCCATTTGGCTCAGACAATTACTTTGTCCACGTTCTATCCTCCGCCTCATCCTTCTAAAGAGGAAGAAAGACTGCACCGTCTGGACCCAAAGAGGGCGTTGAGCTTCTTTATTGATAGAACAAAGGATTTCAGGCTGGAGGATCAGCTGTTCATCGGGTACGTGGGCAAGAGGAGAGGAAAGGCAGTCCACAAGAGAACACTCTCCAGGTGGGTGGTTCTTTGCATTAAAATCTGTTACTCTTTGGCAAAGAAGGACCCTCCTGAGGGCATTAGAGCTCATTCCACCAGAGCTAAGTCGGCCACTTCGGCCTTGGCCAGAGGTGTTCCTGTGGTTGACATCTGCAATGCCGCAACTTGGTCGTCCCTTCACACTTTTGCGAAACATTACTGTTTGGACTCTGAGGTCAGAAGGGACGGCCATTTTGCACGGTCAGTGCTGCAGGATTTCTTGGTTTGACCATTTAGGCACCCGCCACCGGGCGTGGTACTGCTTTGGGACTCTATTCATTAGGTGAGGAATCCACAGGTAGTTGTATCCATCAGAAGAACGAGTTACTTACCTTCGGTAACGACTTTTCTGGTGGATACATTAGCTACCTGTGGATTCCTCACAGTCCCACCCGCCTCCCCGTTGCCTTTCTGGTCTTACCAAGTAATCCTTGAGTGCGCTCCTCTTGGTCTTCAAGGTTGCAATAGATGTTGTATATATGGATACTTGTATATATTTATCTGTATTATATATATATATATATGTATATATCTTTGTGTACATACATGATTTGCATATATTTGTTCGTTATATTAAATTTACAGCTATTCATTGCAATATTGTGTATTTTACAAGGTTATGGGATGTTGCCTTGCTCTTTCATTGCATTGGGTTGTTGTTCTCATGCACGTAAAAAATGTTGGTACTGATGTCGGCACGTCGTCGAGGACCTCTTATTGCCTGTATGACGTCAGACGGCGTTGCGTGGGCTAGAGTGACGTCCTCGTCGACGTGCAGAGACTAGGAAGAAGATTTCCGTCGAATGCTGGCGCCATGGGAGTATTCATTAGGTGAGGAATCCACAGGTAGCTAATGTATCCACCAGAAAAGTCGTTACCGAAGGTAAGTAACTCGTTCATCTGGATGACTGGCTGTTGAAAGTGGGCTTGCCTCAGGCTGTCGTCTCCCACCTTCAGACTACGGCAGACCTCCTGCATTCACTGGGGTTCACTATAAACATGCCAAAGTCACACCCGACTCTTTCTCATACGCTACCTTTCATCGGAGCAGTTCTCTGGACACAGTTCAGTTTCAGGATTATCCTCCCAAGCAGCCATATTCAGGCTATAATACACATGTTTCAGCCTCTGGCCTGGGTTTCAGTGAGACTGACTCTGAGGCTTCATGGCCTCCTGCATCCTGCTGGTGAATCTTGCTACATGGCATATGTGGGCCCTGCAGTGGGACCTGAAGTTCCAGTGGGCGCAGCTTTTGGGGATTCTTTCCGACATGGTCCAAATCTCTGAGGGAACTGTAAAAATCCTGCAGTGGTGGCTGATGAACCGAATTTGGGTCAAAAGCATACTCCTCTCCCTTCCCCAACCAAACCTGGCAGTAGTGACAGATATCTCCCTCCTGGGATAGAGTGGCCACTTGGGAGAGGTGGAGATCAGAGGCATCTGGTATCTGGTGGAATCAGGACTCCACATCAACTTGCTGGAGCTCCATGTGATCCATTTAGCATTAAAAGCATTTCTTCCCTCTGTCAAGGGGAAGTTAGTGCAGGTGTTCACGGACAACACCACCGCCACGTGGTATTGCAGCAGGCGTGGTAAGGGGGTGGGGGAGGGCGGGGTTCATGGACACTTTACCAAGAGGCCCTGCATCTTTGGTCATGGCTGGAACTGCAGGGCATAACCCTGGTTTAACACCTGGTAGGTTTTCTGAGCGTCAGGGTGGACAAACTCAGCCGTCGATGCCTAGCGGACCATGAATGCATCTCCATTCAGAAGCAATACAAAGACTCTTTCAGCAGTTGGGAGAGGCTTAGTTAGCTCTGTTTACCTCCAAAGAGAGTGCGCAATGTCAGCAGTTTCCAATCCCGCTATCGTTTGGAGATGCTTTTCATCTCAGTGGAGTTCAGGCCTCCAGCATGCCTTTCCGCCCGTATCACTTCTGCCCAGAGTTCTCAAGAAGATCAGGAATGACCAGGCCCAAGTTATCCTTATGGCTCTGGACTGGACAAGGAGAGTCTGGTATTCTGAGCTTCTGAAAATAAGCAGGAAATTCCAGATACTTCCATGGGGGGAAAACTCCAGAAGTTTCTTCCACTTTAAAGCTGGCACCAGGTATAAAATTAGGACCCTCATACCTACTCTTCAGTTCACTTCTGGACCTGTGGAATCTCCGAGGACTGCCCTTCTTCCTGTGACTTGCTGTTTACTTTAGAGGACTGCCCTGCTGCACCAAAAGGACTGCCCTGCTGCACCAAAAGGACTGCCCTGCAGTCTGAACCCTGCATTGACTGCCCAACTGCTTGAATTCTGAATTGTGCTCTCAGGGGACTACCCTGCTTCTAGAGACATGCTTTTATGCATGAATCCAGGACTTCAATAGTGACTCCAAGTGCTAGTTGACTTGCCTCCTAACCAGAGCCTCGGGGACAAAAAAGGCTCCAACCATCTAGACCCTACACCTGGACCCCGCCACAGTGAGTCCTGACTATCCAAGTGGTGCCCCTCCAGTCCTGGACCCTTGTACGTGGTGCTAAATGTGCATGTGCCAGATAGCCCAAATTCAAAACCTGGGAATTAGAAATTTTCAGTCAAAAAAAGCTCTGAGAACCAAGAGGAGACTGGAATCTACTTGCTTGCCGATCTACCCAAGATGCATCGCTGGTTGGCCTGACTTTCTGGTAGCTCCCGTAAGTTTTTGTCCACAGCAGCAAATCCTGTTCAGCGGCCCCTCGCAGAAGGGCAATCTGGCCTCATGGAACCCTCATTGGCTACAACCTACAGCTTTGTCTCATTGGAGATTTTTTACTTTTTGCTTGTATAAACCTTCAGCTCAACTTTGTCCAGTGGCTCCCCAACAGTGATGCTTCCTACTTGGATACCGCCAGCTGCTTTGCCCTGTTGAACTTTACCTTTTTAGGCTTTTTTCTTCAAAATTTCTTCTATGTCTGAAGATAAGCAGAGACCGGACTCAATCCACTTTGTGTATCTGAACTGCGTCTAGCGTGGTCAGCCATAACTTTCAAGCTTGCACTGGTCTTGCTTCACTAGATATCCATGGTTAGTGCTTTGATTTTGTAAGTGCTATTTATTACTTCAAATTTTAACATTCATAACTTTGGTTCTACTGACTTCATTTTTGTCATTTTAGTGTGAAATAATTAATGAAAATGTAACTCTGTTTTTCTAAATTGGGGTGGGGTTTTTCTTCTTGTTTTTTCACTTTTTTACCATTTAAATGCTGCATAAATACTTTAATCATTGCCTCTTAGTTATGCTTGACTGCTTTTGTGCCAAGCTACCAGAGGGTTAAGCACAGGTTAATGTTATGACCTTTTGTGGTTATCCTGACAAGGAATGTGGCTGTTTCTTGAGAAGGGCTCACACCTCCCTCAACCAACAACTCAATTTCTCAAAAGTGTAAACGCTCTTCTGGTCAAACACAACACTTGCACATCCATGACGCTTCTAACTAAGATTAAGCAGAATAAAAACGTGAGCTTTGCAGACACCCCCTTTTGAGACAAACATTTGTTACCAGGTCAATATAGGCACATCACTAATCCTTGTTCAGGTCTTAGATTTGAGAATCTTTACACTGAGGTACCATAGAAAACACCACTCCCATCAAAATATTACATTTGGGGACCTTTTTCCTAACAGGAACACCATTAATCATAGTATGGCCCACCAAAATGTACGACCTGTAGGAATTCACTGTGGCATATGCCATACCATCCCCACCGATCTCTGATAAGAAATTTAAAATGTGGGAAATTTACAACCACACTGGATCAACACATCTCTTAACATGCCTCAAACTCCATTTGGCTGCTGTCTGTATCATGTGCCACAAACCCAGAACTGCACACATCTGCTGCAAAAATCCCAGGACTTACCAAAGTCTCTGGAAATCTGCAGCGCCTTTTTATATAAGAGAGTTGTCCCAGCCCATCAAGTGAATCTCTCCCCAGGGGGACAACAGAAAATACCAAGACTGGATTAAAGGGTTTGGAAAATCCAAAGAAAGATCCAGTGGAACTTGAAACCACGCTTGAGACCTCCAAACCAGAGTAATCAATACCATCTCCACTTTCCTGCAACCCAGAGAATCATTAAAAAAAAAGAAAAGGCTTAATTCAGGCTTATATTGCTGGAAGGCATCTGTCACTGCTGGCTCTGGGTCCATCATCCAGCTGAAGAAAACCTGGACTTGGGTGTTCAGCCTAGAAGAGAGTAGATCCTAATTGTAGGTCCCATCTGTCCAGTTTAGCTGTGAACACTCACAGGTCTTGCATTCAATATCTGGAATCCATTAGGATCAAGAGATCCAGTAGTGACCATGTTTGTTTTTCATCTTTCCCAAGTTGTTCTGCCATCACAGAGATCCCTCACTAGAGGCAGAAGTGAGAGAAATCCTTGGCTATCCCTGTCATTATTCTGGACGTAGTGCCTTCGAGCCACACTATTGTCCATCATCAAGAGGATGCAGCATGTCACACTGTCGGATGCAAGTATCGTGCTACAGAGGACCCAGCTAGGAGCACCAATGGATATGAAGCAGAAGCTCCTCTTCAGATGCCTGACTGTATCTGATTCTAAATTCACAAGTAGGGAAGCTCTGAAAATGGCAGGCTATTTTAGGCTTCCTTATGATCCAGTGACCACTGAATTTCTTTCTTGGCCTCCTGCAACAGCAAGACCTCTGAAGAATAAGAGAGGCTCTTCCTCAAATGAAAGATCTTTAAATGGCCTGAGTGAGGCCAGGTAGGAATACCTGAATTGAGGGGGTCAAAGGCCTACTCCAGACCAGAACATGGAGCAAAATACACTGAGCACTTAAACTAAAGTTTACAAAAAGGGATGGATGAAATGTTTGAATTAATATCAGCCACTGGTAATTACTCAGGGCCGCATCTTGGTGCATCTTGTTTTGCACACCATGCCATCTCAGTTTGGACCCAGCTATGTGCAAAACAGTCTTGACCCTGCTCCAATGGGAACACTCCAGCCCGAACTGCCAAGCCAGGTCCACCTTGAATCTGATCTGTTGATGGTTGACATCTTTTTTTTCAGGTTTTTTTTTAGCTACTGAAGAGTGGCTCTCACTGAATCTATGATGAAGTCCATCATCTCCTTCAAAGCCAGATTTCCTGTTGATAAAAAAACACAGTTCCTGTAAAAGAGAGATTGCCATCTGCAGGTGCTAAACCAAAAATGTGCCCTAATCAATGTAAAAACGTATTGTTGAAACAGATGTCATTTTCACCCCCTGGGCTCTGCAGTGCAGGAATGGAGTTTTCAGAAGCGTCGTAAAACAGCATTGTCTGGCAACATCTTGAATGAGAGATATTGGAAATCCGATATCTGATACCTCCAGGGAAGCTGGGATCCACATTGAAGGCTGATGATTGTCTACAAAAGATATGCATCCTCAAGGTCCAACATGGCCATCCTGTTGCCCACCAAAAGAAGATCTCTCAGGTGGTGGTCACCCTTCATTTTGAAGTGCGGCTACATTATCCTACAATATTACACTATCCAGAAATTGAACTCTTTTAGGTTTTTGAGTCGGTACAGCTTTCTGATTGATACAATTACCTGTGGATTCCTCACTTTATGAATTCTCCTAATGCGCCAGACTATTTTTTTTTCCTAGCTCTTCACGTTGATGAGGACGTCACAATTGCTCGGCTCTGCACGTGACTCCGTCTGATGTCATTGGAGCCATAAGAAGTCCTCGGCGGTGTGCTGACACCAGTTCCCTTTTTTCTGCCCCTTCAACGCTAACAGTTTTCTACCTTTCCGTTGTATCTCAACTGTATTGAGGGAATTATTTGGTAGTGCTACTATGTCCCCACCGAAGAAATCCGGGTTGAAACCTTGTAGCGATTGCGGAGGCCATATGTCAGTGACGGATCCGCTCGAGAACTGCCTCTGGTGTTTGAGCTGTGATCACGATGTGGCAGGTTGCTCGTCTTGCCAACTTATGAACCTGAAAGCTCTGAGAGAGAGAGAGGCTGAACTTTTTCTGTCAAAAGCTAAGAAGGAGAAAAGAGGTCAGCGAAGGTCGAGGACATAGGACACTTCATCGCACAGATCTTCGAGGTCTCACAAGAAGCGACACCGACGGCATGAGTCACGGTGCCGTTCATCCAGAGATCGATTGGAGTCTCCCTCAAAACGGTGCCGCACGTGGGAAGTCCGCCCCACTGTGCCTCTACAACCACAGTATCCTGAGGCATCTCCGGCGCCGAATTTGAATGAGATCTTGGAGTTGCCTGTGAGTCCAATGGCTCATTTTTCTACTGCATCCTCCCACGGTCAGGAGTTTTGAGGGAACAAGAGTATCCTGCTTTCCCAGCTCCAGGACCAGATCCAACTTTGTTCCTCAATGCTATGTTTAGCATTTTTAATAGGGGGATGGTCCCCTGTAGTGCACCTGCTTGTCCCACGGGTCCGTTGGTTTTTTATACAGGGGTTGCTGGCGCAATATAAGCAGGCCACATTTATGCCCCTTCTACCAGCAACACCATACAAGGGTATTGCCACGGTTCTGAGGATGTCACCACTTCTCCCCCAGAAGACAGTGCCAGCGGAGTCAATACCTGCGTCGGATGGATCTCAACACTCTACTTCGGCGCGGAGTGTGGATTCACTTCCTCCCACTCCTCTGCCAGTGTTTCCTTCTCCTTCAAAGCCTGCGTCCTCGACGTAGATCAGTTCTCTATTGACGCCACATTTGGAGTCCAGGCAGAGGTCTAGAAGGAAGGCCTTGAGACTTCTGGCGAAGCAGCAGTATCAAGAGGAACAACAACGGCAACAGCAACAACAACAATTGGAGGATGGAGAAATCCTGGGGCCTTCGGGGGATTTCCAGGGTTTAGACTCTGCAAGTGGGTTAGATACATCCCCTGAGTGGGAGCTTTTATCTCCCGGAGGTGAACTCACAGCAGAAGTGACTACCTACCATGGGGTGAAAAGGAAGGCGGCAGAATTTCTGGACTTGCTACTGCCTGCGTCGGAGTTAAAAAAACAATATTCTGATGGAGGTTTTGCATCCATCAGCTTCCTCTCCAGAGCACCTCATCCCATTCAATGATGCCTTAACAGAACCCATATTAGAAATATGGAAGAAACCGGTTACTACACCTGCGGTTTCTAAGGCTGCAGCTAGAAGGTACAAAGTGGCTCCTGGTGGTCCGCAATTTCTGTCTCAACACCCAACGCCAGAAAGCTTGGTGGTACAAGCTTCTTGTTCATTCCCTACAACACCACGTGGTAGGGAGTCAAAGCGCATGGAGCAGTCGGCAAAGAAATGCTTCTCCTCGGGAAGCATGGCCTTGAAATCGCTGAATGCAACCTGTGTACTGGGGAGATACATTTACGCCCTAATCGATACGGCGAAGGAGGTAGTCCCTACGTTGCTGCAGGAAGTTCAGGAGCATTTTAGTGAACTGTTGCAGGACAGCCAAGTGGCAGCTAAGCACTGTGATTCAATCAGGACTGGAGACTGCAGACTCAGTTGCTAGAGTCATGGGGACTTCCATTGCAACTAGGAGGCATGCTTGGCTCAGAGGTTCGGGGTTTACCTCTGATGTGCAGGCCACATTGATGGACCTCCCATTTGATGGTGCAAGGCTATTTGGAGGAAAGGCAGACTCAGTCCTGGAAAGGTTCAAAGAAAGCAGATCCACAGCAAAATCTTTGGGCCTTCAAGCTTCTTCTACGTCCTTCAGACCTTTCTGCAGATTCAGAGGGTTTGACCGTGGATCGTCCTTTCGTGGGAGGCAGCAGTCCTATGTCCAACAGCCTTCCAACCCTCTCTACAGGTCCTACAGGGGTCGTGGGAGAGTTTGAATGCGGGGAGCCGTCCAACAGCCTACCTCCTCCTCTTTATCCTCCAGGGGAGACAGCCAGGGAAGCAGCCCTGGTTCTCGCATCTTTCACCAGCATGTCCTACCCGTGGGTGGAAGGCTGTTACATTTTCTCCACGAATGGGAGGTAATTACATCGGACTCTGGGGTGCTGAGCATACTGGGAAAAAGGTTATGCCCTTTCCTTTTGGGAGTTACCTCCCCCCTTCCCTCCACATCATTCATTTTACACAGAAGAGCATCTCCTGTTGCTTCAGCAGGAGGTGCATACCCTTTTGTTAAAAGGTGCACTGGATTTGCTTCCGGAGCAGGAAAGGGGTCATGGATGTTATTCAAGGTATTTCCTGATTCCCAAGGAGGATGGTCGATTGAGGCCTATCCTGGATCTGAGGATTTTGAATGGTTTCCTCAAGCAGGAAAAGTTAAAAATGTTGACTCTAGCACAGGTGCTTCTTGCGTTGAACAAGGAAGACTGGATGGTATCTATAGACTTATAGGATGCTTATTTTCATATCCCTATTCTGAAGTCGCACAGGAAGTATCTCTGGTTCCTGGTAGGGTCGCAACACTACCAGTTTGTGGTCCTTCCTTTTGGTCTTACTTCTGCACCTCAAGTCTTCATGAAGGTGATGGCAGTGGTTGCAGCGGACCTCAGAAGGAAGGAAATATTTGTATTCCCTTACCTGCATGATTGGCTGTTCAAGGCCGGGTCCTCAGAGCTTGTGCTGCACCATTTGCAGGTGACAACCCAGTTGGTGTTCAATCTGGGCTTTACAGTAAACGTGCCCAAGTCTCACCTGGAGCTCTCTCAGCACTTCCTGTTCATAGGGGTAGTACTGGACACAACATTAAATCTAGCCCACCCTCCTCCACACAGGATTCAGGACATTCAGGCAATGATTCCAATGTTTCAAAAGGGAGCGACTGTTCCAGTCCTCAAAGTCTTACGTCTGCTCGGTCTGTTCTCTTCCTGCATTCTGTTGGTCACTCACGTATATTGGCACATGAGGGCTGTCCAGTGGTACCTCCGCAAGCAGTGGTTTCAACACAAAGGGGACCTCAAGGAGTCAATAATGATCTCCAGAGATGCTGCAGTGGATCTGCGATGGCAGACTGTGGACGGCAACCTCTCTCAAGGAAGGCCATTTTGTCTTCCACCTCAGGTGACCACAGTCATAACGGATGCTTCCATTCTAGTGTGGGGAGCTCAACTGGGGGACCTGGAGATCAATGGCCTTTGGTCTCCAGTAGAACAGATGTTTCACATCAATCTGTTAGAACTACAGGCTATAGGTCTGACTCTCAAGACCTTCCTCCCGTCCATTTGTGGTCAGTTAGTACAAGTCTTAACTGACAACACCACTGCGATGTGGTACATCAACAAGCAGGGAGGAGAAGGTTCGTACCTTCTCTGCAGAGAGGCTCTGCGGCTCTGGTCCTGGGCGCAGGACCATCGGATTTGCATAGTAGCAAACCATCTGGCCGGAGTTCTCAACGTACGTGTGGACAGTCTCAGTTGGCACTTTTCGGCTGATCACAAGTGGCGTCCCCATCCGACGTGGTTCTTCACGTCTTCTGGATGTGGGGGGCACCTCAGATAGACCTGTTTGCCACTCACAAGAACACACACTGCCCGTTGTTCTGCAGCCTCCATTATCCGATGCATGGGGCATTGGGGGATGTGTTTCAGCTGACCTGGAGCGACCAACTGCTTTAACCGTTTCCTCGAATTCTGAGGAAGATTCGCCGAATCGGCCCAACTCATACTAATAGCCCCATATTGGCAAAGAAGGGTGTGGTACACAGACCTCCTTCAACTCTCACTGTGCCCTTCGCTCCTTCTCCCTCACAGGGTAGACCTCCTCTTGCAGTTGCAAGGGCAGGTTCTACACCCACACCTCCAGGGCCTGCACATAGATGCCTGGTGATTGAACGGGGCAATAAGAGTTCTCTTTCTCTCCCTCCAGAAGTGGTGGACGTTATCTTATCGGTGAGGCGACACTCCACCAAGACTGTCTATGTCAGTCTATGAGTGATTTTTCTTACGTGGTGTGGCAAGAGACACATTGATCCCTTAAAGGCCAATTTATCTAATATTTTGCCGTTTGCACTTTCCTTAGCACAGAAAGGTTGCACAGTTGTGACAGTAAAAGGCTATTTATCGGCGCTGTGGCATTTTCTTTGCCTACCTGATCAGCCTTCCTTATTTAAGTCCCCTATAGTTCTTAGGTTCTTTAACCCCTTCGCTGCCAGGCCTTTTCCCCCTCCTGTGCCAGGCATTTTTTGCCTATTTGGGGCAGTTTGCGCTTAGGCCCTCATAAATTTTGTCCACATAAGCTAACCAAGCCAAATTTGCGTCCTTTTTTTCCAACATCCTAGGGATTCTAGAGGTACCCAGACTTTGTGGGTTCCCCTGAAGTAGGCCAAGAAATTAGCCAAAATACAGTGAAAATTTCGTTTTTTTCAAACAAATGGGAAAAAGTGGCTGCAGAAGAAAGCTTGTGGTTTTTCCCCTGAAAAAGGCATCAACAAAGGGTTTGCGGTGCTAAACTCACCAGCTTCCCAGCTTTCAGGAACAGGCAGACTTGAATCAGAAAACCCAATTTTTCAACACAATTTTGGCATTTTACTGGGACATACCCCATTTTTACATTTTTTGTGCTTTCAGCCTCCTTCCAGTCAGTGACAGAAATGGGCATGAAACCAATGCTGGATCCCAGAAACCTAAACATTCTGAATTCAGCAAGGGGTCATTTGTGTAGATCCTACAAGGGTTTCCTACAGAAAATAACAACTGAAAAAGAAAAATATTGAAATTGAGGTGAAACAAACAGAAATTTTTCTCTACGTTTTACTCTATAACTTTTTCCTGCAATGTCAGATTTTCGAAAGCAATATACCGTTACGTCTGCTGGACTCCTCTGGTTGCGGGGATATATAGGGCTTGTAGGTTCATCAAGAACCCTAGGTACCCGGAGCCAATAAATGAGCTGCACCCTGCAGTGCGTTTTCATTCTATACCGGGTATACAGCAATTCATTTGCTGAAATATAAAGAGTAAAACATAGCTATCAAGAAAACCTTTGTATTTCCAAAAAGGGCACAAGTAAGGTGTTGAGGAGCAGTGGTTATTTGCACATCTCTGAATTCCGGGGTGACCATACTAGCATGTGAATTACAGGGCATTTCTCAAATAGATGTCTTTTTTACACACTCTCCTATATTTGGAAGGAAAAAATGTAGATAAAGACAAGGGGCAATAACACTTGTTTTGCTAATCTATGTTCCCCCAAGTCTCCCGATAAAAATGATACCTCACTTGTGTGGGTAGGCCTAGCGCCCGCGACAGGAAATGCCCCAAAACGCAACGTGGACACATCCCATTTTTTTAAAGAAAACAGAGGTGTTTTTTGCAAAGTGCCTTCCTGTAGATTTTGGCCTCTAGCTCAGCCGGCACCTAGGGAAACCTACCAAACCTGTGCATTTTTCAAAACTAGAGACCTAGGGGAATCCAAGATGGGGTGACTTGTGGGGCTCTGACCAAGTTCTGTTACCCAGAATCCTTTGCAAACCTCAAAATTTGGCTAAAAAAACACATGTTCCTCATATTTCTGTGGCAGAAAGTTCTGGAATCTGAGAGGAGGCACAAATTTCCTTCCACCCAGCGTTCCCCCAAGTCTCCCGATAAAAATGATACCTCACTTGTGTTGGTAGGCCTAGCGCCCACGACAGGAAATGCCCCAAAGCGCAACGTGGACACATCCCATTTTTTGAAAGAAAACAGAGGTGTTTTTTGCAAAGTGCCTTCCTGTAGATTTTGGCCTCTAGCTCAGCCGGCACCTAGGGAAACCTACCAAACCTGTGCATTTTTCAAAACTAGAGACCTAGGGGAATCCAAGATGGGGTGACTTGTGGGGCTCTGACCAGGTTCTGTTACCCAGAATCCTTTGCAAACCTCAAAATTTGGCTAAAAAAACACATGTTCCTCACATTTCTGTGGCAGAAAGTTCTGGAATCTGAGAGGAGGCACAAATTTCCTTCCACCCAGCGTTCCCCCAAGTCTCCCGATAAAAATGATACCTCACTTGTGTGGGTAGGCCTAGCGCCCGCGACAGGAAATGCCCCAAAGCGCAACGTGGACACATCCCATTTTTTGAAAGAAAACAGAGGTGTTTTTTGCAAAGTGCCTACCTGTAGATTTTGGCCTCTAGCTCAGCCGGCACCTAGGGAAACCTACCAAACCTGTGCATTTTTGAAAACTAGAGACCTAGGGGAATCCAAGATGGGGTGACGTGTGGGGCTCTGACCAAGTTCTGTTACCCAGAATCCTTTGCAAACCTCAAAATTTGGCTAAAAAAACACATGTTCCTCATATTTCTGTGGCAGAAAGTTCTGGAATCTGAGAGGAGGCACAAATTTCCTTCCACCCAGCGTTCCCCCAAGTCTCCCGATAAAAATGATACCTCATTTGTGTTGGTAGGCCTAGCGCCCGCGACAGGAAATGCCCCAAAGCGCAACGTGGACACATCCCATTTTTTGAAAGAAAACAGAGGTGTTTTTTGCAAAGTGCCTACCTGTAGATTTTGGCCTCTAGCTCAGCCGGCACCTAGGGAAACGTACCAAACCTGTGCATTTTTGAAAACTAAAGACCTAGGGGAATCCAAGATGGGGTGACTTGTGGGGCTCTGACCAGGTTCTGTTACCCAGAATCCTTTGCAAACCTCAAAATTTGGCTAAAAAAAACATGTTCCTCACATTTCTGTGGCAGAAAGTTCTGGAATCTGAGAGGAGGCACAAATTTCCTTCCACCCAGCGTTCCCCCAAGTCTCCCGATAAAAATGATACCTCACTTGTGTGGGTAGGCCTAGCGCCCGCGACAGGAAATGCCCAAAGCGCAACGTGGACACATCCCATTTTTTGAAAGAAAACAGAGGTGTTTTTTGCAAAGTGCCTACCTGTAGATTTTGGCCTCTAGCTCAGCCGGCACCTAGGGAAACCTACCAAACCTGTGCATTTTTGAAAACTAGAGACCTAGGGGAATCCAAGATGGGGTGACTTGTGGGGCTCTGACCAAGTTCTTTTACCCAGAATCCTTTGCAAACCTCAGAATTTGGCTAAAAAAACACTCGTTCCTCACATTTCTGTGGCAGAAAGTTCTGGAATCTGAGAGGAGGCACAAATTTCCTTCCAACCAGCGTTCCCCCAAGTCTCCCGATAAAAAATGATACCTCACTTGTGTGGGTAGGCCTAGCGCCCGCGACAGGAAATGCCCCAAAACGCAACGTGGACACATCCCATTTTTTGAAAGAAAACAGAGGTGTTTTTTGCAAAGTGCCTTCCTGTAGATTTTGGCCTCTAGCTCAGCCGGCACCTCCTTCCACCCAGCGTTCCCCCAAGTCTCCCGATAAAAATGATACCTCACTTGTGTGGGTAGGCCTAGCGTCCGCAACAGGAAATGGCCCAAAACACAACGTGGACACATCACATTTTTTCATAGAAAACAGTGCCTACCTGTGGATTTTGGCCCGTAGCTCAGCCGGCACCTAGGGAAACCTACCAAACCTGTGCATTTTTTAAAACTAGAGACCTAGGGGAATCTAAGATGGGGTGACTTGTGGGGCTCTGACCAGGTTCTGTTACCCAGATTCCTTTGCAAACCTCAAAATTTGGCTAAAAAAACACCTTTTCCTCTCATTTCGGTGACAGAAAGTTCTTGAATCTGAGAGGAGCCACAAATTTCCTTCCACCCAGCGTTCCCCCAAGTCTCCCGATAAAAATGATACCTCACTTGTGTGGGTGGGCCAGGTGCCTGCAACAGAATAAGGCCCAAAACTTGTAGAGATAGAGGGGATAGCACAGCGCGTTTATAAGGACATATTCTTTTATACATCTTTAGACTGACTCTGCTTTGGGGACCCACATAAGTGAGGTGTCATTTTACTTGGGAGACTGAGGGGAAAACTGGGGAGTAGGAATTTTGTGCTGGAGCAGTGATCCTATCTAAGAAAAGTCAGGAAAATATGCTTTTTTCAGCACATTTTGAGGTTTACAGAGGAGTCTGGGTAAGAAAATGTTGGGGGAGCCACGCAAGCCACACCTCCCTGGACTCCTTGGGGTGTCTAGTTTTAAAAAATGTCTGGGTTTTGTAGGTTTCCCTAGATGAAGGCCGCACCCAGGACCAAAAACATAGGTGGCCCCTCCCCCCCCCAAACACAGGTAGTTTTGTAATATATCATTTTGATGTGTGCACATACGTCCGTGATGTGCCAAACACTAAAATTGTGAAAAGAAACGCACTTAGGTTATGTGAAAAAGACCCCTCACCCACCAACCAAGTTGGTGGCATGCTTCATCATCGGGGTCCCACCCGAGGCACCTAGCGTGTCACAGGTGTGCTGCGACGCCTGATTACAGCGGAGCAGGTTTTGTCATTTTTACCACACATACTGGTTGGATTTGGCAAGAGGGTGAGTGATGGTTCAGTGGATCAAATTTTATTAACAAGAGATTTCACAAAAATGAAATGCACTGTTAATAACTGAAAGGCAAAAAACGGAACCAATGACTCACAGCTCGTGAGCTGTAAAGCCGCGACAAGGCACCAACCTCTTTACAGTCCATTCACACACCTTTCATACATGACACGCACAAGACCATTCACACCGCCAGCCACGGGCCCAGCACATTACAACACTCACATTGACAGACCGCGCCACTCAAGGGCCCATCACTTACATACACCCACATACCTGATACAAGAATCACACCAGCTGATGGGAGTGTGGACTGGCATTTGGCTGGCACCGCCAGCCAAGCGCCACCCCAAGCACACTGCCAGCCAAGCCCCACCCCACGCACACCGCCTTCCAAGCCCCACCCCACGCACACCGCCAGCCAAGCGCCACCCCACGCACACCGCCAGCCAAGCCCCACCCCAAGCACACCGCCTTCCAAGCCCCACCCCACGCACACCGCCAGCCAAGCGCCACCCCCACGCACACCGCCAGCCAAGCCCCACCCCACGCACACCGCCTTCCAAGCGCCACCCCACGCACCCCGCCAGCCAAGCGCCACCCCACACACCCCGCCAGCCAAGCGCCACCCCACGCACACCGCCAGCCAAGCGCCACCCCACGCACACCGCCTTCCAAGCCCCACCCCACGCACACCGCCTTCAAAGCCCCACCCACACCGCCAGCCAAGCGCCACCCCACGCACACCGCCTTCCAAGCGCCACCCCACGCACACCGCCTTCCAAGCGCCACCCCACGCACACCGCCTTCCAAGCGCCACCCCACGCACACCGCCAGCCAAGCGCCACCCCACGCACACCGCCAGCCAAGCGCCACCCCACGCACACCGCCATCACTTTCTTTTTGTTTATAAACAACAAAGAAACCACTAACTAATTATAAAATAAGCACAAATCTACAAACACAAAAGCTCTAACTAAATACATGACAGAGATGCCAACCGTGAAACATATGAAAATATAAAACAGACAGCTTACGCTCACGGTATTTCCCAGAAGTTTTTCTTTGTGTGGTAACTTACATAACAGCTGGGCACACACAGCCCAGGCTTTGAAGGGCATTCGGGGCAGTACATCCGGCTCTCCCTCCGGATTAATCTCCTGGCACATACTCTACATTTCTTTGTGGGCAAGTCTTTTTTGGGAGTGGGAGAAATGTGATCTGGAAAGTGCCGATCTTTCAATCTAGCCACATCCTCCACCACTTCTACTCTAGGAACTCTTGCCGGTTCCACCACAATAAGGCTTTCTATCACTGACTCCTGAAATTTAACAAATGTCATCCTTGACTCAGGTGAACAATCCTTGTATACAATAAAGGCATTAAAAGTTGCCAAATGAAATAAATGTAGGGCCAACTTTTTATACCACACGTAAGACTTACGAAGAGCAGTGTAAGGTTCCAACCTCTGATCTACTCTATCAACACCACCCATGTGCCTATTGTAGTCCAAAATGCACGCAGGTTTGCTCACTTCCACAACCTGACCCCAAACAGTCACAGGGGAAGTACTCTCATCATGGATGGTAGATAGCATGTACACATCCCTCCTGTCTGAAAATTTCATAGCTAGCAGCTCATTATTCCGCAAGGCACTGCACTGTCCCCTCTCAAGTTTTTTACAGACAAGCTCCCTTGGATAGCCTTTCCGGTTAGAACGGATTGTGCCACAAGCAACAGTGTCCACTCTAAACAACTCCTTGAACAACTGCACTCCAGTGTAGAAATTATCTACGTACAAATGATGACCTTTGTTAAACAGCCGTCTAGCAAGTTCCCACACAATTTTTTCACTAACTCCAAAAGTGGCCGGACAACCAGGAGGGTCAATACTGGAATCCCTACCAGTGTAGACCCGGAAATTATACACATATCCTGCACTGCTTTCTGACAGCAGATACAATTTAATCCCATACCGTGCCCCCTTACTAGGAATGTACTGCTTAAAAGCTAAACGCCCCTTGAAAAGGACCAAAGACTCGTCCACACTTATCTTTTTGCCTGGAACATAGACCTCTGAAAACCGATCCACAAAATGATCAAGGACAGGCCTAATCTTAAAAAGACGGTCACAATCAGGGTGATCTCGTGGCAAGGCTAAAGCATTGTCTACAAAATGCAGCATACGAAGAAGAAGCAAATACCGATTACGTGTCATAGTTTCAGGAAATATAGCCGTTGCCATCAAGGGACTAGTAGACCAATAAGAAGCCAGTGACGGCTTCCTGATCAACCCCATCAAAAAAGACAAACCTAAAAACTTTTTAATCTCTTCCAGATATGTGGGAACCCACTGAGTAGCTCTAGACTGAGGCTTAAGTCTGGCAGCGTTGTCCCGCAAATATTGCTCTGCATACACATTTGTCTGCTCCACAATCTCCTCCAAAAATACATCGTCCATAAACAAGTGAAAGAAATGGACAGGCAAAAAGTTTTCCGTATTAACTCTACACCCTGGGAGACCAGTAAGTGCAGGTAACTGTGGATGCTCCATGTTTGGGGCAATCCAGGTGTCAGGTCTTCTAATGGGAAACCCTTCAGCCCCAGGCTGCTGCACTCTTGGCACATCAATGTCCTCCTCTAACACAGGCCCTTCATCTGCACTGAGAGTAGCTTCCTCATCAGAAGAATACTCTCGGACAGAAAACTCACTTCCAGAATCTCCTGCTTCCTCCTCTGCCTCAGATGCAGAGTCAGTGTCGTAATCATGGTCTGAAGATGACTCAAAGAGCATGCGAAAAACCTGCTGAGCGGTCACTCTGCGGCTAGCCATGATCCTCACTAACAACAAATGGATTGCCAACAACAACTAGCACTAAAATAAGTAATAAACAAAGTGTAGCTTTATCACAAAGAGTTATGTACTAAAAAAACTATACCACTCACTTGCCTGAAAAAGCTACTCGCCAAGCAACTACTCTGCACAGACACAGCAATCACCAATGATATCCCACTAAAAAGAAAAAAGAAAAAAAGAAAATTAGACATATGACAACACAAATATCATTGTGCTCAAATCTAAGGACAATGTCAAACACACAATACTGCATTTAGTACACCACCTACAAACATGTCATTCATGCATGTCAACAATACTCCTTTGGAGTAAATTGCTTTCACTTACCTAAAACATGCAACTATGCAAACCGCAGGACAACTACTGCCAAAACCGCAAGGATCCACAGCAAAGGAAGCAAAAGCGTTGAACTAGAAGAAAAAGAAGAAATAAATTGTTATAATCACAAATACAAATACTTTGCCAGTTGACAAACACCCCACCACCAAGAACTTAGAAGTTGTCCCTGGTACCTAAGTGGATCCTGCCCCCCTCGGGGGCAGATGGGCGTAAACAAATTGGCCAATCTGCCCCCAAGGGGGGCAGAAATGGGCAACACCTCTGTGCCCCCTTTAGGGGGTGACCCTTCCCAAAGGGGGCACCCCCAGCACAAAACAAAAAAAAGGGAACAAAAAAAAAAAATCCCTGGCGTATTGGTGGTTTCTGCCCTCCTTGGGGGCAGATGGGCCTACAAAAATAGGTAAAAATAGTGTGCTTCCACCCCCCGGGGGCCAGATCGTCCAAAAAAAAAGGCTGGTCTGCCATCAGGGGGGGCCGAAACAGAAAAAAAAAATAGCCCCCCAGGGGAGTGACCTTTGCCCAAGGGGTTGCCCCCAAAATGAACAATAAAAACAAAATCCCTGGTGTCTAGTGGATTTCGCCCACCCCCCCCCTTTGTGAAAAATCGGCGATCTGCCCCCGGGGGGGGGGGCAAATACTAAAGAAAATAGCCCCCAAGGGGGGCGACCCTTGCCCAAGGGGTCGCCCCCAAAAGAAACTTTTCTCTAAAAATAAATCCCTGGTGTCTAGTGAATTTCACCCCCCCCCCTCCCGGGGGCAGATCGGCCGAAAAAAAGGCGATCTGCCCCCAGGGGAGGGCGAAACACTAAAAATAATTGACCCCCGGGGGGGCGACCCTTGCCCAAGGGGTCGCCCCCAAAAGAAAACAGACCTGGAGAAATCCCTGGTGGCTAGTGGAGGTTCCTGCTGGAGCAGGAATCTAGTGAAAACAGGCATCGGGGGAAAGGAAAAACCCTTTCCTTTCCCCCCGTGTCTGTTGCCCAAGGGGTCGCCCCCAAAATACATAAACAAAACAAAATCCCTGGTGTCTAGTGGATTTCGCCCCCCCCCCCCCCCCCCCGGGGGCAGATCCGCCGAAAAATCGGCGGATCTGCCCCTGGGGGGGGGGGGGGGGCAAATACTAAAAAGAATTGCCCCCCAGGGGGGCGACCCTTGCCCAAGGGGTCGCCCCCAAAAGAAACAGACCTGGAGAAATCCCTGGTGGCTAGTGGAGATTCCTGCTGGAGCAGGAATCTAGTGAAAACAGGCATCGGGGGAAAGGAAAAACCCTTTCCTTTCCCCCCGTGTCTGTTTCCCCCCCCCAAAACCCCAAAAAAGGAAAGGACTCACCTTTCTGGGTCCTTTCCCCTCAACGCGCTGGAAGCAAATGGCTTCCAGCGCGTCCCGGCAACACTTGATGACGTTGGCGCGCTGTGCGCACGCTGACGTCATCAGATTGCCGGGGGGGGGGTCAGGGGTGGAAGGGGAAGGTCTTCCCCTTCCATCCCCGCCTTGGGGGGGAAGGGGGGTGCACAGGGGGGGCGCACTACGGGAAATGTAGCCTTGGACGAGGTCACCTCGTCCAAGGCACATAACGGGTTAAAGGGTTAATGAACAAGTTTCCTCCCACTCCGTTTGTAATGCCTCAGTGGGATTTGAATTTAGTTTTGACTTTTTGGATGGGTTCACCGTTTGAGCCTTTGCATACTTGCCCATTGAGGCTTTTAGTTTTTAAAACAGTTTTTCTAACAGCCTTCACGTCGGCTAGACATGTGAGTGAGCTTCAGGCTCTTAGTATGAAACCACCTTTCACTACCTTTCATGCTGTCAAGGTGGTGCTGAGAACCAGGGGAGCTTTCCTTCCTAAGGTTTTTACTCCCTTACATCTGGGACAATCTATCACTCTCCTGACCTTTTACCCTCCTCCTCATCCATCAAAGGAGGAGGAAAGGCTGCATTGCTTGCATCTGAGAAGGGCCCTGAGCTTCTACAATGAAAGGATGAGAAACTTCAGAATTGATGATCAGCTCTTCATTGGATATGTGGGCAAAATTAAGGCAAAGCTGTCCACAAGAGGACTCGTTCAAGGTGGGTCATTCTTTGCATAAATATTTGTTATTCACTAGCAAGGAAGATTGCCCATTCCACTAGGGCTAGTCTGCCACTTCGGCTTTAGCTAGAGGTGTGCCGTTTGCTGATGTTTGTAAGGCAGCAACTTGGTCTTCACTCCACACTTTCAGAAAGCATTATTGTTTTGTCTCAGAAGTTAGGAGGGGTGGCCATTTTGCCCATTCTGTTTTGCATGACTTCTTGGTTTGACCAGTCGGGCACCCACCTCAGTGTGTGGTACTGCTTTGGGATTCTATTCAAGAGGTGAGGAATCTACAGGTAGTTGTATCCATCAGAAGAACAAGTTACTTACCTTCGGTAACGCTTTTTTCTTTTGGATAAAATGGCTACCTGTGGATTCCTCACAGTCCCACCCCCTCCCCGTTGCCTGTCTGGTCATACCAAGAGTACTATTAATGTTATAGATAATATATATATATATATATATATATATATATATATATATATTTATATAAATATATATATATATTTATATATATATATATATTTGAAATTATTTTAATATATATATATTTATTAGGTTGGCACTTGCGCTTCTGATGTCGGTATTCACCTGTCCTCCTTGAAGGCACGGTAAAAAATGGTGAAACCAACATTAGCACGCCAGTGAGGACTACTTATGGCTCCGATGACGTCAGATGGAGTCGTGTGCAGAGCCAAGCAATTGTGACGTCCTCTCGGAGTGGAGAACTAGGAAAAAAGTTCTGTGGGAGAATTCATAAAGAGAGGAATCCACAGGTAGCCACTGTATCCACCAGAAAAAGCGTTACCGAAGGTAAGTAACTTGTTCGTTTTTCCTTTACTTACAAAAAGGTGCATTAAAACATGCATGAGTGAAGAAAAGACTCCTGAACAGTCCTTTCTCTTCCAGGGGATCCTCATCAATAGTCATAAACATTGAGGCCCATATTTATACTTTTTTAGCACCGCATTTGCGCCGCTTTTTGACGCAAAAGCGGCGCAAACGTACAAAATACAATTGTATTTTGTAAGTTTGCGCCACTTTTGCATCAAAAAACAACGCAAATGCCATGCTAAAAAAGTATAAATATGGGCCTGAATATTCCCACCCCCGTGCGGGGATCCTGGAGCATATATAAAATACACACATATAAAGTATGAAATATGCACGAAAAAAAATATATATAGCATTTTTAGTAGCCATATTTTTCATACTAAACTCATATATACATGTGTAAAACAGCAATGCAGGCTATAATCACAAACAGGCTAAAATGCTTTATTTCTATGAAGTTTTTTTTTTTTTTTTAAATTACAGTAGAGAATAAATATCTACCCAAGCCCCACAACTGGGCTTAGGGAAATAAGCAGTAGTAATCACTAGAGAAAAAGAGAAAAAAACTACATTGAAAAACAATGGAGCATGCTTAGCCAATAGGCTGCATGCAGGTTAACACAGGAGAACCATAAAAACTTTGGCACCGTGCCTTTAAGACCCTGAGCACCTCCAGTATCCCACCATGCCTCAGGGGTGAAGGAGAGGTGACAGTTGGTTCACGGTTAGGTCAGTTCTTTTTACCGGCTTCTTCTGAGAGGATCCTGGAGCATTGAGCTCTCAGTTTTCTGAGTTTTTCTCAGAAAAATACTTTAAAACAGCGTTTTTTCCTGTTTTACTCGACATCTAACATCATTGTCTGAGTTTGGCAGTTTTTTTCTGACAGAAAAATGCCTTCCCTTTTTGTCAAATGCCCTTCTTGTGGGAAGAAGGCCCAGTCAGATCCACACTCTCTTTGTATTGTGTGCCTGCCTCAGAGTCACTGCCCTAACACTTGCAAGAACATGTCAAAGAGGACTCTGAAGGACAGAGAAAAGATCAGGCTTCATGGGCTTCACGAGAGGCAGAAAACATCATCCTCTTCGCTTCCTAGGCAGCCAACAAGCCACTCTCAGGAGAGAATGGCTAGGTCGACGTCAGCAGGTAGGAAAGTACCTGTTTGTTCCCCGTCAACGTTGTCGCTGCCACCATCTCACCGCCATAGATCGCCGGCGACGGCGACCCGCCCGACGTCGAAGGAAATGACGTCAAGGGAACATGCCCATCGCAGAGGCACATCTCCGTCGACGGCAACTCGCCGATCGACGTCGAGCCATCACCGGCGCGCCAGTTCGCCCCCGAAGGCCTTGCACCCCCCGACGGCAAGAGACACGACGTCGAAGTCGCCATGGCGGCGAGAGCGACATCCGCCGTTGGCCGCCCACCGCTCCACGTCGAGGCACACGACGGCGAGCAGCTCGAGGTCCAGAGATCGCCGTTCGACGTCAAGACACTCAACGTCGAGGCACTCAACGTCGAGGCAAGAACAACCGGTGGCGCTCCCTTCGACGTCAGTACAGCTGTCGACGTCGACACAGGTTTTACCTGTCTCGCAGGGAGATAAGGCCGCTCCATCGCCAGTGGTCTCTATAAGGAGTGATTCATCGAGAGCGGCATCATCGGGGCATGTTTCACCCATCAATTTGTCGCCAAGGTGGTTGGAGAGCCTTAACAGACCAGCGGCCTCCCCGGATTCGCAGTATTCACAGATGTACTCTCCTACTGCCTCTCTCCCGAGAACACCATCACCGACAGCGCGGGCAGGACGGGCTCGTTCTGCTTCTCGCCAAGCGACCACGAGGCCTGGGCGCTCTGTTACAGCGTCTCACAGCAGGTCGCGTTCCCAGCAACAATCTAGGTCACGATCAGGACATAGAAGATCGCCCTCTTGGTCGTCGTCAGGGTCATCTGTCGGACGTTACTCCCCCACCTTAACAGATTCTCCACCAGCTAGAGTCTCACCGGTGGATGACATCACTACTTTTAATGAGGTACTTTTCAGGGGAGCACAGAAGTTAAATATAGAGGTTCCTGAACCATCAACCTCCTCATCGGTTATTTTTGAGACTCTACAGCATAGAGCAGTTTCCAAAAAGCTACTACCGCTAGTGCCTGGTCTGTTGCAGCCAACCATGGACACTTTTTTGGCGCCAGCCACCCTCAAATCTGCTCTGGCTAGGATTTTGAAAAAATATAAAGCGCCTGAACAAGATCCTTTATTCCTAAGAACGGATCCGCCACCGGACTCAGTAATATTGGCCGCAGCCAGAAAAACTCACTCAGTGGCATCATCCTCCACGGTCCCACCGGACAAAGAGAGCAGACATCTAGACTCTCTGGGGAGAAAAATGTGCGGCACGGCGGCATCCGTAATGAAGGTCTCCAGCGCGTCTGCACTCCTAGGCAGATATGACCGTTCTCTGTGGGACTCTCTCAACAGGTTCACAGAAAAATTACCTAGGGAAGACAGACAGGACTTCCAAGAGATCCTGCAAGAGGGATGTCTGGTATCCAACCAAGTCATCAGCGCAGCGGCAGATGGGGCAGACTTAGCTGCACATGGGTACGCACATGGAATCTGTGCAAGAAGGTCTTCCTGGTTGAGATTGACTGGTTTAAAACAGGAAGCACAACAGCGCATCCTAAATCTCCCATTCAACGGGAACTCGCTGTTTGGTACCCATACGGACGAAGAAATGGCGCGCATGAAGACTGAAGTGGACACCATGAGGGCAGTAGGCCTGGAAAGGAAGAAGGACTTCAGGCGGAGGTATAGGCCTTATGACAGGCGCCCTTTCCAGCAGAGGGTTCAAACCCCTCACTGGTCCCAGAGGCCACAGCAAAGGCAGGGACGCCCACTTTTTCAGGCTCGTAAGGCCGCAAGGGAACGAGGGTCAAGTAGACCCTCAACAGTCCACACCAAAAGCGCCGGCCAAGCAATGAGAACTCGCTTCCCTTGACACTGTGCACCACTCCGGTGGGGGGAAGTATCACAGATTTTCTTCACGAGTGGCACTCTATCACAAAATGGTTACTCTCTTCTTTTCAGACAACCTCCACCGCACTTGCCACCAGCAAAATGCAATCCATCTCATGTCAGCCTATTGCGCAAAGAGGCTCTCACCCTCTTACGAAAGAAGGCAATAGAAAAAGTCCCGCTTGCACACGGAGGAAAGGGGGTTTACTCCCGTTATTTTCTGGTAGCGAAAAAAGGCTGAGAGGGCGTTTTCAGACCGATTCTGGACTTACGGCTTCTGAACAAGTACATAAGAAAACAAAAGTTCAGGATGCTGGCCCTTCACCAGATTTTCCCTCAGCTACATCAGGGAGACTGGATGTGCTCCATCGACCTGCAGGATGCATATTTTCACATCCTGATAGTTCCCAAGCATCGGAAATTCCTGCGCTTCCAGATAGCCTCACAACACTATCAGTTCAAAGTGCTACCATTCGGCCTGAAATCTGCCCCCCGCGTCTTCTCGAAATGCCTGGCAGTGGTAGCGGCACATCTTCGAAAACAAAAAATCTTCATCTACCCATACCTAGACGACTGGCTACTGAAAGCCTCCTATCCAGATCAGGCGAGAGCCCATCGGGACATTGTGCTCAAGGTTTTCAAGTCTCTAGGTCTTCAAGTCAACTACCAAAAGTCCACCTTGATTCCAACACAGAACCTCCACTACCTGGGAGCTATACTAAACACAGAGTTCCAAAGAGTGTATCCTTCGGAGGAACGACTATTATCAATAAAGAGAAAGTGTCAAGACCTGTTAAAATCCGACGCACCTACGGCCCGTCAGGTGACATCTCTACTGGGCTCCATGGCATCATGCATTTTCATTGTCCCAAATGCCTGGCTGCATATGAGGCCCCTCCAAGAGGCGTTGGAGAACAACTGGAGCCAAAGAACAGGTCGCTGGGAGGACAGAGTGCGGCTGCCGATAGCAGCACGTCAGTCATTGCAATGGTGGATGCACAGACCTCACCTGTCAGTAGGGGCTCCGTTTCACCAGGTAATTCCATCCGACACTCTGGTAACGGATGCGTCTCTTCAGGGTTGGGGGGCTCATCTAGGTCCCCTTTAAGCTCAGGGCCTATGGTCCGACAACGAAAGGAAGTACCACATCAATCTGCTGGAGCTCAGAGCGGTCCATCTGGCTCTCAAGTCTTTTGCTCCATCGATTCAGGAGAAATCTCTCCTAATACAAACGGACAATACAACCACAATGTATTATTTAAACAGACAGTGGGGAACGAGATCCCTACCCCTATCTCGGGAGTACCAAACAATCTGGCATTGGCTCCTGGCCAGAGGAATGTCACTTACAGCGGTTCACCTACCAGGTCAACAAAACGTGGAAGCAGATTTCCTGAGCAGACACCTAGAGGACGCCCACGATTGGGTCCTACACGGCGAAGTCGTCAAAGACATCTTCGCTCAATGGGGTCGACCTCAATTGGATCTCTTCGCAGACGAGGTAAACAAGAAATGCCCAGACTTCGCATCCAGGTTCTACCGTCCGGGATCTCGAGGGAATGCCCTGTTGATCGACTGGTCAGGGATATTTCTCTACGCTTTTCCACTGATTCCCCTCATACCGGCAGTGATCAACAAACTTTACAGATCCAGCACCAGAATGATTCTCATAGCTCCGCAATGGCCCCGTCAATTCTGGTACACAGATCTACTCGACCTATCGGAACAACCTCACAGGAGGCTGCCGTGCAGACCGGATCTTCTGAGCAGGATGGAGGGCAGGGTTCTGCATCCCAACCTACCCTCTCTGAGCTTGACAGCATGGCTCCTGAATTCCTGCAGGATGGGCACCTAGGGCTCTCGCAGGAGTGCATGAACATCTTGAAAGAGTCCAGACGACCTTCCACTCGGCGTTCTTACGCGTTTAAGTGGAAGAGGTTCTACATATGGTGCTGTCAGCAAGGTCAGAATCCCATACGGGCTCAGGAGGAGGTCATACTGTCGTACTTACTCCATCTGGCAAAGTCCGGTCTGCAGGTATCATCTATTAAGGTACATTTGTCTGCCATTACAGCCTATCGCAAGTCACCTTCTCAGGAATCCTTCTTTACGAAACCAGTAGTCAAGGATTTCTTGGAAGGTTTGAAAAAAGTTTTTCCGCCCTTTCGGAGACCCTACCCTCCATGGGAACTGAACATAGTACTGTCAAGACTTATGGGCCCTCCTTTCGAACCTATACACAAAGCCTCTTTGCAACACCTTACGTGGAAGACAGCTTTTTTGGTAGCCATCACTTCCGCAAGGAGGGTCAGTGAAATTCAGGCTTTGTCCTCCAAAGAACCGTACACAGTCTTTCACGACAATAGAGTAGTTCTGCGAACTCACCCATCATTCCTACCGAAGGTGGTGTCAGAATTCCATATCAATCAGACTATTTCTCTACCAACTTTCTTCCCCAATCCGGAAACTCCGGCGGAGAAAGCGTTGCACTCCCTAGATCTGAAAAGAGTGCTAAAATGTTATTTGGATAAAACAAAATTGATTAGACATTCCAACCACTTGTTTGTAAATTATGGTCATTTGAGGACAGGAGAGGCAGCATCTAAACGAACCATATCAAGATGGATAGTTTCTTGTATTGTTAATGCTTACCAGTTGGCTAACAAACAACTACTTGCTAGACCTAAAGCGCATTCCACAAGAGGAAAAGCGGCTACTGCTGCCCTCCTTAACAATGTTCCAATATCTGAAATTTGTAAGGCTGCTACATGGAAGTCTGTACATACATTTACTAGACATTACTGTTAGGACTCAGATGCAAGAGCAGACGCCCAAGTGGGGCAAGCCTCTCTGAGAAATTTGTTTGCATGATACATATCTATTCCTGCACTTCTATTGGACAGTCCGCAGAGTTTAGGGATGGGCTTGCTAATCTATTCAATGTTTATGACTATTGATGAGGATCCCCTGGAAGAGAAGGATAAGTTACTTACCTGTAAATCCTAGTTCTCTTCCAGGGGTATCCTCATCAAAGTCATAAACAACCCACCCTCCTCCCTGGACGCACGTCTCCTAGAAGTGCAGGACAGACTATCTTTCGAATCGGCTACGCAGATTGTCACCGTAAAAAAGTACTGACCTAACCGTGAACCAACTGTCACCTCTCCTTCACCCCTGAGGCATGGTGGGATACTGGAGGTGCTCAGGGTCTTAAAGGCACGGTGCCAACGTTTTTATGGTTCTCCTGTGTTAACCTGCATGCAGCCTATTGGCTAAGAATGCTCCATTGTTTTTCAATGTAGTTTTTTTCTCTTTTTCTCTAGTGATTACTACTGCTTATTTCCCTAAGCCCAGTTGTGGGGCTTGGGTAGATATTTATTCTCTATTGTAATTAAAAAAAAAAAACTTCATAGAAATAAAGCATTTTAGCCTGTTTGTGATTATAGCCTGCATTGCTGTTTTACACATGTATATATGAGTTTAGTATGAAAAATATGGCTACTAAAAATGCTATATATATTTTTTTTCGTGCATATTTCATACTTTATATGTGTGTATTTTATATATGCTCCGGGATCCCCGCACGGGGGCGGGAATATTCAATGTTTATGACTTTGATGAGGATACCCCTGGAAGAGAACTAGGATTTACAGGTAAGTAACTTATCCTTTTGTTACAATTCTTGGATTTTCTTGACTACCAGGGCTTCTTCCTCCAGCAAGAATACAATGGAAAAAGGTTGAACTGTCTGTACCACTATTCCATAAGCCTCTGTTTGAAACCCCTGTACTCTCCGGAGAAGCCAAGCGTTGGAAGCAGTGTTCCTCCATATGGGAAGACAAGAGGCTTCTCTCCCTCTCACCTTTTGTAGATAGGAAGGAACAACACCCACATTCAACGAATGCTGCACTTTGTCAACCTAACACCATTAGGCAATCTCTGCCTCTGGATGGTCTTTCAAGCTTCTTTTTTAGGTATGAGGGCACCATGGGGACTTAGGGAGTTAACGTGGCCCAATGGGTGCCCCTGTCGCATATGTGTGAGAAACCTTTGGGGCAAAAACCCTGTGAATTGACATCTGGGTTTTGTCCAAAGTCTGAATTAATTCACCTAAATCTCCATCAAATGTTTCTTCAAAGAACCTACCCTGAGCCACAAACCCATGCCCGAATAATTTAATTCACCAAGCTTGGGGTCAATTCAGAGGAGGATGGTTCTGTCTTGCTTCAAGAAAATAATGAAATTTGCACTTCCTAAAAGGTATATAATTCTTTGGACCTCCAAACAAATCCCTTTCATGGTTAGAGTGATGCATAAATTATGCAAAAAAGAGTAGAGAACTCTGGGTAGTTCCCAATTTTAGGTGGAGAGCATCTCTAGTAAGGAGCACCCTGCAACACCAGCGACACTCTAGATTTGCTCACCTCAAATGTCTGTTTATCTAGCAAAGTTTTTAAGCAGAGGATCAGCACAGTGCTGTCCACGCCAAGCTAGATAGTGACAAAGTCTTTTGCCATTTGTACAGCAAAGTCTTTAAGCATAGGTTTGACACAGTGTCGACCTTGCCGAGCTGTAAAATGAAAAATGACACTGTGTCAAACCTATGCTTAAAGACTTTGCTGTACAAATGGCAAAAGACTTTGTCACTATCTAGCTTGGCGTGGACAGCACTGTGCTGATCCTCTGCTTAAAAATTCTTTGGACCTGTCCATGTAAAATGTCAAGATTAATAGGTGTACCCCATTTTTTGCCATACCTAGCCATTACCATCATTTTTGTAACTGACCCTGAGTTTTCAGGCTGCATGCCAACAGCTGGGATCTTTATGTCACTTTTTCATAAAAGTCACCATCCTTTGGCTCCTCTTGGCATCACAAAAACAGTGCAATCGACTGACACCCCGGGACAGTTAGCCCACAAATGGTTTCTAAGATATTTGTCTGAATGTATGCACAACCTTGTCTGCCAATAAGAAGCAACCTTAAGCCTGCAGAATCACTCCAAGAACACGAATAACATATATTATCCAGTTCAAAAAGAATTCCAAACCATTATCAGGGCCTTCCTCCAAATCGTTGGACGATGTGCCCTTTTTATCCAATCCCTGGCAGTGCTTATGGTTTTCTCATCACCTTTCAATTGCCAGCCTTTGGACCGCCTGGTGATTTCCTATAAAGTTACAGAGGAATAAAACCCTTTATCTTCACCCCCTTCTGGCAAAGGTGGCTGGGAGGCATGGATCCTATCACTGTCTGGTCTCACTAAGTGGCTTGGGCCTGTATGTCTGCTCCCCTACGAGAAGGATGAGAGCACTGTCATCCTAGGGTTCACTATGAAAGTCCTCTAGAGCCTCTAGAATGTGTAAGTCTCAGTAGGTGGGCCATACTTGTCAGCTCTGCACAAATGGGATTGAAAAGGTTTAATAGCTTGACCGCCTGTAGAAAAATCATGACCCTGTTTCGCTGATGGAAGCCAAAAAGCCCAAAGCAGATATGATAATTTGCTCAGCACTATAAGATCATCTACTGCTGCCTTCTTTACTGTGCATTTCACTATGTCACATAGGTTCTTATTACCCTAATGAGACTACTGGATTTGGGAGGCAGAATCACCTGAATTGTGGGGTACTGAGTACAATCCCACATGTGACGCCTGTCGGCCTAATCCAGGTTTTTCCGGCCAACCAGCAGTGCCTTATCTCCAACTGAAAGCGGGGATGATTGTGGCAACCGGGTGCATGACAGAGAGGACTCCCCAGGGGAATTGTGGTCAATCAGATCTCATCCCTTTCTCTTGGTTACATTAGTATCACACAGGCAAAGACAAACAGAAGCAGAGTATAGTTCAGTAAGGTTTATTGAAGTAACTGCATCTTAAATAAAATTGCATGTATTGCTATATTTAGGATGATAAAACACACTAGAAACAAAATTGTGACAAGGAGAGTGAAACACAAAAGCAGTCCCACCACACTGTCATTAGGAATAATATATATTTCCTACCTAAGGTATGTTGGAGCACAGCATGATAAGTCCTAATCCGCCCTTCGGGTTCCCCCCCTGGGAAGACATCATCCCCCATACCTGAGCAAGGAAGTCTGTTGTCTAGAAAGACACCGTCCCCATATAGGCCGGGGATTCAGCAGCCTACGCAAGCAGCTGAAGCAGAGACGTTCAGCAATCAGCATGCAGTCATAGTCATCTGGCTGGAATCTCCCTCTAACGTGTATGGGACAGAGAAGTGTTTTATAATAAAACAACTGATGTTCTAAGAAAAGGTCCCCACATAAGGATATGTATGCTTCTGTGAATGTCAGAGACACAGGGCCTCATTATGACCCTGGCGGGCGGCGGTCAGAAGACCGCGGAGGGTATTATGAGTTTTTCCCTGGGCTGGCGGGCGGTCTCCAAAAGACCGCCCGCCAGCCCAGGGAAAAACTCCCTTCCCATGAGGATGCCGGCTCGTAATCGAGCCGGCGGAGTGGGAAGGTGCGACGGGTGCTACTGCACCCGTCGCGTATTTCACTGTCTGCTACGCAGACAGTGAAATACTAGCGGGGCCCTCTTACGGGGGCCCCTGCAGTGCCCATGCCATTGGCATGGGCACTGCATGGGCCCCCAGGGGCCCCACGACAATCCCTACCGCCATCCTGTTCCTGGCGGGCGAGCCGCCAGGAACAGGATGGCGGTAGGGATTGTCAGAATCCCCTCGGCAGCGCAGCGAGCTACGCCGCCTTGGAGGATTCTTACGGGCAGTGGAAAACCGGCGGGAGACCGCCGGTTTTCCCGTTCTGACCGCGGCCAAAGCGCCGCGGTCAGAATGCCCAAGGGGGCACCGCCGGCCTGTCGGCGGTGCTCCCGCCCCCGTTGGCCCTGGCGGTAGAGAACCGCCAGGGTCAGAATGAGGGCCACAGTGTACTCATTTTGCTGGCAACCCTGTCTGACTGCAACCTTGAAGAAAGCACAAAGTGAAATGAATGTAGTGCTAAGAACGTCATACTTTACTAGGCAGAGGAACATACAGATAGAGAAAATAAAACAACACCACAAATGTGGCTAATGCTAGTAAAATAAAGCGATGCTGAATAAAATGTAACTGGACTAAAGTGAACAACAGCAGGCCTTGTTCATTAAAATAACATGTCTAAAACATAGCTAAAATAGCTATACAACAACTGACTGGATAAAGACCTGAGAAGACGCAGGAGTCAATGTGTATGAGGTCTCCACTTCCTTTGCCAATTCCCTCCGCATTGGAGAAGTAGAGACCATCAACTCTTCATTGAGGAAGTATGACTCATCAACTTCACTAATACACTTTGTTAAACCAGATTGATTCAAAGCACTAGAAACCAATGGTAACCCTTGGAATCTTCCCCAGAATACTTCTATTTAAGAGCTAAGCTAACTGTGAATATTGAGGCGGAACCCGGAACACAGTGCACTAAATGACAAGGAATGAGGCCCTCTAAATGAGAAAAACCCATTAACCAGTAGAACCATTTGGGGATTTTTTTTAAATGTGATAGCCGGCATAGGTGAGCCACACGTGTGTGGGCAAAGGAGGAAAGGGCAGCCAATCACGGACACACGACTTTGAGATTAAAGCTGCTGCTTCATTGAAGAAAACAACCTCCAGCCGACGGAAGTCAGACCTGCCACTCTCAAAAACTATTTCATTGTATGAGGGTTGTTGGGGCTTGTGCTAAGAATTGCCTAAGATACTCTATTGCCTCCTTCCCCACCAACATCTCCACACTCCAAAACAAACAAAAGCTTGCCAAGGCGGCCACTGGAGCATTTTATTGTAACTTCTTTCTGTTGACCTTTTCATTCCAGAAAATCAGATCCGCTGGGGGGTTTTTAAAACCTGAAGTGGACATCATCTATTCAGCGCCGACAAAGATGAGCTGAAACACACTGTAGTGGTTTCCAGTTCACCCTCCCTGCCACTGTGTGACATCGACTTTTCAGCCGGTGACCGTGTGAAGGGAGCTGATATGGTGTGACACATAGTGGCACTATGTGGGTTGACAAGTCTGACAGCTATAACGTTTGGCCCTACTTGCACCTTTTCACTCCATAAAATGGCAGAGATGGAATGGTTTCTGAGGTGAGATGCTTCCCCTGTCACAGCATCACACACACAGCACCTGCTGAGATAGGAGCAAGTGCTTTCATGAAGCCAACAATATGACTTGAGGCAGCATAGAAGAAGACACTCGACTGCTTTCAGGGTGGGGTGTGGGCTCCCGAGACCCTAATAAAACATATGAACAGAATTCCTTGAACCATTCTAAGCAAATATATTCCAGGCAAACACAGAATAAACATGAAAATAAGGACAGTGAGAGAATCAATGCATATCACAAAACTCTCTCATGAAATGACAATATCATAGAAGAAACACGAACGGCCCTTCACTAGCTTCTGTGCAACAAAGAGAGAGGCAGTGTCTGAACATGCAATGTTTCTTTAGGCATAATAAGGTTTGCTAATAATGGTTTAATGATCATGTGTTTGTAGCTCCTCCCAATGAGTCCCTAGCTGGTATAACATGTCTGGCTATGTGCTGTGTTGATGCAGTAGAAAGTAAAGCATACTCCTCGCCTCCCGTCCTGCCGTAGAACCCTTTCAGTGTAATTGTAGAGTGAGTTACAATTGTGATGATTCTGCACATCAGATAGTCATGGCTTCCTCAGAATGAAACAAGGAAATAACTTCTCAATGTCTGGTCCAGTAGTTATCAGACATTTTAAGAGAGCAGAGTTTGATATCCTGAAAGGCAGTGTTATAGAGAAATCCACATTTTTAGGGTAAGTATATCTAGTGCTCATCATCATTTAGGCTGCACCTTTGTGAAACGCATGTGTATGACATGAAGATTTCCTTAGAGAGATATTACTATAGACATGATGATGTCATTCAGTAGGTAAATTGTTGACCATGAAGTGATGAAACCTGGGGGCAGATTTATCAATATTTGACACAGCGCAACACAGCAAGACAACTTGCTGTGCTATGTCAAATAAAGAGAGGAGGAATATCTACTAAGATATGGCACATTCCTGCTCTCTCCCTGTGCTGGCACACCCTGTACTGCTTAGCGCTAATGCAGGCATCCTTGCGTCATGGTGCAAAGGTTGCCTGAATTGCAGGATTGTTTTGTGTAGTAAGTGATCCTTTCCTGCACAAAAACAATACTTAGAGGTGCTTTCCTCCTTCTAAGTGTGCTGCACAATTCGAAAGAGGAAACAACAAGGAGAAATCAAGCTATTTCTCCTTGTTGCACCTCTACTGGAAAGGTGTACAGCTTTGACGCATTCCCAGGTTAACATGTCTTGGTAAATCTGGGAATGCCTCAAAAAGCATGGATGGGTGCATGGGGACAACTATATTCAACCCATGTAATGCCTTACCGGCACAGTGTAACCTGCCTTGCATTACTCTACATTTACCAAGCAACCAAGGACCATGGCTTTGCGTGGCTTGGTAAATCTGACATCCACTGAGAACATAAACTAGGCATGATGCATTCTTATCAGAGGTCGGCATTTGCCTCGGTGCACTCACTGAAACGTCCCTTAAAAGTATACAGGCAGTATAGATATTCATATTCACAGAAATCCAAATCATAACAGGCTATTAGCCAACCAGACCACTGACTCCAACATCTAGACGTGCAGGTCTAATTAGTACTCGGAATTGAACTTTGGGCGCTGATTAGTCAATCAGAATGCTGGCTATACTGAACATTGCAGACCTGCAATGGGAACATTCTGTAGATGGCTAGCTTCCTATGTCTGCATTTTGGGCAAATATTGCTGGAGGAGTAATGCAGCCTCGCGCCTGAATGTTTGGGTGACAAAAACAAATCCACCCGCGTGTGGCACTCCCTCAGCTTTATCTAACCGAGGTGACTGTTCTTTACTTTTCTTTGGCTGTTTCGGTTTTCTTTCATCGAAATCAAGGGAAGGAATCCATACTGCTATGGTATGCCAGCAGCTTAATAAGAAGAGTCAAACGGAGCACCACAGAAGGATGGAGCCCCCCAGGTGAGGGGCTGCTCATGCTCCCGCAGTGCTCCCTATGTTGGGTTTGTGTGTGGAGGGGGGAAGGTTAATAGTCTTTATTGCCCTCGCCCCAAGGGCAATAACAGCTGTTAGTTACCCCGTCTTAATAGTCAGTTGGCTCAGGCTCAGTCCCTTAACTACAGAGAGGGTAATTAGCCGTTATTGCACACTCCACTCCAGTGACGGGCAGATCATTGTCATGCGGTTATCTTTCTCCAAGTTCTTGATTCCACAAGTCCACATAAAAACAGAACCAGTGTCCTCTCTGTCTTCTAGATCTTGGAGAAAGTAATGGTATATCAGCAGCAGGAAAACCCAGGTCTGTATCAGCTCTTGGATAACATGTAGTCTGATGGCAACTGTGCTATAAACCCCTTTGCGTTACTGGACTAAGTTCCACATTTGATACCATGGAACACTATGGGCCTGATTTAGGCCTTGGTGGAGGGAATACTCCGACACAAACGTGACAGATATCCTGTCCACCTTATTACAATTTCCATAGGATATCATGGAATCGTAATAAGGCAAACAGGACCCTTGTGCACGCCCCTTTCCCCAGTATAAGGATACTTAAAACATAATATTCAGTTTGTTTACGCTCTAGTTACAGACAGCCTTGGCCTTTGAATGCCACAAGTTATCGATTTTTTCAAAACCTACAATCACAAGTACAGAGAGAGAGTGGGCTTTGTGGCGGCCCCCTACAACAATTTTCTTCCATATGTTTTTCATGGTTTATCATTACTTGGGTGGGATGGCCATCAAGGCTGTAGCATTTCGGTGTTTGCTGCATGTCCCATTTGTATCATATTAGGGTTTGGTGATCGGGGATCAAGTAGTCGTTTTGTTAGACTGCAATCTCACTGCAGCGTGTGGCTCATTGTGTGTTCTTTGTCATACATTTACCTTAATGCCAGAACACTTTTCTGAATGCTGATTTATGGCTTTTTTCTAAAGAAATGCTTGCTGTTTCGCTCCCTTGGCGTGTCATAGAGGCACAACACTTTTCATTTTCATTTGTTTCACTTTGCTGTTACATCAGCATCTTATTGGATTTACGGCTTTCTTTTTTCACAAAATAAAGATATGTCTGAACAGCACTGCTGCAACAAAATACTTACTTTTCGGACTTAGTTTCATAACACTCTTCTTTTAGGGTACAGTTTAATTCTGTCAATATAGTCTGTGAAAAAGGTACTCTACTCAAAGCTTCCATATTGTTGTTTTCCAAGCGATTGCTTTATTATTGGATAAGACAACTAGGAGTAACACAAACAAAGTCACTCAACTATCATCAAATACTTCACATATCAAGAAGTCAGACACGTTGGTTTTGCCAATGCTTATTTAAGATGTGTACTCATGCCCATCAGGAACACAGCAGGCAGACAGGAAGTTGAGTTTTTTCACACAGGAAAGACAGAGGCAGCCACATCTAGAGGCCACTGATCACTCAGGAGAACACTAGCAGTAGAACTGGAAATCACAAACCAGTGAGAGCACACAGGATCTGCCAGCAGCAATAGAGCCCGCCCCATAAAATATTAGCTCTGCACAGGATTTTTTCCCACAGAATGGAGCTCTTTGAAACTTAAAAGTAAGAAATAAATATAGAAATCATTGGAAATGGGAAACTGTGGGGCAGTTCACTGCCACAGAGCGGAATAGTGGCATAACAGAACATGTCATGTAGACGGTTAAAATAATGTGAACCTAGGAAAACAGTGCACAGGGCTTCGCAGACAGTACAAGGAGGGACTGACCTGAAACTGACAAAAACAACTACAGCAAGCAGTCGAACTTTAGTCGAACAGGCATTGCAGTGGCAATAATTCTTGTTTATGGATGAAAGTGTCTATTCAGTTATGGATTGGTTTGAGCACTCAGTAAGTCATTATACATTGACTCTGTCACTTATCTTTGCACTCATGCATCCATTCACTGACTCACTCTCATTCTTGCATTATCCTCTACCACAATAAAAACACACACAAACTAAACAGCGTATGTAAGATAAATGAAATGAATACAAGTAAAAAAAAATATGCTGCTGTCTAAACATGGGCATATGTTTCCAATAATGAGTCTTGCAGGGGAATTGTACATAGCCTATCGCTGTTTTAAAGTTCCAGGGTTATCATCACGTTTAGAACAAACATGGGGGCTGTCTTGTATTGGAAAAATAATAATACACTCAATAATGGTTGCCCCATTTACAAGTGGCCATGTGGGATATGGTGTAATGCAAATGAAATGAGTAGCATGCAAGGAACCCATTACCATTGCCTGGAAAGCTGTAGTATCCTCTTCAGAAAAATTAAAATAAAAAGAGAAGAAGCAATGAAATGAAAGGGGAACTATAAAATGGAAAATTGAAAATTAAAGGACTGTTGAACCAGACCTGACACTGAAGCACATTCATTTTTAGGTAGATGTACACTCGTAATCAGTCAGTGCCATCTTTCACAGGGCAAGGGAGCCAGGGACTAATGTGCATCATCATTGGCTTGCCATTATAAACACTTTTTTCCTTCTGTGTTGAGAATAAGATTTGTCACGAGCATGGCCAGATAGGCCTTTTATTCCACTGGACATTTCCCCGGTGGGATGGAGCCCCTGGAGGCTGTTTTTTAGGACAGAGGACCACTGCTGGCACCCCGTCACTTTCTCCAGCTCCCCAAGGTTAACTTGTGCATACATGTGGTGCAAGAGATGGGGGAATAAAGAGAAAAATCGATTAGAGAGGGAGAAGAGAGAGAAAGGAGAGAAGGAGAGGGAATGGATGGATGGAAAGAGAGATATTGCACAGAGATGAGTGGGATGGGCTGGTTTGAGCCTATTTGCCATGGCTGCTTTGGTTCCCCAGCCCAGCCCTGGTCATAAGCCAAAGGGCAATCTTAATGCACTTTTTTTGTTGATCACATAAGGTCAGGTGACAGCTGTGCGATAAAGGTAGATTTAAAAATGTGTGTAGCGTAGTGTAGCCTTCCACATCCCATACTGCTTGCAAACATGCAACTACACTGTAAAATATAAATGTAATCATGGAAAGGGAAGGGGATCTGTGTGGCTGCCAAAAACATTGTAAAGTATCTGCTTATCTAAAACACTAAGGGGGTCATTCTAACTTCGGCGGGCGGCGGAGGCCCCCTGCCAAAGTTCCCCCGCCAGAACACCGCTGCGCGGTCAAATGACCGCCGCGGTGATTCTGACTTTCCCGCTGGGCGGGCGGGCGACCGCCAAAAGAAAGCGGGAAAGCACCAGCAACGAGGAAGCTGGCTCCGAATGGAGCCGGCGGAGTTGTGCGACGGGTGCAGTTGCACCCGTCGCGATTTTCAGTGTCTGCCACGCAGACACTGAAAATCAATGTGGGGCCCTGTTAGGGAGCCCCTGCAGTGCCCATGCCAGTGGCATGGGCACTGCAGGGGCCCCCAGGGGCCCCACGACACCCGTTCCCGCCAGCCAGGTTCTGGCGGTGAAAACCGCCAGAACCAGGCTGGCGGGAAGGGGGTCGGAATCCCCATGGCCGTGGAGGATTCCCTGGGGCAGCGGGAAGCCGTCTGGAAACCGCCGGCTTCCCTTTTACCCTGGCGGTCTATGACCGCCAGGGTAGGAATGACCCCCTAAGGCCCTGATTTATACTTTTTTGCGCTGCATTAGTGTCATTTTTTGACTCATAAGTGGCGCAAACTTACAAAATACAAGTGACGCTATTGCTTTGCAAAAAAAAAATGTATAAATCAGGGCCTAACAGCATTATTCTGTAATGTGTGGAGCTCTGAATTGATACATGTGCATTAGTGATTTATCTCTAGGCTGCATACTGCTGGCTGGCTCAGGCAGCTGGCTAAGGAAACAACTTTATCAGAGCTACTTGTTGGGGAAGCACTTTCTCTGAGGCGGCACACAATTCCTACCCAATCAAAACATGTACTCCTATCCACCAACAAGTGGGTGCAGCCTAAGCCCCTCTGTGTAGTACTCCTGAAATCTCTTTTTTAGGTTGATCTCACAAGTCTTGCTTTCAGCTGTGCTGACAGGCCAGACGTAAAAAGTCCTTAAAAGCTCTGTCCCTAACATCAGCTACATTAAGGTGACTGACTTAAAACACAAATGTTGTTTTAAGAGTAAACGTAAGTATCAGAAATGTATCAGGGTAATCACCTATTTAACGTACCTCACGTGACACCTCTTTACATGCTATGTCTCGTTGTCGTCAGTAAGCTTCTCTCTTTTCCAAAAGCCATGCTGCGATCAGGAGAGGCTTCTGATTTACAAGCCAGTGTCTCTTCTTACTTGGGCTAGCCAAGGCAGACTTAGGCCTGGTTTACCAGAGCTTAATGGAGGATGAGCCACAGACTATCTATGACACTGTCCTCTTTCTCCCTCTATTATTTAGTTTTGTTGAAGTAAGACACAAGCAGAGCCCTGTCTAATGAAGGAGAGCTGATGTAATAGACCACGGGTAGTAATCAAATACAAAATGTGCGTTCATTTTACGTACATAAATCGTGCAGCTTAAAATGCAGTACAGGAAAGTGACAGCACGTCTAGCAGGCTTGGTGGTTTTTTGATGGCATAGCTCGTGGTTCGGGATCTAGGCCAAGCCAGGCTTAGTTCTGGATCGGCTATTGCCATTGATTTGGTTGCTAAACGAACTCTACTTGTTCTGTTCAACAACAACCCCTGTCGCCTCCAGGGAGGCACCAAATACTCTTCCCCACCCTCAGCTGGGTGCCTTTTTTTGTCCTCTGGGCTCACACTGCTTGCCAGGTGGTTTTAAGGCTTTCTTCACTATACACCCCCCTCAATTAATCTGGAATAATTTGTATTTTATACATGCGCGCGGCAAGTACTGTTTTCACTTTTTAAATCAGTCACTGCCCTAAACCGAACTTAAGCCAAGTCCCAAAGTGAACTGACCTATCCGTGCCGTTCTATAATCCACGATGGCTCAAAAACTGGTTGATGGAACTACTTGTACCGACAATGATAATGACTCAGGGTAGCGTTCCATTCCCTTATTTTTTTCGGTTTTTGTGCTATAACCACAGAGGAACCAAATCGGTTTTGGCATTGCTTCAAAAGAAACAGTCGAACCTGTACTGCTAGGTCGTCTCCCCTCTGCATAGGAACACACAAATGCAACTCTAGATGCATGTAGGCCCACGGTGGCCTTGTTGAGGTGCAGCTCGAATCCATAAACACAGCTGGTTGTTTACATAACCTATGGACATGCACTTTTCACTTGGCAAGGGTCATTGAGGCCAGGAATGTAACTGCTTGAATCAACTGAGCTTATCATTAGAAATTCCATCTCAACATTTTTAGCTTCCCTAATGCACTCTTGACTTGGAGAACCACATGCCATACCAGTTGGGACCATTCTGAAAAATAAACAGCCACGCCTCTCCTTCTAGGTCGCCCCCATCTGCACTGGAGTACAAGCCACTCCAGATGGAAATTGTCTTGATTGGTCTCATTAGTGACATGCAGGTGTAATCTGTCATCGTAGGAAAGTTGGTGCCAAATTTACCAACATTAGACACAACGCAATGAAGCAAAACAGCTTCCTTTGTTGCAGAACGTCAAATGGAGAGAGCAGAAATGCACCACATTTATTAAGACATGGCGCATTCCTGCTCTTTCTCTGCACTGACGCACACAGTGCAGCCTAGCACCAACGCAGGCACCCTTGCGCCATGGTGCAAGGGTGCCTGTGTTACAGGCAGAATTGCTTTTGTGCAGGAACGAATGCCTTCCTGCACAAAACCAATCCTTAAAGGCGTTTTCCTCTTTCTATTTGTCTTGTAGAATGCAGCACATATAGAAAGAAGAAATAACAAGGAGAAATAAACACATTTCTCCAGGTTACTCCTCTGTTGGGATGGTCTAGCATTTCGATGCACTGCCAGGTTTACTACCTTAGTAAATCTAGGAATACACCATAATCCATGGATGGATGCACGGGAATGTGTTCCCAAAGCAGAGCAACTGAAGGCAGTGATTTGCGCTGTCTTGCGTTCCTCTGGATTTACTAAGCCACGCAGAGCCATGCAAAGTACTTTGAGTGGTTCAGTAAATATAACTTAAGCCCTTGCATTGTCTTGCGTGATGCAATGGCAAACCATGGGCTTGGTAAATCTAGCCCGTTGGTACTTCTAGATCTAGGGAGGCTTACCATTACAACAAAATATGATGAATGGAACACTTACTAAGTACTGGGACCTCTTGAGATAGTACTGCGCCAGGAACAGGCAGAGACGGCATTTCCTAGCAATTCTGTCTAGCCTTCTAATTTTTGTGGAAAGCCAAGACTGATTTGCCTATGGTTGTTCCCTATCTGTAATGGTACAGAAAAGCTAAGAACAATAGAATGGAATGCACCTTGAGGGACCCGTTCTTAATGTTATATTCCATCACTATTCACTAATTTGGTGTTGCCTGGCTGTAAGAAACTGGGCTCTTTGCAAATCCCCCCCTCACTTTTTGCCACCATTTAGACTACTGATGCTGTCGTTTTTGATCTGAAAGTGCACTGAGGTCTACTATTCAGACGTCAGTGCCAGTGCTCTTTCCCTTAAATGGTACTGTGATTTGGTAAACCCAATTGTCAAGGACTTTACCACCCATGCAAGGCACTAGTAAATGGTACCAGTGGTACCCATGGCCAAGATGGTAAAGGGGTTACCAGGGCTGCAGCACTGATTGAGCTACCCTGCTTGGCCCGAGTAAAAGCAAAGCCTGTAGAACTGCCATGTCAGCCTGCACGAGCAGCTTGTCTGCTCAAGTTTGACTCTGTCCACACCAAGTGCAGGTAGAGTCCCTTCACTGCCCATAGTACAGGTCAGTCACGCCAAGGGCAGGCTTCCTATAGCATAGGGGGCAGGGGGCACTGTGTTATGAGTGAGGACATATATGCACGGGCATATATGACCCTGTGATAGCATTTAAAATGTAATGCTACCCCAAGTAACCAGCGGTACATACGATAACATGGGCTGGCACCCTGGCAAACCCCAGATGTCCAGCTCCATGTTTGGATGACCAATTTCCCCCATATTTGGTGTCAAACACCATGCTTTTTAACCCTGAGCACGATTCTCATGCCCAGGGCTTGCTAGCATGTACCATTTCGCTCCAAGACAGGAGTCTGCGCTCCTGCGGGTTGTGCTAACACTTCCCCGAGGATGTAGACATAGGACCTGCGCAGGGAGGAGGTCACACCTCCACCCTACCAGGATGTCCAGTGCTTACAGTAATCAAGGCGGTGAGCCTCAAAGGCCTTGATATGTAATCCCTTTTCCGCCACTCAAGGACAAAGCCCTTCCCACCCTGTCCAGGCTGACAGATGGGAAAATTAGTTATTCAGGAGCCCTGCACCTCTAAGAGTTTAGCCACACCTGTAGGATGGGCTAGGAGGTCTATACAGCAGAGGAAAGGTCCTGCCATGTTGGCAGACTTTGAAATTAGAAAGTTATGAGTGGAAAGGTGATGTACCCCTACAGGAAGTCATCATCTCAGGGGCGGACTAACCGCAGGGACCAGTAGCCCATTGCCCACTGTCCCTCACACCCTTAACGCCCTTTAAACTAGGATTTGAGGGGCTCCACTGGCACCGGAAACTCAGTTCTCACCTTGAATCCAAGAAGAGGCACAGAGAAGACGCTGTCACCGACCACAGGGCTTTGGACTGTGCCGCAGTGCAAAGAGAGGACACTTAAGTGCACTGAGGAGACCGTATATTGGAACTATGTGTTCACCGTGTGCCCAATGGCAAAATCTCATGGCCCCCAGCAAGAGGGACTCCAGTGGACACCAGACACTGAAGCAGACTCCCTTGACTGGTGGAACCAGTTACCTGCAACCTGCAGAAGACTCGTTGTGTTGTGTCACAAGAAGTGCAACCCATAGGGCCCCTCTTGAGTGAAACCAAAGGAAATTGGTGACCTGCACTCTCGGAGTTGTAGTGAGGCTCAAAGCAAGTTTCGAGCCGCTACACCACTCCTGCCGACCTCCAGCCCACAAAGTACCTGTGAATTACTTTTGCCGCTGACAAGGCTTGTTGGTCACCAGCCCAGTAACAGACCCATCCCCGGACGTCACCGACTCCGAAGCAATGTCACCAACTTCAGAGCCACTCTCAGCAATAGTGACCGATGTCTGCAATGAGCCCACTGCTGAGATCCTGCATCCTGAAGAAGAAGGCGACTTCGACTAAGTGGCAAAGCAGCTTTGTGTGAGCCTCTAGTGATTGACAGCTGGAAGGCCACCTCTGCACCCAGAGCCGCCAGACATGGTGGTGGAGTGACAGCTGTGGAATACAGGTCATGGGACTCCAAAGGCCTCTACTTGCCGAGGGCAGAGTGTGACTTAATCACCAAGTGCGTTTTTTCTGAGTGCTGCATCTTTAATTGACAGCACTCGCATTTCCCAGTCTTTTCTAAGGACAGCATGGCTTCCTCTGCACCCAGACTCCCTGGGCAAAGTACAAAGGTACTGTCTATAAGCCTTGGTCTAGGGACCCCTCAGACCTTAACTCCGGGTTGGTTGCACGCAACTCACACCATAAGTGACCGATTGCACACTGCTTTCCCCCATTGACTTCAGTGGTATTCGTTTGACAACTAAAAGTGCATCTATTTTTAAATGCTTTAAAAATCCACAACTCCGGTTGTATGTAAGATACAAAGTTCATTTTGATGTCTAAATTCAGATAAAAATCTGCTTTATTTTTCTAAATTTGTATTGGATTTCTTTAGAGTTGTGTCAATTAATTATTGTCCATGTTGGTGCTGTGAAATGCTTTACACATGTTTCTCCAAGTAGCCTGACTGCTCTTTGCCACTCTACCAGGACTGAGCTAAGGTTTACTAGTGTAAACCTGAGCTCCACTTCTGGGTGATATGTTAGCATTACATGGTAAGATCCCCCTTTCATACCGCATACTGCACCTTGCTACACTGGTAATATGTAAATTTAGTTTTTGTTTCACCATCAGTTTTAGTGTACTTCAGTGGGCGTGTGGCTAATTCTCCACCCTTTTTAAAATACACTGTACGTCTGTACCTTGACTGTTTGCTTTGTGTCCTGAAATACAGTTGGTCACTGTGCTGCCCTAAAGCTGTGACTTGCTGTGAGCAACGTTTGCTGTTTTGTTTACAGTGAATATGGAAATACACCCCCTCATGGTCACATACACAGTGGCAGCAGTGTTGAGAATGTTCTCCCAGAATCAGTGCTCATGCGTGCACTACGACTATGCTCATTACCCTTGAGGATCATTACATTTTTCTGGGCTTTGCTGTGGAGTCGCTGAAGCTGATAAAGTGGGCATTATCTGTCCTCCCAAGACCATTTGTGTTTATTGCCTGTATTTCCTTTACCCCAACAGGCAGCTGATTGCTCGTTTTCACTGCATTTCCTGCGACCGACCTGTGGACATGATGGTGCCTGGGCCGTAAGTAACACTATACTTGCTTCTAGCTGAGATTAGTACCAACCTACTGCTTCTTGCGAATGGCTTTTGTTTTCTGTGTGTGTTTGCTGTGGTACCATGTACCCCAGCACGCTGCCCAGTGTATTTGAGAAGACCACTCACTGTGTCATTGCCCCCATAACTAGTATTTTCCTATATGCAAAAGTTACCTATCTGTAACAGTGGTTCTCCTGAGACGGTATGCAGTGATCTTCAAACTTTTTAATGCTGTGCCCCCCCCCCATCCCCCCAGGGAAAAAAAAAAATTCTAGGGCCCCCGCCACATTTTTCACAATTATTTTGTTAAATTTGTGATGTTTAGACATGTCTAGACTATTTAAACATTGCAGTTAAGTTCTGTTACTGTTTTAAAAATACAATAAAATACATGATGCCAGACATACTATTCTGGTCAGGCAGGCCTTACTAACGTGTAAAGGTATCCACAGTGTGATTATTATAAACGAGGGTGGAGGTTTTGAAGAGTATTTGGAGTCCCTTGTCTTTTGACACATACTCCCAGCCTGGATATAAATGACAAAGCATGTTAGTGATGGACCTTTCCAGAGTGGTTTGCTGCTGCTCATTTTTTCATTTTAAAACAAAACCCTGTTGTAGGCATAACGCTTCTCTTGGCCAGAGCCTGTCCTCCTCTCGTATCATTTTAGGCCCCCCGTTTAAAGACCCCCGGTCTAAGGAATCTCTATACTATGATCTTGGCCATTCAGCTACAGTGTACAGAGATAAAACTTAAGTTGTCCTAGTGAGTTATTGTGAGGCTAAGGATGAAAACTGCCTTGGTGCTATCACAGTGGGTTTGTATGGCATCCTCACCCCTTTCTTGGAGGATTACTCGAGGTAGGCTTGCCTTAGTGTTGTAGAGGGCAACAGGAGGGTTGCATATTGAATTTATGAGAGATGCTGCATCTAACAGGTACTACTCTTACAGGTAAGCAACGTATTTTGTCTCTGACAGAGGATTATTCGCTAAGAGTGCAACAGTAGTGGCTTTCATCCAGGTCAAATAGGATTTAACACATCCAGTAAGGACTGTTTACTTTAGAGTCGCAAAACCTGACGTACTGGATCTGGCAATGCCCAACTAGGAACGGTTGCTTATACGTTTTTATTTTTTACATAATAGTGCCATCTAGTGGTTCAATACAGATATATTTATTAAGTTGTGGGATGACCAGAGTGAACTGTAAGGCTCATTCCGTTGCCATTCGAGACGAAAGAAACCACGCCTGATGCGACCAAAACCGCGATGGGTGTTGGGTGCTATCCTTAAATTAATGTCTGGTCAGGGTTAGGTGGATTGCTTCAATTAACGCAGGGCTGTCGGATCTACACATGGATGGCCCGTGCCAGAGTGGCACAGTGGGCAATAAACGGTGCCCAGGAAGGGAGCATGAATATTTAAACTCTATTTAATTGTTTATTTGGTTTGTCATCAAACATTTAAACATCTATAAAGACATCATAACATTTTACTAGTTTGAAAAACGTTGAATGTAAAAATCTGGATACATTATGAATCAACTCTATCTCAGGATCCTGCTTAAGAAAATCTAAAACGTCCGCTTAATGGTAATTGTGGAATCTGATTTTAAAAGTTGGTACTGTAGATATCATCACTGGTCATACCAGAGAAAAACATGTTCGGGAGACTCTTGACTAGAGTGCCAAAAATAGCATTATCATTGAGCAGACTATATGGTGCGCCGTGACCCCAGTATATCCATTAAGGTTAGGTAATTGGCCAAGTCGAAACAATCTCTCTTGAGGGGCTACAACAGCTTGGCAAATGAATGAAGGTGGGATAAAATACGCAGAATTTCGTTTCTTGGTTTCAAGATAATAAACTTCCTTAGATCAGGCACATTGCAAAATCTGTTTTTAATCGAACCTTTTAGGAGAGCATGTGATAGCTGAACATTACTCACATAGTCACGCAACCAGTAATGTTCAGCTCAATACCTTAAGTATTGTACCTTGGGACTCGTTACCGAGTTTTTTTTCCAATGACTAGTAGGTTATTGTTCTCCGCCCTTCATATATGCGCCAAGAGGTCCAAGCTGTCCTGTATCGAGCGGGCCTTGGTGGAACACAAGTCCAGCTCAAGTCTGAGAGCTTGGGCTTGTACTGTGCTGCACAGTCTCATTGCTTTCCTAGGTATTGCCCACTTAATCTTGATGAGCCAAAGAATATGATTCTGCACCAGGATTAAAGAGCCATATAAAGGGTTGACTTGGCAAAATGTAGTGTAATAGTGGTTCTAATGATCTTACTAGTCGTTGAATTTCATAAGACCACTCAAGATTGTTTTACTCAGCATGCCACCTCACATACCTTCTCGTGTTAAGGTTTTTCCATTAAACTCTACAATTTCAAAATTACAAAAAAGTGTAAACCTTGTTGGAATTCTGAGTTTAAATTAATTAAAAAATTCATATGTTGTTGAAGAATAAAATGTTGTAAATGTTTCAATCACTATGCCAGACCGTGCTCCAGGGAGTGGTAACAAATGTGGAGTAATTAGCAGTGATTTGGGTGGTTCTGTATGGGCTTCGGTTATTCTTGCTTTCTTGGCTCACCGTGGGAAGCAGTAATCAAGCGACCAACGCCTAGGGTCCTTCAGAGGTGATTGAACAGGTGTTACCAAACTCAAGAAACATGAATATCCAGTAAGAAAAAAGGAAAGTAATGGGCCTGATTCACAAAGTTAAAGTTAGGCCAAAAGTCCAATTTTAGACCTAAAGCCTGAGTTTAGACCTAAAGTCTAACTTTATACCTGAAGCCTAACTTTACCCCTGAAGTCTAGCTTTACACCTGAAGTCTAAGGGGTATATTTACCATGAATTGGTGTAGGGCAGTGCCGCAAGTATTTTTGCTGCTCTGCCCTGAGCCAATTCGAAAGGGCAGGAATTCACTGAATTTAGAAGATATGGTGCATTCCTGTTCTTTCAGCCAGCGATGGCGCACATTTTGCTGCCTAGCACCAACACAGGTACCCTGGCACCATGGTGCAAGGGTGTCAGCTTTGTGGCGGGATTGTTTTTATGCAGGAAGGAACACCTTCCTGCACAAAAACAATCCATGGAGGCTTTTTCCTCTTTATATGTGTGCTGCAGTCATTTGGAGCTTTTCTGTCTAATTAATCCCATTCGGTTCAATTGGCCCCATTTTAATCTACTCTGCACCTGTCCAACTGTGGAGTTCCACAAGGGTCGTCTCTTAGCCCTTCACTGTTTAACATCTATGTCGCCTCTCTGGTGAGCATTTTCATGTCCTCGGGTTTTGAGATGCTTTTGTATGCTGATGATACCCATCTTATTATCTCTTTTGACGAGAGTCAGTCGAAAACCCCTTTTGAATCTGTTGGGGCTGTCTGTCGGATGCGGCCATTTGGAGGCAGACACACTGCTTGAAATTGAATGCTGATAAAACTGAAATCTTGCTAGTTGGAGGGGCAAATAAAGTCTGAAATGACACATGGTGGCAAACCGCCCTCAGCACTGCTCCCATGCCAAAAAGACTGACTAAAAACTTGGGATTTATGTTAGGCGGCTCTCTCTCAATGCATGATCAGGTGAATTCACTTT